>NC_056054.1:68802991-69106021 GCF_016772045.2 Ovis aries | reverse complement strand
GTCAAACTGTTTTTCAAAATGTGCTATTTTTCATTCCTCACAGCAATATTTGAGGGTTCCAGTTTTCCACATACTGGCCAACTCTTGTTTATTTGGTTTTTCATTATAACCATCCAAGTGGATGTCAAGTTGCATCTCAGTATTTGTTCATCAACTGAAAAAAAATAATTGCATTTTCAGAAACTCTCTGTTAGGTAAGAAGACTGAGTAACCTTTGACTCTTTCCACCCTTCTGGCCTCATCTCTTTCATGTATTTTTCTCTTGATTCATATTCCAAAGACACTAAATTGTTTTATAGTCTCCACCCTACTGCATTGTTTCTTACCTGTAGGTGTTTGCTGGTGCTCTTCCTTGTGCCTGGAATGTGGATACTAATGCTAATGCTAATGGGGCCTCCCTGGTGGCTCAGATGGTAAAGAATCTGCCTGCAGTGCAGGAGACCCAGGTTCAGTCCCGCCTTGGGAAGATCCCCAGGCGAAAGGAATGACTCCCCACTCGAATATTCTTGCCTGGAGAATCCCATGGACAGAGGAGCCTGGAGGGCTTGGAGTCGCAAAGAGACACAACTGAGCATCTAACACTTTCAAACAATGCTAGTACTAATAATGATACTGCATGGTTCTTACACAGCCAGTAAGTCATAGAGCTAGCAGTCTGGCCCTAAATCTGTGTTCTTTTTAATTAAATTAGTTAATTAAAAATATTATATATTTATTTATTTGGCTATGCCAGGTCTTAGCTGAGGTGTGCAGGATGTTTGATCTTCATTGTGGCATGCAGGATCTTTAGTTGTGCCTGTGGGATTTTGTTCCCTGACCAGGAGTGGAACCCGGGCTTCACAGAGTATTAGCTGCTGGACCTCCAGGGAAATCTCTAGGGAGTTAATAAATTCTCTCATTCTTTACATATTTTTTTCCAGTTTTTATAGAAGTTTAACAATATGACATTAAGATATTTTCTCAGTACTAATAGACTGTTTTAACTGCAGCATATGTATTTCATGGTACAGATGTACCCTCATGAATGTTTACATTATTCCTAGTATGTCTCTGGTGTATTTACAATTACACCAATTGTTACTGGTGTGATCTCATTACAGTTATGGTATAATGCCTTTACAGGGGTGTTGGGTAGTTCAGTTGTTCCCCAACCCTATCTGAGAAGGTTGTAACAGGTTCAAAATGTTCCTATTGGCCTTTTTTAAATTGAATGATCAACTCTTTGAAAGTATTAATTGAGCATTATCATCATTTTTAGGCAAAATTTAATAAGCTTTTAACAAGTGCTTGCTGCTGCTGCTGCTAAGTTGCTTCAGTCGTGTCTGACTCTGTGTGACCCCATAGATGGCAGCCCTGCAGGCTCCTCTGTCCCTGGGATTCTCCAGGCAAGAATATTGGAGTGGGTTGCCATTTCCTTCTCCAATGCATGCATGCATGCTAAGTTGCTTCAATCACCAGGCTCCTCTGTCCACAGGATTCTCCAGGCAAGAATACTGGAGTGGGTTGCCATTTCCTTCTCCACAACTGCTTGGTACATTCTTATGTGTTATCTCACTAAAATCCTTTATTAATCCCATGAAAAATGTGCTACTATTTACTATTTTCTGAAACTAAAACTTAGAAAGATTGTGACTTGCAAAAAAGTGACATGGCTTTAAGAAACCAGTTCAACTTTGCACCCCATCTTCTGATTGCCAATTCAGTGTCTGTTTCCCCATTGTTCTAAAGCTAGTCCATTCCCTCCTAAGAGACTTAAAAGGAGAAAAATTATAGAAGGTAAAATGTCTCTGAAATAATGTAGTTGTAGCATGAAAAGAGCAAGGAAGAATAAGCATCTCTAGATTAGGGATTGGAGTTGGTGGGGAAACCTCTGCCCCTGTCATCAGGCTTGGAGGTGAGATTCATGACTTCAGAGGGGGACTCCTAAGAGGCCTTGGTGCTCTGACAGCAATGTCCTGCTATTGTGAGCTGTGGATTTACTGTCATGCTGAGAAAAATAAATCACCACCAGGAAAGGCTGTGTGCTTAGATGCAGCCCACTCCTGGAGGCCCTCTCCCAACTGGAGAACGGTCTTCAGTGGATGAATTGTCTCAACTTCCTTTGAGTTTTAATTTCTATATAGATCAAAGGGTTATTTTCAGCCTGTGGGATGGCTTGGCTCCTTGAGAAGTGGCCCCTTTTATAGGGACTAGAGTGAGGTGATGGTCAGGGTTGAAGGGTTGTTTCAAGCTCTTCCTAGACCCTATGTTTGCAGGTTCCCTGAAGTACAGAGGTAGAATTTGAGCAGTTTGGGTTAGGGGAATCAGTTCTGTTCTCTGGCAAAGTGACTTGTGTCCATCAAGCCTGTTGGCAATGAAAAAAATAAAAAATAAGTCATCAAAGTTATTTGAGGAAGAAAACTCAGAATTTGTGAAAACAAAGCACAATATAACAGAACACAAACCCATAATAGAGTAAATGACATTCTTAGAATGAATGTGTCAGCATTTTTAACAGACACATAGTCAAGTAGGTGGTGATGCAGTATGGGTATAAAAGCGCAAATGTAGTCAGTGTTTATATTCAGCCTCCCACCTCCAAAACACAGCCACGAAAGGTCCTGCCTGTGGATGTGGAATTACGTCTCTGAATATTCCCTCCGTCCGCTTTCCCCCCTCCTTTCCTCAAACACATATTTTGGTTTACTTCCCTAAAGATACATGATGTATATGAGGAAACATAGTCTCACACCTCTCTGAGTAGTGTGAAAATATAATGTTTCGAATACCAGGGACTCGGGTCCACCAGGAATCCGAAACACTGGTTTCCAGCCACAACTGTGCTGGAATGAAAATAGAAAACAATAAGGCATGTGCGGAGTCAGCTTTACTTTGTGTCTCAGCTCAGCAGTTTTCCCGCTGTCCTAAACTTTCCTTTAAAAAAAAAAAAGGGAAAAAAGAGGAAATGATCTGGTTTAAAAATAATCTTAATAGTGAAAAGTGAAAATATCAGATAGCAGCTCAGACTGTGGGGACATTTATTTAAAAAAAAAATCAAAACTGAATCCATGGTGAAAAATCTCACTGTTCTTTGCTGGGTTGTGAAGACTTGCATGTGTGTGCACGACATGGTACACACCTCACCACACGTGTAAATACAAACGCAGTCACGGATTTTCATGGCGGGGTGGTACAAGCTGTATTTGGTCATCATGAAGCACTAGTTTTATTTTTGCTTCTGCTGCCCACTTGCTGTGGAATCTTGGAAATGTCACTTTTATTCATTAATCAAGTAGTTCTACTTAACAAGTATTTATTGTATGCTGATTATGTTTGAGGCCGTGTCTATGTTCTGTGGAGGATTAGATAAGTTAGATCAATTTTCTGACTTTAATATAGTTAGATACTGGGGCAATCACGAAGAAATGCTCAGTGTTGCAGCTTGCTGTGATGATGTGTGCCCATCTGGGAAGAAGCAGCTTGCTGTCAGAGAAGGCAATGGCACCCCATCCAGTACTCTTGCCTGGAAAATCCCATGGACGGAGGAGCTGCAGTCCATGGGCTCGCTGAGGATCAGACACGACTGAGTGACTTCACTTTGACTTTTCACTTTCGTGCATTGTGGCACCCCACTCCAGTGTTCTTGCCTGGAGAATCCCAGGGACAGGGGAGCCTGGTGGGCTGCCGTCTGTGGGGTTGCACAGTGTTGGACACAACTGAAGCGACTTAGCAGCAGCAGCAGCACCACCAGCAGCTTGCTGTAGGAATCCAGAGGAAATGTCAAGTGAAAGAGGCTTCTTAGAGGCCGTGAAGACCACTGAGGTGGTCGTGAAAGGCCAGATGGCTTTTAGACAGTGGGGAGTAAAAATTAGGTGCCAGAGCTGGGGAAGCACGTGGCCTTTTGGATGATCAGACCCTAGGAGAAAGTGGGGCTCTGTTTTGATAGAAGTTGACTGCCAAGCAAAACTGTCTTTTAATTGCTCTGGGTCTCAGTTTCCTCCTCTGAAAAAAAAGGCAGTTGAAATTCTTTTTTTTTTTTTTTTTTTAAGAAGGATTTATTTATTTATTTTCTGGCTGTGGCGGATCTTTGTTGTTGCACGCAGGCTTTCTCTCCTTGCAGCAAGTGGTGGCTACTCCTTGTTGCAATACACAGGCTTCTCATTGTGGTGGCTTCTCTTGTTGCAGAGCATGGGCTCTAGGCACATGGGCTTCAGTAGCTGTAGCTCATGGGCTCAGTAGTTGCAGCTTGTGGACTCTAGAGCACTGGCTCAATAGTTGCGGCGCATGGCCTTAGTTACTATGAGCCATGTGGGATCTTCCCAGACCACGAATTAATCCAGTGTCCCCTGCACTGCAAGACAGATTCTTAGCCACTGAACCACCAGGAAGCCCCTGAAATTTCTTTCTGTTTCAGTGTGCCAAAGAAAGATAGAGAGGATTATGTTTGTGGCCGGGTATGCCAATTGCCACTGGTCTTAGGTGTTAGTGCTTGAAAACAAATAGGATTTGTCCTTTGTAAAAAGTAGACATCAAAAGGCTTTCTCCTCCCTATCCCCTTTCTTATTTTCTCATTTTAGCATCTTTATCACTCTTTACTGTAGGATGGACTTGTAGAAACTTACTTGGTACATAGCGGGTAAAAACCTAAGTGATGTTTCAAGTCTTTCTCATGAATGGTGCAGATATCCAAATTTATTAATAGTTTAATAATAGTTTAAGTTGAAAGATTTGTTAGTAAAGTATTATTTCAAACATTCATATATGCATCTGTAAAAGGAGAGAAGCCAAGGTAAAGGAAGATGTAAGCTTCAAGTACATTCAGATTTTTTTCCCTGTTACCAGTAGCATCCTTCAGAAAATACTGATTAAAACTGAAGGCTGTTTTCAGCTCTTGGTTTGCTTGCTTCATAGCACACCAAGTCAAGGCTGAGCGGGTGCTTCCAGAAAGCACAGACTTCCTTTCTGGTTGGACATAATCCCATATTTTGTTTGACCTTCAGAATACTCATAGCCTTGCTGGAATATAGGGGCCAGCATTTGTCCTGGCAAGGCCAGGGCAGTGTAAGTTTGGTGTCCTCAGGGATTGCTTTATAGGTTGTGAAAAGCAATGGGAGGAAGGTGACTATAGTAACTCAGACATTTGCGTCCTTTCCGGCTTTAAAATCAAGGGGGTGATTTAAAACAGGTGGTATTTGAAAACAAACAACAAAAAACTTCTTGCAGTTCCTATTTGTCTAAACCTCTGAGAACTACCAAGGTCAGACTGTTCTTTTGCAAATGACCTTGTCATGAAGAGGGGATTACATCTCATTTATTACACTGTGTTAAAATCTGCAGTCCTCTTCTGACTGTCAAATACAGACCTTGGAAAGAGCACAAGTTCCATGCTGTTTGGACAGTATGTTCTTTATGATGCTTTGTGTGTAAAAATATTATCAAATGGTTAGGACTTGTGTTAGCATACTAATATTAGCTGGAGTTAGGCCTCATGGTACCTTTTTTTGATTAGGCCAGAGTCCAAAACCTAAGACAGAGTTAAAAGTTATTGTTCTTTTTATTTTTTCACTTTAATAGATGGCACTTTTTTTTTCCTCTTCCAAGTTTATCGAGATATAAGTTGACATACAGTGCTGTGTAAGTTTAAGGTATACGGCATAATGATTTGACTTAAATATATCAGGAAGCAATTACCACAATGTTTAGTGAACATCCATCATTTTATAAAGATACAAAATAAAAGAAAAAGAAAAAAAAATTTTCTTGTGATGAAATTTACTCTCAACCTTCACGTATACAACAGTGTAAACTATATTTATCATATTATAGATAACATCCTAGTTCTTATTTATCTTGTAACTAGACATTTGTACCTTTTGTCTTCATCCAATTTCCTCTCCTACCACCCCTCTGATTATTCTCACAGAAAATACATAACTAGAGTTATTTCATGTACTGGGTTTTTGAGTACTTAGTGAGGTCAGTGATTCTCATTATTCAGGGCCAGTTTGATTTTGTCAGATGTGTAGTTGCAAAGATATAAATGATAAGGTAATCAGGGATTAGTTGGCTTCATATGTGGGAACATGAAGATGTTTTCTTTAATAGGAATATCCATTATATGAGTGTAATTACTGGTGCTCGGTGGTAGAGAAGCCGCCTGCAATGCAGGAGACCTGGGTTTGATCCTTGCGTTGGGAAGATCCTCCGGAGGAGAAAATGACAACCCACTCCAGTATTCTTGCCTGGGAAATCCCATGGACAAAGGAGCCTGGTGGGTTACAGTTCATGGGGTCATAGAAGAATTGGACGTGACTTAGCGACTAAACAATGATTGAAAATAATCATATCTTGATCTAGTTGAAATCCTGTATTAATTTAGGGGGAAAAAGTAAGTCTTTTTATTCTGCATATATAAAGAGATAGGAAAGAATGTATGTAACTAAATTTCTTAATGCTTCATTTTGCTTTTGGTGTGCGCATACTAAGTAAAGTTATACTTGAATGTTAACGCTTATAGCTTGAGTCTAAAGTTTCAATTGTGGTCCATAGATGGGAACCATGATCTCTAGTGGTTTCCAAAATACAATCCCGTAAAGATGAAGAGACCCCACAACTGAAATAGGTGGTGTGTTCAATTTAAGTGAACATTTGGGAGTTCAGAAAGTATCCAGCATTATCTCATCACTGTCAGAAGTAATTGCAACATCACGGCTGTACACCAGCCCATGTTGTTGACTGTATGGGTGTTTGCTGTTCACTTAATGACATAAGCAAAATATTTTTTAAAAAGATATAAAAGAATATGTTAGACACTGTCTATAAGTCCAAACTGATATCTATATGCTTTTGGCAGCTGAGAAAGCAGGAGTGGTAAGTGAAGCTCAAAGGTTTAAGTATGAAAAATAATTGAGAAAAATGAGTAGAGAAGAAAAATTGATCTTTTGATGATCTTTGTCAAGTGTGTTCTCGAAGACCAGCCTAAAATTTAAATTATTATATGGAGGTTTTAGCTTCCAGTAGTTCTTCAATTTGGAGAAGGCAATGGCACCCCACTCCAGTACTCTTGCCTGGAAAATCCCATGGATGGAGGAGCCTGGTGGGCTGCAGTCCATGGGGTCGCTAAGAGTCGGACACAACTGAGCGACTTCACTTTCACTTTTCACTTTCATGCGTTGGAGAAGGACATGGCAACCCACTCCAGTGTTCTTACCTGGAGAATCCCAGGGATGGTGGAGCCAGGTGGGCTGCCAGGTGGCCAGGTGGGGTTGCACAGAGTCGGACACAACTGAAGTGACTTAGCAGCAGCAGTTCTTCAATAGGAATTCAGCTTTGAGTTGAACTTTGAGATAGGTTTTTTACTTTTCTTTTTAATTACCAAGAGACCAATCTGTTGTAGTTTGTTGATCTATTTTCTCCTCTTACTCTTGCTTTCTGCATGAGCTGCTGTTTATTCTGAAACACTGGGAATCCACATGTAGAATTAGGGTTTGCCTGCCTCTGTCTTAACTAAGAATGGAGACAAGCTGACCTGATATCTCAGTTCGCAAGTTTAAGTGGACTCAGAGGGGTTCAAATCCAGTTCTTTGCTCTAAGTTCCAATTTCTAAAGCCCTCATTTCTTTCTTTCTTTTTTTTTTTTTTTTGTTAATAGTTATTTATTTGGCTGTGTCAGGTCTTAGTTACAGCATGTAGGATCTTTTAGTTGTGGCAAATGAACTCAGTAGCAGCATGTGGGATCTAGTTTCCCTGACCAGGGATCAAACCTGGGTGCCCTGCATTGGGAGCACAGAGTCTTAGCCACCAGGAAAGGCCTCCCCACCCCGACCATTTCTTGATGTAATAAATATATGAGTTTCCACTGTGAAGGCTTCTACACTCTTCTGTCTTTGCTTAGCCTTCTGGTGCCAGGTGTTTGGGAGAAGTCTGACCACAGTCAGCTTCTTTGCTTGTCAGTTGATTTTATAACAGAGCTATTAAAGTCCAAACTCTTTGATAGGCAAATCTAAGTCATTATTTATTATATAGATGTCTCACTTTATAGAATTCTTACAGAATTGTAAGTTTATGGAATTCTTTGCTACCCATTATGTTCGTTCATTTTGGCAAGATTGGCAGTATTAGCCCCAGTTTACAGGGAAGGAAACTAAGTAAGATGGCCCAGGTCAAGAAGCTTGTTAGTTACAGATCTTAGAGTAGAACCCAAGTCCTCTAAATCCAAGTCCAACCTTCTGTTTTCTATGTTTCTATATCCATATTATATGTTGTGAGCTTCTTTTTTGAAAGGAAAACATAAGATAGTAAGGAGAAAGGAAATTCAATTCTATTGATTTTTCTTACGTTAGTCATCTCTTTGTTTTTGTATAAAGCTTCCTGACTTAATTAGAAAAAAAAAAAAAAAACCCCTTTCATTTGTTTTGCTAACAGTTCTGGAGATTAGCTAGGACAAGTATTATCCTTACTTTAAAGGTGAGAACACCAGAAGCTCAAGGAAGTGATACATAGACCAGACAGGGTTGGGCTAAGACTAAAGTGAAGGAGAATTAAATGTGAGCCTTTTCTTTCTGTAACATACATGGAGCCTCTATTATGTGTCAGTTGCCATGTTAGATGTCATGGATTCAAAAATACCTGTTTTTAGGAGTTTGAGAGTAACAATGTACACACTGCTGCTGCTGCTGCTGCTGCTGCTGCTAAGTCGCTTCAGTTGTGTCCAACTCTGCTACCCCAGAAACGGCAGCCCACCAGGCTCCCCTCTCCCTGGGATTCTCCAGGCAAGAACACTGGAGTGGGTTGCCATTTCCTTCTCCAGTGCATGAAAGTGAAAAGTGAAAGTGAAGTCTCTCAGTCGTGTCCAACTCTTAGTGACCCCACGGACTGCAGCCTACCAGGCTCCTCTATCCATGGGATTTTCCAGACAAGAGTACTGGAGTGGGGTGCCATTGCTTTCTCCGAATGTACACACTACTGTATATTAAATAGATAAACAGCAAGGACCTATTGTATAGCACAGGGAACTGAACTCAGTATTTTGTAATAACCTATATAGGAAAAGAATCTGAAAAAGAATGAATGTTTATATAACTGAATCACTTTGAAGTACACCTAAAACTAACACAACACTGTAAATCAACCATACTTCAATTTTAAAAAGACTGAAAAAAAGAAGAAAAAATACCTGTTTTAAAAATTGTCTCAGTATGTCAGAGATTCTCAGAGTTTGTGGAGTGGTACTGGTAGTTGATTTTGTTTAAGCAAATCATTTCTCTAGTATGGAGGAGGGTGTAAATTTGGAAGATGTTATGTTGTAGAACTGCAGCCAGATATAGATTTACTTTTGTGAGTTTCTGTTTTATTTGCTGGTTTATTCATTCCTATGCATTAGGACAGAAAAATAAATATAGTTCTGTTTTGGCTCCCTGAAATAGTTTTTATATTTTCTGGAATTTCCTCACTTATTGTCTTTAATATTCCAAAGTTTTATTATGACTCATTTTGGCCACCCAATAATAGAAGGAGTTGGTGTTGGCCTGTTTGAAGAGGCTCATTAAGTAATTTGGGGGAAATATGTTTTGAAGGCTATAAATACTAATTTTGGTGTTGAGATTGGTGTCATGGGTGTCAGTTTTGTATGTTTGTGTATGTTTTGGATGGGAGAGGATAAAAAGTTATGCTAAAAGAGCTTAGTTTAATTTTTCACTTTGGCTCAAATATGTGGTTTTACCATAAACTACTGAAAGTTTCCTGTTCTTATTTGATGAAAAGGTCACTTCCATTCATTGTTTCCACGGAACTTCCTATACTTTTTAGAGAAAAAGGTTGAAATTGAGGATAAATTATGAGTTATCTCTAGGAGCAAAGAAACTCTATTTCATTTCAGAAAAAGCTTTAAAAAGTGAGCCTCCCTGAGTCTGAAACTGCAGTAGCCCTCAATATATGCCTTTCCTTATGTAAGCATGTCTTGAAAGGAATTCAGTCTGACCTGTAACTCAAACTAACATGGGAAGGTAGGGAACAGTCATGTCATGATGATTTTAGAAAGCTGCAGGATGATACCATGTACTGTAGAGAGGCGGTTTGAGTGGCTTTGTTGTGTGTTTTCTTTGTGAAATGGCACTGTCCAGCACATAGCCTGCCCTGCACTGTATTTATACCATGGATCGTTTGTACTGACTGGTAATAGGGACCACTGGTAGGAGTGTCTGATGTCCCTAATGGTGCCTGAAGGAATGGTGATGACATGTTCCATTGAGGAATGACAGTGACGCATGTGCAAATGATGCTAAAATTGTGATTAACTGGGGATGTGTAGGTTTTATAGGAAATGGCAACCCACTCCAGTGTTCTTGCCTGGAGAATCCCAGGGACAGGGGAGCCTGGTGGGCTGCCGTCTATGGGGTCGCACAGAGTCAGACACGACTAAAGCGACTTAGCAGCAGCAGCAGCAGGTTTTATATCTCTTCATCGTGAAAACTGAACAGAAGAGAAGCTATCATGAGACCTTTATGTAATACACATGAGACCTAACCATATATTTGCTTTCTCTTCTTGAAAAGATAAAATTTGAAGCCCTAGAGCAATGGGAAAGTAGGGCTTTTAGCACAGTTTTTGTGAGAGCTAAATTCCCAATGGTTCACTCTTAGTGCGTAAGCTTTGCTTTTTATGATGCTTGCCATTCAAATTAGATCTGTGTGGTCGCTGTCTATAATACTGTTAATATTGTCATTCGTATTATTATTCAATGTCAGTTTTACAGCAGGCTTGTGTATCTGGAGCTCATGAAGAAAGCCAATATGTTTCGTGAGTTATCAGGAAAATAGCTGTCAAAAGCCATGGAAGTTACTCTGGAAGTGGGATGGCCTTCATCCAGAGCTTGCTGACTTAGAATAGAGTGTAAAAGATGGTAGTCATGGGCTTGAGGCAGAGACACAGGCTTTCAGCTACAGCTGAGAGAAACAGAAGTGTAAAAAGTATAAGCAGAATTATAAAACAGAGAAATATGGGACCATTTAGTGTAGAGATAAAAGCTAAAACACCATACCAAGTTTAATAAATTGTCATTAGTATTTGTACTGATGACCCTATGTCCTCAAGAAATAAAAAAAGAATTAATGATATTTAGGATGTATAAGGGAGAAGGCAATGGCACCCCACTCCAATACTCTTGCCTGGAAAATCCCATGGACAGAGGAGCCTGGTAGGCTGCAGTCCATGGGGTCGCGAAGAGTTGGACACGACTGAGAGACTTCACTTTCACTTTTCACTTTCATGCACTGGAGAAGGAAATGGCAACCCTCTCCAGTGTTCTTGCCTGGAGAATTCCAGGGACAGGGGACCTGGTAGGCTGCCGTCTATAGGGTCTCGGACACGACTGAAGCGACTTAGCAGTAGCAGGATGTATAAGATGGCCAGGAAGTAATTATGTATGCAGTATGTTTTAGGTAGATTTATCTTAGAAATGACTAAAGTTACTTTCTTTCTGGAAAGGACTAAAGCCCAGTTATTTGGAAGATTTGCTTATGTGGTCTATCTCATTGCTAGTCAGTGCTGAATAAATGAGGCATTGATGATGTGGTGGTGCGGTCGTTCTTTGGGCCAGATGAAATAGGTGGGAAGAAGGGAGGGGGAATGATATAAAATACTGAGAGAAGGAGTTAATTACTACTGTATATAATGGATTAGTGTAGTTTTGGTACACTTTTCTATGCAGATTTAGAAACAAAGCTGTTTTTGTCTTAGGAACTGGCATGCAAAGGATTTTATTTTCAGGTTGACCATTTGAAAGTATTAGAACTTGTCTCCACGTGAGAAAAGGTGAATTCCTTCTGGTAGACTAGTTTCCTTAGGTTCACTTGAGAGGAAGAGGGGAGCAAGTTGATCCAGAGTGGAAAAACGCTGAAGAAAAGTTTTCCCCGAAATAACACACAGATTTCAGGAAAACAAAAATTGCTTTGATTGAATGTGACAAACTGAAAAAAAAAAGCTGAGCTTTGAAACGTCATATGACACATCCGTTTTGAAAGGTTGCTTTGTCAGATACAGCTGTGTGTTTTACAGCACTTTACTGTGTGTGAAGTTTTGTCATGAGCATGCTCAGTAGATGTTTTTCTGAACAGGTATCTCATTTATCCTAGTTTTAAAATTGGGGGAGGGTGTGGAGAGTTTATTAAACAACAGAACATTATTTTATATTTATCTTTAGGTTAAATGCACTATGGTTGAATCAAATCCCTCTCTTTTAGTCTTTTATTAAATTGATAACTGTTTAGATTTTATCTTCTCAGAAGTTGCTTATCACAGGAAAACTCAAAACTTCTGATTTATTGCATGGCATGGCAGGGGCTTCCCTGGTGGCTCAGATGGTGAAGAATCTGTCCTCCAATGTGGGAGATCTGGGTTCAATCCCTGGATCAGGAAGATCCCCTGGAGAAGGAAATGGAAACCCACTCCAGTATTCTTGCCTGGAGTATCCCATAGATAGAGGAGGGCTACAGTCCATGGGGCTGCAAAGAGTCGAACACGAGTAAGCAACTAACGCAGAAACACATAGTCTTAAAAACTGAGATTACAAAATTCCCTAAATACCTTTAGCAAACCAATGCCACTTGTTTTTTTGGCTTCATACCTACATTAATGTGAATTATTGATTTAAAAGTAAGAGAACCGAGCAAATTTCCAATTCCAGAAAAGGAGTTTTTGTGTGCATTAAGAATTCCCAGATTCCTGAATAAAGAGTGTATTTCCTCTATTTGTAATGAAGCTATATAAGAAAGGGTTTCCATTGTGGCTCAGCTGGTAAAGAATCCACCTGCAATGCAGGAGACCTGGGTTCGATCCCTGGGTTGGGAAGATCCCCTGTGGAGAAGGGAAAAGATACCTACTCCAGTATTCTGGCCTGGAGAATTCTATGGACTGTATAGTCCATGGGGTTGCAAAGAGTTGGACATGACTGAGCGACTTTCACTGCTTTCTATATAAGAAAAATTATGTACCTATGCTGTTTGTAAAGTAACTCTTGCAATCACTGATCTTTGCTTTATAAGCCTCTTAAATTCAGACTTAGGAAGAATATTTTCTTATCCAAAGAACTGATTTGTTTCCTTTTTTGAGATCTTGTAAACGTCCCATTTTCTTTTTTTTTTTTTTAACCTCAACTGGTGGGAAGCTCAGAATTAGGTTTAGTGTGCAAATAAAGTTGTTTCTGAAGTTCTTCAATAAGGTTTTTTTTTTTTTTTAATAGCCACTTTTAATTGATTGGCAGTTTAATTTTCCTGGACCTGTTTTTTTTTTTTTGGTTATATTTCCTTTATTTTTTTTTAAATTACAATCCTCTCAGTTTCCTTTCTAGAAGTGGTTGAGTATATGAATAATAAAGGAATATTTTGCATGGCATTTTGGTTGGATCAGGAATTTTCTAGGAATAGAACTTATTAAAACTGGGGGATTCTGGGTCAGACCTATCTTGGTATCTTAATTTTGCATGTTTGGGACCAGAAGCATGGAAAAACTTGTCTGAAATTCAGAAAGAACTGGAGGCAAAGGTCTTTTACCAACAACTGTGGGTGACAGTGAGGTGACTGAACTACATAGAACCACAGTTCCTTTAGCTCTATGATTCCTAATGCAAAAGGAGGCTGAGACAGGTTAAAAAGTACCTTTTTAGGACATATTCTATAGTTGGAGAGTTGGTAATAATAATTATAGTTAAATGATAATAAAGATGAGTTAATCCTAAGAACTGGTTGTTTGAAGAATTCATTACCCAAAAAGTGCTTGTGAACACTTGCCTCATGCTAAGCACTGTGCTAAGCACTTGGGTAGATAGAAGGTAAGCAAAAGAAACATGGTCCCTGCCATCTTGGTGTTTCCAGCTAAGTAGAAGACACCCAGACACAAGCTAGGATAAATGAAACAATAGGTTTATAACTAAAAGCTGTTACTAGCCATAAGGAAAAAAATGTAATAAGAGGCTTATGGAGTCTCTGAATTGAGTAAGGTGTGAAAATGTGCTTCCAGCCCAGGGTTGCTTAGCACAAATATCCACCTGTCTTTCGAAGGTCTGTTGTCCCTCCGTCTACAGTGAGAAGTCCTGTCAATGCCTTTGTTTGACTGAACCCTGGAAATTCCAGCTCCATCTATACTCCTGAGCCTTTTAGCTTCACTGTGAAAGGAGAAAGAGCACATTAGTTTTTATAGATTTCTTTGCAAACTATCAGCTGTTTCTTAACAGAAGCACCTGAGCAGCGACCTACCTTGTTTGAAGAGGAAGGACTATGATTTAGTATTGTAATTGGATTCGATGTATCATTGATGCTTAGTAATTTTGGCATTCCTGTTAAGCATTTCCTGCATTCCTTTAACTACCAATTATTGAGTGCCTCATCTATATATAAAATCCTTAAAGTCAATGTACTTTAGTTCATGGCCCAGTTTGTACACTTGTCTGTAATTAGTAATATTTTTTTCATGGCCAAACCAATAGTTGGCAGATTTTCCTTTTTTAATCTCTTGCCTCCTATTTATAATCAGGACTGATGGTTACAGCCTGTGATTCATCTCCTCAGCAGTTGTGGTTTCCCCCTTCCATCCTTTCTGACCATCCCCACCATCCCCCCACTTATAGCTTCTTGTCTTGCCACTAACCCAGACCTGTACCCCAGCCCTAACGAAGGGCTCAGCTGTCCCTGAGAAGCATGTTATAATTCTGTTGCAGCAGGTTATAATTCTGTGTTTGTGTGCACATCTTTACCTCTATTTCTCCCATTTTTCCTTTCTCATCAGACACCAATTTGCTAGAGATTAAAAAAAAATTAGTTTAGCAATTATCTTAAGTGGAAATCAAAATCTGAGAGACACATTTGGTGATGTTATCCCTCAGGGTTAATGAGGAGTGGCTTTCCAGCCCTGCAAATTTCACTTTACTGTAAAATATTGCATTAGTAGGAATTAAATTATAATTTTTATTGGTTGCATGCCTAAATTGAATTTAATATTTTGATTCCAGATCAATTATTTTCCTTTTAATAAAGAAGTATACTTAAAAATTATTTTGTGTATCTCAAAAACACAGTAGGAGGAAACAGATTCTGTTTTCTTCCATCCTCCCAAATCTTCAATTTGTCTTGGTCCCTGTGCTGAACCATTTAGGCAATAACATTCCATAAATTCTAATCTCCTCATAAATGAATTCTGTAGACAATGTTCCCTTCATTCCCAGGTTCCTTTAGATCTTGTCAGAAAAACAGGAACAAGTGTACCGTCTTATCGATGGAAAATGAACAGTAAGAAAGTTGGCCAAGATGGTGCCTGATTATTCTCATTCTGGACTGTGGCAATTCCTGGAGGCAGAAACATGACCTGTTCTCACCTTTGGGAGTTATACTTCCAGATTGTGCTCAGAGAACTGGAATTTTTACTCTAATACTGACTATAGTTTTATTTTAAATCTTCTTAGTGCAGTTCTCAGAAATAATTTTTGGGGAGTAATGGCTAGGGAGTAGTGTAAGAACATCTTATCTTGGATATTTTATTAATATCATTCTAAAAGTTCATAAAAGATTTTTTTTTTCACTTGGAGAAAATGTTTTAATTCATTTATTTCTCCTCTCCCTAGAGGACTTTATGTTTCTAACAATAATTGAAATTTGTAAAGTATCTGCATGTATAGGGTCTCATTTGATCTATGAATTGAACCTGTCATAATGTAAAAGAAAGGGAGATTATGGGAAACTTAAAGACAAGGTCAAACAACTATAAGTGGGAGACCTGGATTTAGAATGCAGCTAGCTCTCAGATGACCTGGTCCAGTGCTCCTCCTGGACTACCAGGTCTCTAACGCGAGGACTCTCTGCAGTGCCCAGTGGTGACTTCTGGGACATGCTTCTTCTGCTACCTTTTCTCTTCAGGTTATTAAACACACACACACACACACAAAATGAAACAACCCCCTAGAGCTGGGTAAATCCACTGATACTTCTAGGTTGTCTAGTGGTGTTTTGCCTAGATGGAAGAGTAGATGGCTTGGCACTTGCCAACACTTTGAGAATTTAGATTCTTAAAAAAGCTCTGCCCATTGTTTCCTTTTGAATATTTAAAAACACAACTTGAACACAGGAAGTTCTTCAACACGGGTGCACCATGATTTCAACACAACAGTGTGCAACTAACTATGCACTGGCTTCTGGCCCAAGAAGTTGGCGGGTTGACTTCTTGGAAGACTGTTGGTTTGTCAAGAGAAAGGTTTGGATTTAGATATTCACTTGGAGAATGAATGAAACTATGATAAGATATGCCTGAGGAGTTGTTCTCTTAAAAAAAAGAAAACAAGTGCCTGTTTTTTCCTGAGAAATCCATAGTACAGGATTTAGAAAATTATATGCTCTTCTGCCTATCTTTTTTCTATCAAGGATAGGCTTCAGCTGTAAGCCAAGTTTTACTGTTGAAAAAACCCAGGTGGGGGCTGTGGTAGAAAGGTCCCTCTTTGAATTTTAATGGTGGTGCATTCCACAGCTCCATCCCCAAGGGGCTGTTGGTCCACTGAGTTGTAATTTGAGAAGGTATAAACACGAACATATGTTGTGTACACTGCATGAGCTTGGAGCCTTCCAGGTGTTTTTTCTTGGAGCTTTGTTTTTGCATCATATCCTGATGCTTGTCACGTACCCTCTCATAAAGTTCCATTCAAGCCAGACTGTGCCTTTGACCAAAATCACCTTGGGTGCCCTTTCTTACAGATTCTTGCATCCTGTGGGGGTAGAAGGGAGTTTTAGCTCAGGGGCAGAATAGATCCTGCAGTGCCCAGTCCCACAGTCTGTGGGAGTTTGTCCCTCTTCGCAGCTGACAGCATTGTGGAATTCCCTGTGGGACCATAACAGAAACCCTTATTAGCCAATGGTGTTGTTGGAATAAAATCTCCCCACAGCAGTGTCTTGGTCCCAGGCTATAATGTTACCCACTGATTCCCTCTGCATCTTTACCACTTTTATTACAGCTGAACACACGCTCCTCATTAGTACTCTGGGTGATATGGGGAATCAGTGTGTTGGAAATTATGTGGAATAGGTACCAGATGTTTGTGTCAACTTGGTATGTATTGGTATTTAGAATGCTTAAGGATCACATTTATTAAATGTGAAAATTACTTACTGTCCCTTCCCCCAAATAATCACTCTCCCCCTCCCCAACCCCCAATATTTTACTCTGTGTTGGCATGAGGTGTGATATTAATTTCTTTGGGGACAGATTAAATTTAAAGTGTGTGCAGCAAATGGGTCTGTTCCCAAATGCTTTGTCTGCGTTTTGTCAAATCTGAGGGCTGGCTTGCAGCCAGTGGGGATGTGGGGGTTCTGTAACTGAGATTGGAATGCTGTGTTGTAGCTAAGGATATAATGAAAGGGTGAGTCCGTTTGCATTTTTTTCTTTAAGTGGAACTGGGAATTTAGACATTCATGTTATAGCCAGACCTAGGAACATTTCCCATGTGTGCAGATAAGCAGGCATTAGTGAGAAAGAGGAAGACATTTGGTAAAATGAGAAATGAGCTTGTGCTTTCTCATTAAATATATGGCCTTTTAAGTCAACCGAAAGGTTGCAAGTGTGATCCAAGCAATTCTTTTATTGTATTTTATTTTATCAGACATGAATTATGTTTATGTTTGGCCATGGCGTTGGCCTGTTCATCACGTCCAGAGGTGCAGGACTGGAGGATGCAGGCAGTGGTTTGTCATGGGAAGAACTTGGATCTGGAGTCAGAGAGTACTGGGTTTGAATCCTACCCTGCTGCTTACTGGTGGTGTGTGACCTTTGGCAAGTCGCTTAACCTCTCTGAGTCCCAGTTTCTACTGGGGGTTTTAAGTAGGGGTTTTAGCAGAATCTTTCCAGTTGTGCTATGAGGATTAGAAACTATATGTATACAGCATGCAGCTCAGAGAAGGTGCATAATAAGTCTACACATGAAGAATTAAACCCTGGCTTATCGCAGGAGCTGGAGGCTGAGGGGTCTCACCATATGCTTCACAGCACTGCTCCAGGTGGTCCAGCTGCTGCACAGAGGGCCCTGCCTGCTGAAGGAGGCTGCTTGGTCTGGGCCACTTGGGGAGTTTCTTACCACAGGGTTTACTTGAATCTGTGTTGCTGTCAGGTCGGTAAATGTTTTTACTCAGTACAAGTAGCATTTTGTGGGTGAATAGGGGCTGTGTGTCTGTCCTGGTTGCCCAGGAGGGTACTGAGCAGGAAAAACAGAGTCTGGCTTAATTAGATTCTTTTGGGAATTATCCCCAAAGACTTCTGGACGGGCCATGTACTAGATGTTCGGAAGAAACAGAAATACCCAGATTGGGAGGCAACAGGCAGAAGCATCTCTGGGGGTGTGTTACTGTCAGGAAGCAGTTCACCGAAATCTGCACCCAGCTCTGTGGCTTACAGCAATATATGTACAGTGGGAATGATATCTGTTCTACCCACTTCATAGAATCTCTATAGAATGTCTTTTAACTGTAAAGTACAGTGCAAGGTTAACAGGATTGTTGTTTATGAACAGCACTTCTCTCCGCTGTGATCTGTGCCCTGTTGGTTCTCACTGCAGTAAGGTAGCTTTTGGTGAGCCGCTCAGCAGCCCCACTAGGGCTTGTGCTCACCTGCTCACTTGGGCTTTGGGGAAGAGATGGCTCAGGGAGGGAAGGGCTGTGGGTTTCCAGCAGTGGCCGCAAGAGAAACTGCCAGGCCTCTGAGGCGAGCCGACAGTAGCAGAGCTCACGGGTCACCACAAAAGTGAGCATGTGAGTCAGACAGGGTTTCGGAGCACGTTTCCCTGGTTCCTGAGCCTTTGTGACTGTGAGGTGCTGTGCTTGGGCGTCGTGGTGGTCATGTGAGAATCATGGCCCCCTTCCTACTCCAGGCTCGCGTGGTAGAGTCTGGGGAGGGGATTAGCGCTTCCCAGGTGGAAACTCTTCTAACTGGAGATGAGTCTGCCACCATGTGGGCAGCCTGGTGGGGAAGGATGGAAAACCAGTTGCTGGAGGCAGGCTGTGGCTGCAGGAGAGGGACAGGAAGGCCTGGAGGCTGACGCAGGAGGTGGCAGGATGAGGCTAGGGGTGTGCCTTGCTGATGGGAAGGGGGGATTGTTATGCCTCCTTGGAGAGAAGTGTCTTGCCAGAGCGTGTTGGGGAAGACAGAACAAAAACACGTTTGCGTTTCCTGCCTTCTGTGACATTTGAGAGTGGGGAAGCCCTGATGGGGACTTGATTCTTAGCAACCAAAAATGTCCTGCTCAATTTTTTTTTCCCCTTTAGCATAAGATTGAAGCTTTGCGGGGAAGAGATGGTTAGGGGGTTTGGGATGGACATGTCCATCTGCACTGCTGTATTTAAAATGGATAACCAACAAGGACCTGCTGGGCAGCATGTGGAACTCTGCTCAATGTTATGTGGCAGCCTGGATGGGAAGGGAGTTGGGGGAGAATGGATACATGTATATGTGTGACTGAGTCCCTTCACTGTTTACCTGAAACTATCACAACATTGTTAATCAGCTATACCCCAATACAAAACAAAAATTAAAAAAAAAAAAAAAAGACTGAAGCTGTGGCTCCTAGGTAAAGAGTCAAAGAAAGATTCTAAGATCGAGTCTCCTATTTGATGTGATCCTTTGTGCATGGATCACCTCATTGTTCTTTCCCTTTTCCTCTCCTGCCCCCTTCCTCATTAATATTTGAATACATACTATGTGATAGACATTGTGCTGGTATAAAGGATACAGCGGAAACAGAATGATTGGATTCCACATTTTAGTGGTATCTGTAGTCCTAGAATGTATGCAGATGTTGAACGGATAATTGCACAAAAAAATGTTGCTTGCTTCTTGGAAGAAACGCTATGACTAACCTAGACAGCATGTTAAAAAGCAGAGACATTACTTTGCTGACAAAGGTCCATCTAGTCAAAGCTTTGTTTTTTCCAGTAGTCATGTATGGATGTGAGAGTTGGACTATAAAGAAAGCTGAGCGCCAAAGAATTGATGCTTTTGAACTGTGGTGTTGGAAAAGACTTGAGAGTCCCTTGGACAGCAAGGAGATCCAACCAGTCCATCCTAAAGGAAGTCAGTCCTGAATATTCATTGGAAGGACTGAGGCTGAAGCTGAAACTCCTTTGGCCACCTGATGTGAAGAACTGATTCATTTGAAAAGACCCTGATGCTGGGAAAGATTGAGGGTGGGAGGAGAAGGGGGTGACAGAGAATGAGATGGTCGGATGGCATCACTGACTCGATGGACGTGAATTTGAGCAAGCTCTGGGATTTGATGATGGACAGGGAAGCCTGGGGTGCTGCAGTTCACAAAAAGTCGAACATGACTGAGCAACTGAACTGAACTGAACTGAACCACATGAAATGCAGTGAAGAGAAATAGTACCAAGAGAGTACCAAAGAATGTATATCTAACGTAAAAGAGCTAAGAGAAGCTTCCTTGAGAGATCTGAAGAATGAATAGGGGTTCATCACACCAAGGCAGGGGTAAGTGATAGGAATGGTGGGGAAAGTGTTGCTGAAAGAAACTTTGTACATGCAGGCTCTGGTGGGAAGAAGGTTGGTATTTTTGATGAAGTAAAATAAAGCCAGTATATTAATTAAGGTAGGTCAAGCTATAAATGGCAGAAAACTCAATGTTGGTTTGAATAGAGAAAAGCTACATGTATTTCATATTTTAAAAAAAGCAGTCCAGAGCTGAAGCAACAGCACCATGTTCATCAGTGACCCAGGCAACATCTGTCTTAATGCTTTGTTAGACTCACCGTGTTGCTACCGTCTTATGGCCCAGGATGGCTGTTTTAGCTCTGTCCGTCACAGTCTGTATTCCAGCTAGCAGGAAGGAGGAGAGGGCAGAAGAACACAGCTCCTTCCTTTTTTAAGACACTTCTGAGAAATTGTACATATCACCTCAGGCTATACCTAGCCAGAATTTCATCACGTGGCCATACATTAGCATTAGCTAACACTTCCAGTATAATGTTGAAAACGAGTGGTGAGAGGGGATGTTCTTGTCTTGTTGATCTTAGTGAGAAAGCTTTTAGTTTCTCATTAAGTACAATGCTAACTGTGAGATCTTCTGGTACAGGTTCTTTATCCAGTTAAGGAAGTTCCCATCTCTTCCTACTTTGCTGAGAGTCCTTATCGTGAGTGACTGTTAGATTTTGTAAAATGCTTTTTCTGCTTTTATTGACATGATCATGTGATTTTTCTCATTTTTCTTTTTTAGCTAGTTGGTGAGATGGATATATTAATTGATTTTCAAATGTTGCATACCTGGGATAAATCCCACTTGATTGTGATATATAATCCCTTGTATCCATTGCTGGATTTGATTCGCTAGTATTTTGTTGAGAATTTTTGCACCTGTGTTCACGAGAGATACAGGTCTGTAGTTTTCTTTTCTTGCAAGGTCTTTGTCTGGCTTTGGTATTAGGGTAATAAGTTAGAAAGTATTCCCTCTGCTGCTGTCTTCTGAAAAAGATTATAGAGAACTGGTGTAATTTCTTAAATGTTTGGTAGAATTCACCAATGAGCCCATGTGGGCCCAATGTGTTTTAATGAAAACTTTCACTTTACAGAGATACTAACTTGGAAGGCAGGTGTGAATTTGAGGCCTTGAGTGACTGGGGCAGGCTTAGAAGAGTTACTTAAACATTCCTTTTCTTTAAAATGGTGATAATACCACTTGCTTATGGTGGTATTGGAATGATATACAGCACCTAGCACTGTCCAGCCTATAGTGAGCAATTACTGGGAGCTACTTATTTATTTACTTATTACTTACTTACTAACTAGACCAGACTGACATTGTGTGTTGAACTGTTGAAGACACCATTTCTTATATACCCTTGGAGGATGGGATAGATAGTTTCTGATTTTTCTTTACTTTTATCTTTCTCTTTCACAATCTCTGTCTCCCTCCATCCCTCTCTTCCTTCCTTAAGGAAGGAAGGATTAATATATCCATATATATGGATTAATATATCCATATTAATCATTGTTGTTAGTTGCTAAGTCATGCCAACCCTTTGCAATTCCATGGACTGCAGCACGCCAGGCTTCCCTGTCCTTCAGTCTCCTGGAGTTTGCTCAAACTCATGTCCATTGAGTTGGTGATACCATCCAACCATCTCATCCTCTGTCATCCCCTTCTCTTGCACTCAATCTTTCCCAGCATTAGAGTCTTTTCCAATGAAAAATATATTAATCATATGTTGTAGCTATTTTTCCTTTTTAAACTTGGAGGAAAAAAATTCATTAAAGCACTTCAGTAACCAACACAACTTTAGTATGTCTGATGGTCAGGGATACTGTATACTGAGTGTATTTAAATGTTCACCCCAGTGGGTCTCTGTAAAGTGAAGCTATCCCGTCAGTTGATCAGAGTGTGCCCTGTGCATTGCTTTCTCTCTTATTTGACATTGGATTAACTTGGATAACTCATGACTGGAGCTGCAGCCTATATAGTGGGGGTGTGCCTTGTTTTGGACTCTGTTAGGACAGGGAACAGACACTCTTAAGGTGAAGCATACTCGTCTTCAATATAGAAAGTTAGTCGTTCAGTCGTGTCTGACTCTTTGCTGACCCCATGAACTGTAGCCTGCTAGGCTCCTCTGTCTATGGGATTCTCCAGGCAAGAATACTGGAGTGGGTAACTATTCCCTTCTCTAGGGGATTTTCCCAACCCAGGGTTCAAACCTGGGTCTCCTCCATTTCAGGCAGATTCTTTATCAGTTGAGCCACTGGGGAAGCCTGGTGCTGGGGCTTTCCTCTTCTGATTCCCTTCCTCTCTGGGTAAGACCTTATCTTTTCATTTGTTGCCAGTGAGTTTTTTGTGGAGATGAGCAGTGTGGTGACTGAAGGAAGATCTTAATGGGTGATGGTGGTGTGTAAGGAGGAGGGTGGTAAGGAGAAGGGCGAATCAAGCAGACTGCAAGCCTTTTGCGGATGTGTTCTGGGTGGAATTGCAGCTCAGTCAGAGCTTTGCACATATATACAAAAATGGAACCGAGAAGTATTTTCATTTGTACTTTATTTGTGATAATGGCACGTCCACGGCAGGAGGCCGTGAAATCAGTTCAGAAGGGTAGCAAGTATGGGTAGCAATAGCTGCTGCCAGTCCCCAGGGTTAAGTAGCAGTAGGAGACTTTCTGGAGCTCTGGGGTGTGAAAGGCACCTGACATCTCAGGGCTGGTAATGGCTGGAGGAGGGGTGCAGGCATCCGCTCATACCCTTTGCCTTGCTCAGGGACTTCAGGGAGTCGCACGTCCAGTACCTCCTGACTGTGCTGCTATGACGTCTTCCTTCACCACCTCTCTTTCTCAGAAAACGGCTGGGCTCAGGAGAGCAATACAGAGGGTGGCAGTGATTATTTGAGAAGGTACACACTTCACTTCAGACCAGATAACTGTTATCAGCCTAGATAATTTCTGTGAGTTCTGAAATAGACTTGGCACACCAGGCAGGGTGTCTGCTTATAGTATAGCAGGAGGGATGAAGGATTGCCTGGTTTTGCATTTTAGACTGGGGCTGTCATCCTGGAGAGTATTTTTACTGTATGGAGTCAGGAAGACCTCATGAAGCGCATGTAGGTCTTTTATCTGGTTCCATTTGGAAGGTGGTGATTTAGAATGCTATCTGTTCAAGTCCCAGTCTCCTCAACTCATTGGGGACAGCACCAATCTTACAGAGGTATGTGAGGTTTAAGTGTCACTGACTCCTCCTTATTTCTGGACGTCCCTCCTTAGCGATTCAGTTAAAGCATGTCCCATCAGTGTAGCGGTCTCTTCCGCATGTTAGCTCCATACAGAAAGGTGCCCTAATCACTGATCAGGGAGGGGACAGCTTTTTTTCTTAAAGCTTAATGATTCATCTAAGAAATATTTTTTTGCATCTTATACATGTGAGGCACTGTGATGGGTGCTGAGGATAGAAGGATGATAATCCACACCTGTCAGGGAGGTCCCACTGGACTGGCAAAGACAAGACTTATACACTGGTGGTTACAGCATAGAAAAGAAACAGCAGAAGTGGGCAGAAAAATTATGGGCGGACAGAGGAAGTGTCTGAGGATCTTCCTGTTTGGGATGTTTCTTATAGGGGTGGAGATAGCATGGAAGAGGAATTTGGGAAAAGGAAACAAGCTTGAATGAAGACTTGGAGTTGAGAAACATCATGTTTGGAGACCTTTAAGCCATTTGGGGTTCTTGGATGGGGGAGGGGTAAGGCTGGAGAAATAGGAAGGGGCTAGATCCAGAAAGGCCTTGCATGCCAGTTTAAGGAGCACAGGCTTTATTCATAGGCCAGCAATTCTCTAAGGGATGGGACATGCCTACAGGGATGAGAGGGGCAGGTCTTTGCATTTGGAATGACCATTTATTTGGTTGAGGACTGCCTGCCAATGCAGGAGACATAAGAGATGCAAGTTCAGTCATTGGGTCAGGAGGATCTCCTGGAGAAGGAAATGGCAACCCATTTTAGTACTCTTGCCTGGAAAATTCCATGGACAGAGGAGCCTGGTGGGCTACAGTCCATGTGGTCGCAGAGAATTGAACACGATTGATTGCACACACAGTGCGATGCAGTGAGGACCATGCTGGGTTAGGTGAACCATGCTTGTGTGGAAGGTAGCTTGGAGAGCTTGAGACCAGAGGCTCCTTCTAGGAATATCCACAATTGTCTAGGGACAGAGACAGTGAACGCTACAGGAAGTAGAGGTAGGAAGGAGTGGATGGATTTCAGATTTAAGTTCTGATTGATTAGAGGAAGGGAGAATGAGGAAGCAGGAGTCACATATGATCAGACCTTTACTTTTTCTTTCAGAGGCTCTGCTCGTATCCCACTTCTCTTGGGAGAGTCTTTCTGACCTCTTCCAAACTTTGCTGTATAACTCTGGCCTCAACTGCCTCTGCTCATTCCTTCTTGGTTTTGTATGTTCTTAAGTTTGTTTTGCTTTCTTTAAGAAGAGGAAACACTATTAAATACCTATTAAACACCTATTAAATATTGGACTGTACACAATTTATTTATCTCTGGTTTTCTTCTAAGAGGGGAAGGAAGAATTGAACACAGATGTCAGATGGGAGGTTTCCTCCATCCAGAAGAAAACATTTGTGACTTGTGTGTCTAAAAGGGAATTTAATCAAATACACATCAAAATCATCCAGAAGGAGTTTAACGTTGGGGTTTTAGAAGAGTAGACTAGTTTTTTTTTTTTTTTTTTGCCATTTAGTTCTAGAAACAACTTGGGCTTCCCAGGTGACTCAGATGGTAAAGAATCTGCCTACAATGCAGGAGAACCAGGTTCTATCCCTGGGTCAGGAAGACCCCCTGGAGAAGGAAATGGCAACTCCAGTATTCTTGTCTGGAGATCCCATGGACAGAGGAGCCTGGACGGCTACAGTTCATGGTGTTGCAAAAGAGTTGGACGTGACTAGCGACTAACAGCAAAGAAGGCAATGGCACCCCACTCCAGTACTCTTGCCTGGAAAATCCACGGACAGAGGAGCCTGGTAGGCTGCAGTCCATGGGGTCACTAAGAGTCGGACACGACTGAGCGACTTCACTTTCACTTTTCACTTTCCTCCATTGGAGAAGGAAATGGCAACCCACTCAGTGTTCATGCCTGGAGAATCCCAGGGATGGGGGAGCCTGTTGAGCTGCCGTCTATGGGGTCGCACAGAGTTGGACACGACTGAAGCTACTTAGCAGCAGCAGCAACTAACAGTTTCACCTTTCACTTCTAGAAACAACTTACCTGGATAGGCACCTCTGGTGGGTTGGCTGTGGCTTATACATCCAGAACAGTTACTTTAATCGTGCCACAGTTAACTGCTGTCTCTGAAGGGCTCGTGTTTGTGATTCCCTCTGCAGGTCCAGAGCCCGGTGCCCGGTGTGAACTGTCGCCCGTCAATGCCTCCCATCCGGTCCAGGCCTTGATGGAGAGCTTCACCGCCTTGTCGGGATGTGCCAGTAGGGGCACAGTGGGGCTGCCTCAGGAGGTTCATGTCCTGAACCTCCGCGCTGCTGACCAGGGGCCTGGCCAGCCGCAGAGAGAGGTAGGTGCGGTGCCAGCTTTCTACCCACTGCCCCTTAGAATTTGTAAAGACACTTCTTTGGATGCGGAGTTCCTTCGTCCATTCTGGGTTTAATGAGGATGCTTGTGTATGAACATAAGTGGGGAGGAGGACACAAAGTACATGAGAGAGAGAGAAGGATTTCAATTAATCCGGAAGGATTGCTCTCTGCACTGGGCAACTCTAGGACTTCTCTCTAGAGAGCTTTCTCAGCTTTTCATCTTTCCTGCCCATCCGCTGCCGCCATGTTGGAAAGAATGTTTTTGAGAATTTTACTTTTAAAACATGGTTGTGAAAACACAATGTTGCCACTTTTCTGTTATTGTAGAATGTCTCTCATCTCCTGTGCTGTCTTTCTTTTCTTTGCTTTGTCTTGTGAGCCTACTTCTCCTGCAGGATGTGTCAAGGGAAATGGAATTATATTAATTCCATTGTATTAATATTCACATGAAAGCCCTGGGGGTGGGAGGGCTCCTTATGCTAGCCAGGTAGCTTCTCGAAGATGAAGATGGTCTTGGTGGTGGTAGTGATGACCCAAGCTCATAGCGACTCAGTGTTTCCTCTGTCCTCAGCACTGTTTGAACCACTCAAACACTTATTCCAAGAAGTCCTATTACTGCCCTCAATTTATAGGTTATAGACAGGTGCAATGATAACTCACTTGCCCAAGGTCATTATCGTAAGAGCGAAATAGCCTCCTCTGTCTTATGGCTCCGAAATGACCCACATTGTGGATAATGGTCATGCTACTTCTTTGAAGATAACATGCAGTTGTCATTCTGTTTGTTTTTAAGCTTCTGTGTCAGAAATGTTATCATTAGGGTATTATTTCTCTGGGAAGAGAGAAACCACAATAAAGCCCGATCCCAGTGAAGTGTAGAAAAACCCATGCAGAGCAGAATTTATCTTTGAGCTTGTTTCTGATCAAGAAAGTTAATTTCCAGAGCCATTTGTTTATGTGCCTCAACCACTCTTCATTCTGGGAAGGGCGGGGAGAGTAGGACTAGGGGAGGCGAGGTGTCCAGAAGGGAAAGCAAACTGATTTTAATCTTGCAAAAGTGTGTGGAGTTGGCTCATTTCAAAGACAAATCATCTAACCTTCCCAGCTACACTGGAAATTATTGTTAATACTCTTGGTTGCTTGCCATTGTTGCTGCGGCACATATTTCAGGTCAGATTTCTTTATCCCAGTAATGCGTCTTTAATTTTTAACTTATGGGGGAGAATTTGTGGTGGGAGGGGAAGAAGGGGAGGAGGAAGTACAGCTCATATGAGGTACTGCTGACTCCAGCAGTTTTTTAGCAGCAATAATTACTCATGTTATATATGCTGTCTCAGAAGAACCAAGAAAGAAAAAATAAGTCCGAGCTATTACAAAAGCAGCAACAGCAGAAATTCTGCATGTTAAATTGTGCAGTACTGTTGTTGGTTCTGAAAATAGATTCACATAAGACTATTGAAGCAAAAGAAAAATACCTCAAGGAATGATAGCAGAGCTCTCCCACACTTGTATTTACTGTGTTAGATAAAAATAGACATGGTTGTCCTGAAGATACGTAAAATGAGCTGGCATCAAGGGACATCATATGCTCAGTGAGGAAGTAAAGAAAGAGGGCCTGTGGGGATAGTCTCTAAAACTTGGTTAAAAAATGTTTACTGTATGTACGCTTTGGGATTAGTGATTTGAAGGTATTACTGAGACTAGGCAACTGAGGGAAATTGCATTCTTCCCTTCTTTGGGGGACTTTAAGGAATTAGGTGGTTGTATTCTATCTTGTTAGAAGACAAAATGTTGGGACATGTGATCTTTGGAAATTCTCTCTGGCTCTGAACTGCTTTCATAGCGTAGACCTGGAGTATTTTATATCTACAGAGTGAGTGTCAAGGATAATCCAGAGCAGTGAGGCCCTGACAAAGGGACAATGAAGGAGAAGTTTGTTTATGGACGGTAAGATGGAGGAGGAAAAATAAGTATCTCTTACCTTCTTCATATGTGACTCTGGAAATTCATTACTGCAGCCATGCCAATCGCTTTGGAAGATCATTTAGACTATATGACCCAGCAATTCCATTCCTAAGAGTATATACTAGAGAAAAGAAAACATACATCCACATGAAAAGTTGTCCACGAATGTCATAGCAACATTATTCATAATAGCCAAAAAATGGGAACAATCTGCATGCCTGAATACCTGTCAAAAGTGTTAACAACCTGAATGCCTGTCAATGGATGAATGGATAAATGAAATGTGATATATATATATATCCATATGATGGAATGTTATTCAGCAATAAAAACGAATGAAATACTGATACATGCCACAACGTGGATGAACCTTAAAAACATTATGCTAAGTGAAAGACACAAAAGACATATACTGTCTGATTCCATACATATGAAATGTCCATGGTAGACAAATTTATAGAGATAGAAAGTAAATTGGTGGTTGTTTAGGGCTGAAGGGCAAAAGAGAGAAATTGGGTACTGACTGAGTATGAGTACAGAGTTTCTTTGAGGGGGACAAAGTGTTCTGAAATTGAATTGTAGTTTTATGCGTTGGAGAAGGCAATGGCAACCCACTCCAGTGTTCTTGCGTGGAGAATCCCAGGGACGGGGAAGCCTGGTGGGCTGCCGTCTATGGGTTCGCACAGAGTTGGACATGACTGAAGTGACTTAGCAGCAGCAGCAGCAGCAGCAGATGGTTCCACAATTGTATATGAATATTACTAAATACCATTGATCAGTTCAGTTCAGTCACTCAGTCGTGTCCGACTCTTTGCGACCCCATGAATCGCAGCACGCCAGGCCTCCCTGTCCATCACCAACTCCTGGAGTTCACTCAGACTCACGATAAATGTCAATAAATGTGAACATACTAAAAGCCATGGAGTTGTACTTTAAATGGATGAATTTTATGGCATGTGGGTTTATTTCAGTAAAGCTCTTAAAAAATAATGATTTAGCCTGTCAGTATTCTAACTACCTTAAATAAAAGTTATCTTAACTGTATCTAGTTTTTTTTAACACCAAGATTGCTTCCTCCTCCAACCTAAGCCCTTCCAACTCTTTCTGATGTTTTTAAAGATAACTTGATTTTTATACATATGCTATTTTATATTGGTCTGTGCTAAAAATAACAGCCAGTTGATTCTGGTGGTAGTAATGGGAGGGAGGATCAGAGACAGCCTTTGTGCATGTTTCTACCAAATATTAAGGGCAAATATTTTTCAAGATGAAATGATAAATGTTGTTGCTTGTAAATTAGAAAAAGAATGTCCTACTGGCTCCAAGCCATTGTTACTTTGACTCCTATGACCGACGTAGTTGTTTTTCATGCTGTCCTCCTTAATGCAAGGGAATTACTAAATCAACCCCATCCCCACCCCCTCCTCCTGGCTTGTTATTGGTGGAGGATAAGCATTAAGATCTATTATAAGATCTATCATCCCTTCTCTAACATTTTACTAAATTCCTATCTCCCAGGCACCTTAAGTTTCCTCAACTGAGAGGCCTCTGCTTTTCCTCTGTGGAGGATATAACAGCCTACACCTGAAAGTAATAACCCCAGCAGGTTGACAAGATTTGGGGAAACAGTTATACTAAAATTCAGTTCAGTTCAGTTCAGTTCAGTCGCTCAGTTGAGTCCAACTCTTTGTGACCCCATGAATCGCAGCACACCAGGCCTCCCTGTCCATCACCAACTCCTGGAGTTCACTCAGATTCATGTCCATCGAGTCCGTGATGCCACCCAGCCATCTCATCCTCTGTCGTCCCCTTCTCCTCCTGCCCCCAATCCCTCCCAGCATCAGAGTCTTTTCCAATGAGTCAACTCTTCACATGAGGTGGCCAAAGTACTGGAGTTTCAGCTTTAGCATCATTCCTTTCAAAGAAATCCCAGGGTTGATCTCCTTCAGAATGGACTGGTTGGATCTCCTTGTAGTCCAAGGGACTCTCAAGAGTCTTCTCCAACACCACAGTTCAAAAGCATCAATTCTTCAGCTCTCTGCCTTCTTCACAGTCCAAGTCTCACATCCATACATGACCACAGGAAAAACCATAGCCTTGACTAGATGGACCTTAGTCAGCAAAGTAATGTCTCTGCTTTTGAATATACTATCTAGGTTGGTCATAACTTTTCTTCCAAGGAGTAAGCGTCTTTTCATTTCATGGCTGCAATCACCATCTGCAGTGATTTTGGAGCCCCCCAAAATAAAGTCTGCCACTGTTTCCACTGTTTCCCCATCTGTTTCCCATGAAGTGATGGGACCGGATGCCATGATCTTCGTTTTCTGAATGTTGAGCTTTAAGCCAACTTTTTCACTTTCCTCTTTCACTTTCATCAAGAGGCTTTTAGCTCCTCTTCACTTTCTGCCATAAGGGTGGTGTCATCTGCATATCTGAGGTTATTGATATTTCTCCCAGCAATCTTAATTCCAGCTTGTGTTTCTTCCATTCAAGCGTTTCTCATGATGTACTCTGCATATAAGTTAAATACTAAAGTTAGGGAAACAATTTTATAGGCCAGCAGAGAATTTCTATCAGAAGCATGCTTGCTACAATGATTAATACAAAGCTGTCTGTGGCGAAGCATGGTTTTGCTATTGACTTCCCTGCTGGATTCTCATCAGGACAACACAGACCTGTAGTTGTATTTTCCATCTGAGACCACACCTCTCATTTGTAATCATCTACTTTGGAAATAACAGTCCTGGAAGTGAACAGTAAATTGGAAAAAGACTCTTTGGTGACAGAGGCAGGCAGAAGGTAAACAGGCCTGAGAGATCAGTTTTGTTTTTTAGAATAAGTGGGATGTATCATAAGTTTTGGGCTTCCTTGGTGGCTCAGTGGTGAAGAATCCGCCTGCCAGTGTAGGAGACATGGGTTGGATCCCTGGGTCAGGAAGATTTGCTGGAGGAGGAGATGGCAACCCCCTCTAGTATTCTTGCCTGGGAAATCCCATGGACAGAGGAGCGTGGTAAGCTGCTGTCCACGGGGTTGCAAAAGAGTTGGACATGACTTAGTAACTAAACAACAACAAATCATAGGTTTCATCCTCCCTGTACCCTTTAAGTTCAAAGTAAAATCTGCCCCCTGCACGCCCACCGCCCCCCACCCCCCTGCCCGCCCACTCTTTCCTGATGACCCCATGTGCCTGCCCCTGAGTTTGGTCCCTCTGGGTGTTTCCTGATTCCCAAGAAGGTTTGTAGCACTAGTAAGAGGCTGCTTGTTGACAGTGATATACTTTCATTAGTTGCTGGAATGGCAACAATTTTGCTCCCCATCATCTAATTTTTACTGTGACCTGTTTTTTTGTGTGTGGCAGTGCTTCTTTTCTATTTCCCACTTGTCTAACTGCTTGCTTATTATGAAAAGCTCTTAGTTAGCAGTATATATGTGTATAACAGATTCTGGGAGTAATTATGGGTGTTTAAATTTATGTATGTGTTTTGACATCAAAAAAGCAACTGTTAATGGGCGTGCCATGCCAGTGAGATGGCTGTAGGGTGGAGTGAGGATCTGGGAGGATCCATTGTCGTGGGAAAGGGGCCAAGTTTAATAAATTTATCCTCACCCGTCAGAGGGCTTCCCTGGTGGCTCAGACAGTAAAGAATCTACCTGCAATGCAGTAGACTGGGTTTGATCCTTGGGTTGGAAAGTTCCCCTGAAAGAGGGCATGGCAACCCACTCCACTATTTTTGCCTGAAGAATCCCATGGACAGAGGAGCCTGGCGGGCTACAGTCCATGGGGTTGCAAAGAGTCAGACACTGAGTCAGACTGAGCAACTAAGCACACACACACCTGTCAGAAAGCTCAGAACCCTCCATTCTTTTATGGATTATTCTCTGTTTCATTCCAAAAGGGATTTGAGATGGGCTTACAACAGACATACCAACAGTGTAAGCAGAAATACAAAATGAGGACAAAGAAGTATAGTTTGTTAGAAAGATATAGTTTGATAGCCATGAGGGTTAATGTGATTGGCGTGATCGAGTTTGAAATTTGGCTCCAGGCTTCTAGGCAGGCAGGGCCAAATGGGATGTGTAGTTAATCACACATGTGGCTCCAAGTCATTTTTATTTTGCACCTTCTCTAAGGACTGTGGCATATAGTTGTTCCTTTCCTGTTTATTTTGAGGGCAGGAAAAGACCACGGTTGGGAGAAAGAGAAGGAAGTGAACCCATCTAAAATGCGAACTGTTCTGCTTGCCTCTTCACAGCTCCCTTGTGTGTGTCTATGCTTAGTCGCGTTCGATTCTCTGTGACCCTGTGGACTGTAGCCCGCCAGCCTTCTCTGTCTGTGGCATTTTCCAGGCAAGAATACTGGAGTGGATTGCCATTTCTTTCTCTGGGGGATTCTTCCCGACCCAGGGATTGAACCCGAGTCTCCTGCATCTCCTGCACTGGCAGGTGATCTCTTTACCAATGTGCCACCTGGGAAGCCCTTCTAATTCATTACCCTTAGCTCCCTGAGGCCCCAGATAACAGTAACAGCTATGATCGTGGTGATGGTGAAGCGACTGCTGTGGGCCAGCCGCTTGCCCGGCACCTGTGTTGTCTCTGCCCGTTCTCACTGTCGGCCCGAAGGGAGGTTACACAGCAGACCCTGGATATGCAGCCCCACTCTGTTGGATTCTACTGTCCAGGCTTTCCCCACAGTCCACTTCCCTTTCATCTTTAGCTCTGACCTAGCTCTGGCTATGAAACCGGCCATCCTGTCGCACTTAAACCTGTTCCGTGAGCCAGCAGATCTCCCGCTGAAAGTTTGCGTTTCCTGCATAGGCTTCTGATAGCTCTTTCTGATATTCAGAGCTCCTTTTCTTCCCCTTCCTTGTGTCTTTGGGGCAGTTCTGAGGGTGGTTTTGTGTGTAGCATTGTCTCCCTTTTCCTTTCTGGCTTAAAAGATTATCACGTCAAGTGTCAGTAATTAGAACATGCGGGACTGAGTTTAGGAGCCCTTGCACTCTATGTGGCCGTTAATCCTGCACTAAATGCCAACCGCCCATCTGTTTTTCACAGTTGATCATTTTCCTCCCCCAGACAAAGCTTTTAACTGCCTCCCCACAGTAACTCACCTGTCTTCTGCTAGTAATCCATGACTTGTAACCAAACTTGCTGGAATTGTGTGGATAGAAAACAAAACATTCAGGCACTCTTTCTGCTCTGAGTGAAGTACAGGAGCTTCAGTGTGTGGACTTTGCCATCTAATGTGACATCTCTTTTGCTTCCTTTGAGGAATCTGGCAGTTTAGGAATTAAATTTGAGATCCCTGCAGCAACCTACTTACCAATCTATCTGTCTGTCATCTTTCCCCTGTTTCTGCAATATTAGGTGGACAGCTTCTTTCTTTTTGGCCCCCACCTCCAGTTATTAAAATACGGACAGAACAGCGCAGGGGTTGGGGGAGTGGGTGGGTTTCATACCTTTACATGTCACCACTGGAAGAACTGATAGAAAATTTCAGGACTGTGTTTTGGAGAGTACACATATGGGAGCAGAAATATCAAATGAACACTAGCACACTAGGTACGCTGCTACTCTTATGCAGGGCATTTTCCTCTCTGAATGACTTCCCAATGCTGCTCCTGTGTATATGCTGGGGAAAAAACCTCAAACGAACTCAAGGCTATTTATGTTTCAGAGATCTTATATGTAGCATGTGCTAAAATAAGCAGGCATCAAAGTAAACCCCTCACACACAGACACTGTATATTGGTGAAATTCAGTTACTAAACAAACACTTTCCATGTGTAAACACTGCTTGGTGTTTGTTTAAATGGAAGTTGTTTTGGAAGTCACCCCAGCCTGACAGGTAAAGTCATCTCTGAACTGGCCATTTAGTCACAGACCGACAGCAGATTTATCAGAAAGTTACCCTGACCACAATGGTCTCATTTCTCAAAAGACATTCCTTTTCCTCTTTTTTTTTTTCAATCTCTTTCCCTCTCCCTTTCTTCTCTCCTCTCTCCCTTCTTCTTTCCCTCTTTTCCCTCCTCCTTTCTTCCCCCATTCATTTGAGCGTTGCTGTCAAAATTATTTCATTAACTTGAAAGATAACCGAACCTGGCTTTCACATAGAATTGGAGGCCCTAAATAAATAGGACAGCCACATTATTTAAAATGAGTTGCCCCTTTGCTTGAAGATACTCAGTGCAGGTTACATGATGACACGCTCCTGGGCAGTATGAAGGTGCCAGGCCAGGACTGGACAGAGGAGCAGGGGTGGGGCCAGCCAGGCAGCCAGACACCCAGCTGCTATTTCAACAGAAGACAATGCAGGCCAGGTAGAACTGGCCTCGCTAGTCAACGATGGTTTCTAATACATTGGGGCAAGATGTTCAGTTTCAAGCTACAGCTAACTCTCAGATGAGAACTCTCCAGAAACCCAATCTTGGAATTTTAGAAAAAGGGAAAGCAGATTCAGAGTGATAATAGTGTTAATAAGTATCAGAATTTAGCAAACCGATTAGGACATAAGAAGTGAAGAAGTTATAAGACATACTGGCTAGCCACATGGCTTAAACCCTGCCGTTAAGCACAGTAACATCCAGATACAGTAACGTAGCCCTCAGAAAGCACACTCCTTCCCCACAGAGGGACTGAGCCTGGTTGGACTCTGCCATTTTAGCATGAGGTAATGCCGGTTATGTTTTTTGCTGGCTGGGAGCTGACAGATTGAAAAATCCTCTCTTGTTATTGCCTCTTCCCCAGTCTGGAGGAGAGGCTGCCTTGACTCCTTCTGAAATTTGTCCAGCAGCAGCATTTTCCACTGGTGCCGTCTTGGTCTTTATGGAGGTTAGGGTTACGACCTCAACCCATACCCTTGTTGCCATGGTAATGCTCTTGACTTTTAAAAAATTGTGTAATTTCCCCAAAATATTGTTAGGAAATATTTCTAACGTTTTTTGGGAGTACCCTCCACATTTGAGAATGTGACTTTTTGCTTTTAGAACTCTTTGGGGAGTATTTTAAAAAAGCAATAGACCAAAGTAAAGAGCAGGTTTGCAAATCTGAGACCCAGATGTGCTGGTTGGGCAAATGCCCAGTTTGTGTGTGTTGCCGAGTGTCCAGATATCCAACTTGTATTTTTTTTCTTTCCATTTCTGATTTGCTCTCTTGACATTTTGTTTGAAAATGTCAATTTACTGGCTAATACCTCTGACTTAAATACCCAAATTCTGCAGAAGTATTCATTACTTTCAAGAGTTCCACTCTCCACTGTGGTTTTTTTTTTTTAATCTCTGTGAAAATGAGACACGTGTTTAGTTACTCTCCTTTCCCTTCTCTTTCAGTGAAGAGGCTGTGTATGAACCTGGCTCTGCTGATTGCCTCTCTGCACCATCTTATTTCTTTTCCTTGTATACCCCTCGCCTTGAATGAGTGAGTCTGTGTTTCCTGCCTTCCCCTTCTTTCCTCTCTGTAGCCTGACTTCTGCTCTTCTGAATTTGTCTCTGGTGATTCCCTTTTGACCAACTCATGGGATGCTAGGACTGGAGAGATGCCCTCAAGACAACCCAGTTTTAACCACCTTCCAGGGCCAGGGAGTGAAGCCATGGCTTATTCACTGTCAAACAAGAATTTGGTGTCAGGGCTGGACTGGACCCCAGGGCCCCCAGCTCCCGTTGCAGAGTTCTCTCTACCGCCGCCCCTTTCCTCACTCTTCACCCCACCTCAGCTCCTTTTGCTGTGCCCCCTCTTCTGGCATCTCTCTCTGGGTTTCAGGATATTACCTTAGCTTGCTTCTCCTTCCACCCTTTCTTCTGTTTTTCTGCTTTGTTCCCAGCTTCTCTTTCTTTTCTCTCAGTGGTTTTGACTGAACTGTAGTCCTTGGCCCTGGTTTTCCCCTGTCTGCTCTCCCTGTGGTGGCTTGTCTGTTCTCAGGATTTGGATTGCCACCTCCATGCCAACGACTCCCCAGACTCTCTCATGGCTTCTTAAGTGGAGCTCTAGGCGACTCTCTGAAGCACTCTACCTCTCACGTCTGACCTCAGACTCTCAGGGGCCTGCGGTGTGCTGTGGAGCAGTGGCTATCACTGTGGTTCTACCTGGTGTCAGATAGAGGGCTGACCTCAGCTCTGTCACTTCCCAAGCATGTGACTCTGGGTGAGTTACTTAATTCTCTGAGCCCATTTCCTCTTTGGTAAAATAGAGATGATAGTGGCAATTCTTTAGAAGATTCACTGAGGATGGAGAGACATCTCTATGGCCCCCTTAGGACTGGCATGTATGCTTAGCACACAAGAAATAATCAAATGCTAGCTATTTATCTTTAAAATTGACTGTAAGTACCTTCCAAAGCTGGTCTTCTCCTTACCCCCGTGCTGGTTTATCAGTCTAACTTCCTTGTCCCTTCAACGGTACCACTACCGTCTTGGGACAATTTTTCCACCTTCTTTTTTTTTTTTTTTTTTCAAATCACCTGTGTGCATTTTCAGTGTATTTTTGTTTCATTCCCCCCCCCCCCCCACCCTTGGCCACTCTGCACAGCATGCGGGATCTTAGTTCCCCCAACAGGGATTGAACCCAGGACCCCTGCAATGGAAGCATGGAGTCTTAATCACTGGACCGCCAGGGAAGTCCTCTGTCTTGGGACTTTTGAACCATCTTGGACTTACCTATTCACTCAAACCCTATATTTGTTCAGTCACCAAGTTTTATTGACCTTCCTCTGAAATTTCCCGAGTTTTTATGCTCCTCTCCACTGCCTTGCAGCTCCTTAACCAGTCTGCTGGGACTGGCCTAATCAACATTAGGCCCTGATTATTTCAGTCCAGCTGTGGGCCTCTTCATTAAAATTATTTTTCCCTAAATAATGTTCTTATAATTGATTCATTTGAATAAGTCTATCAATCAATGAGTTATTCATTGAGAACCTACTGTATACTAGATAGATTCTCTGCTGAATTCCTCCTCATCGTTATGTCTTGAGCATTGCTGCAGGTTGAGGGAAAATCAGTTTAATACAGTGTGACAGATAATATGACCATTATTTGTCCCCAGCAGCAGGAGTGGTAATTCTATATGCAGGAGAGGGAGCAATTCTCAGAAGAGAGCATTTGATTAAAGACTTCAAAGTCAAGTAGAAGTTAGTGGGCTGAGGGGAAGGAAGGCTTCAGCATGTGCAGAGGGAAGAGCAAAACCACGTGTGGAGGAAAGTTCTTCCTTGTGCATGGAGTGGCTGATGTACATACAGATCAGGCAGTGGCAAACTATGGGCTTTGGGCCCAATCCTTACCGTTGCCTATTTTAGTATGTATGTAATTTACACACTGTAAAATTCACCTGTTTAAAGCATCCAAGTCAATGACTTTCAGTATATTTATATATTTATAGTGCAACTATTGTGACAACTGAAGTTTAGAACATTTTTAGTATCCCCAAAAAGAAACTCAGTGCCCATTAGCAATCATTCCTCATTCCCCATGCTCCCACCCACTAATCTACTTTATAGATTTGAAATTCTGGGCATTTTTCAAATAAATCGAATCACATAATATGGGTGACATTTATGACTAGCTTTCTCACTTAATGTAATGCATTTGAGGTTCATCCATACTGTGCATGTATTGGTTATTTCATTCCTTTTTATTTCTGAACAGCATTCTGTTATATGGCTATACCACATTGGCACATAGCCATGCCCATTTGTTTACTTGTTTTCTGTGGCCTCTTCCTCACCACAGTGGAAGACTTGAGTTAGGGTAACAAGAATAACAAAGCCCCAAATGTCTACAATCTGGTCATTTTCAGATAAAGCTTGCCAACCCCTGGAATAGAGGATGTGGTAATGATGGGAGCAGCGGTGGGGGTGGGCTGGGTCCTGGAAGTGGAAGATGAGACTGGAAAAGCCGGACAAGTAAGGATTTGGACTTAATCCTATGGATCAGGGTATATGGTATGCGGAGCCCCTGTATCTGAATCCCTTGGACATACTTAAATGCATGTTCCTGAGCCTCACCCCTGACCTTTCTGCTGAATTCATTGCCTTATAGCTTTTTCTTAATTCCACCTGAACTGCTTTCTTAACTCTTCAGACATAACATGGGTCATCAGCATGTCTTTTCTTGGTTCCTTTATCCTCCTCCAACTCCCTCTTTTCTAAAGTAGCTCTGACTCCCTTGCCCCCCACAATCTGTACCTCCCCAGAGTATGGAATTATATGTTTTCTTGTATTATTTGCTGCTGAATCACATGTGTTAATCTTGTGTAGTCAGCTGGGGAGTGGACTTCTTAAGGGCAGGAACCAAACTGGACTCTTTTGCATGGATTGTTTTTTTTTTAACTTTTTATTTTGTATTGGGGTATAGCTGAATAACAATGTTGTGATAGTTTCAGGTGGACAACAAAGGGGCTCAGCCATGCATATATATGTAACTATTCTCCCCCAAACTCCCCTCCCATCCACACCTTGCAGGGACTCTGGGTTTTGCATAGTGCTGAGGATATTATTTAAAGTATCATCATAAGTCTGCTTAAATTCTTCCCTTTTACCACTGTGTAATTTGATTTGATTTCATTATATCAGTGGACTTGGTGTTTTGTTCCCAGTCCTTAACTGCTACAGCAGAGCAGGTATCCTCTGCTTTGTATTACTGCATTGATTTATTTTTCCTAATTAAATCTTGTGCATACATGCTGCATGCTCAGTTGTGTCTGATTCTTTGCAACCTCATGGACTGTAGCCTGCCAGGCCTGTCTGTCCATGGAATTTTCCAGACAAGAATACTGGAGCGGATTGCCATTTCCTTCTCCATGGGATCTTCGCGACCCAGGGATTGAACACACGTCTCTTGTGATTCCTTCATTGGCAGGCAGATTCTTTACCACTGCGCCACCTGGGCTACTGCAATTTACTGTATATTCTCCAGGTCTCTGTTTTAGACTTTTCCAGCCGGTTTCTGAGTGGTTTTTTTTTTTTTTTCTTTAGTCTTATAGATTTTAGTCCTCTATTAGTACACCAGCTAGTCTTTTCCCTCAGCTGGGTAAAAGCTATAAATGGTTTTCGACTCTATGCTGCTCCCTTGGGTAGCTCATTTGATCTGAGTCGGGTTTGAAGTTGGGCCATTGAGAACGATCTGTCCTGATGCAGGGGGATGATTCCCAGCCAATTCTTCATGTTGCTGGAATTAATTAACCTTGATTCCTCCAATCGAAAGAAGGCATTTTTACTTTACCCTATGTCATTAAATACTTAATAACTTGATTTTTTTTATTTTGTTTTTTTGCTCAGGGAGCACTTAAAATATCCCTGCCTGTATAGTAATTTGTTCCCTGTTTAATGTGGCTTTTTCCTTTGTTTACTCTGGACTCAAGTCTTTGTAGCTTGTTTTCTAAGTCAGCTCAAAAGTTGCTGGTCATTGGATTTGGCAGCCTTTTCCAGCTTTACCCACCAGAGCCCTACAGGAAGTTGTGTGTCGGCCAGAAGAGTCTGTTTATTTAGAGCATGGTGTCCAGCAGAAGCAATCCATTTATGAGGGTCTGGTCTTAAAGACACAGGAATCTGAATCTGTTTGAAAGACCTGCTGCTTTGGCTTCCACTGCACTTCTGTGCTCTGTGTTGTCCTTTCCAGGCTGCTTGGATGCCTCAGCTAGACGGGTGGTTAATTGGAATAGTTCTTTGCCTGAAACTCCTTGGCCTTGTCTGACGTGCTAAAACATCAATGCCCAGATACTAGATAGCCTTTTAAACTCACAGGGAAAAGATTAATTTTTAAAATTGTCTTTTATAAGTTTAGCATTATTTTCTAGTATCCTGATGGCATTTTGCTCCGAATGCACTCCTGATTTAGGATGCTGAAACTAAGGTAAAATGGCTGAACTTTTAACTCCTGGGTATGGTTCTTTGCCTGCAATCATCTGGCATTATCTGGGTTCTAGTCCAAGACACTCTACAATAAGTGCTTGGTACTTATGGAATTTTCCACCTGAACTACAGAGTCCTTTGACTGCATCTAGAATTTTTACATCCTTTGGTAAAAGAGAGGTAAATTTTAGCTAAGATTTGGCTACTTTTGAAGATACAAAGACTAAATTAGATGTCACTGGGTCTAATATAAGCCAAGGAGAGCCAGCTGTAGGATCCAGGATGGGTTTAGGCAGGCAGATGGATTTACTTGCTCTGCAGTGTGTGAGATCTTAGTTCCCTGACCAGGGTTTGAATCCACACCCCCTGCATTGCAAGGAGGATTCTTTAAGCTCTGGATCTCCAGGGAAGTCCCTCATCTGATTCTTTTTGATTTGCTACAGCAGGTTGGTGATGTGGCTGTAGGTTTCATGTGCCTAGCACCTATGCACTGATTTAAAGGGAAGCTGCCTTCATATTTTAAGAGGTGAGCCCCTCACAAGGCCTCACTCCTAGGGACATGAGTGCATATGCAGGTGCCTTGGGAGAGAGGACTAAAGCGATGTGGCAGGTGCCGAGAGGGCTGAGAATAGAGAGGCAGAGGAAAGTGAGGCATTACATTTTCTACCTCTAGTCATGCTCCTGTTGTCTTTTCTGGTTGTCTGCAGCCGGATTTTTTTGTGAGGTGGGAATTATATGAGATTCCTACCTCAGGATAGTTCCTAAAGAATACTGACTTTTCTTAGTCTTCAGTAAATTGAAAACTTACTTAAGTTAAAAAAAAAAAACAAACACCATTTCTTGCCTACTCCTCTCCACCTCAAGGAGATAGATATGAAGGCAAGGCTTTCCTTGGGAGACAGTAGTTTCTGAAGATAAAGGAGAAGGCTGAAGTCCAGTGAAGCCCAAGGGCCACGTGGACATGGACACGTGTGCTTTGCTGTGAGACATATGTCTCTTTTGCTTGCCATGCTGAGTCTCAAATTTGGGGGTCTTCCAAAATCCAAGGCGACTGAAGAACTTAATTTCCAGTGGAGTCATGTGTGGGCATTTTGCCGCCACCATCTGTCCCAGAGGAATTTTGGGGGCCAAGTACCCTGCCTTGTTCTCTGAACACCTCCCAGACTTCATCTGGTGCAGCTGGCCAGAGGGTTCTCCCTGTTCCCTAGTGTGAGCTCTTTCTGCCAAGCTGAGAGGCCATTAGAGGGTTTTCTGCTAGCCTTTTGTTGCTTTTGCTGTGTTCTTAATGCTTTGTTCTTAATGTGTATTTCCTGCTTTCATAGGGAATGAAGATTCCACTCTTTTCCCCCTTATCATCACTGGTTGTTAAGATAGTAGGAATCTAAATGAAATGGTAATATCACCATTGAAAATAAGTATTCTTCTGAAAAGATTTCTTTTTATTCAGGTTTAATGCTGTTAATATCTAATTCCCAGTGTTTTCGTTGGAAGCTGTTCAAATTTCCCAAATCATAAAATCTTTCAAAGCCTACTCCAAGTTACTTTTTCTTGATTCAGTTCTCCTCTTTTTGCATTGGAAAAAAAAAAAAAAAAAGCTTAGTTCCAAGGAGGGAAATGACCTGTGTTTATTAGAGACCAGAGTGATATGGACCCCTGATTTGCTGTGAGTTTTTTTTTTTTTTTTTAATGTTTTTGGAGTAGTGTACAGAGGTAATTTTTAGTTCTCTTTTTGCCATGTGTTCTTACACGCATTTCCTAAACACTTTCCCTGGCTTGGTACTATTACTGTGTATATGTCCTACATGTGTTTCCTATTTTTTATGACTCATACTTACGGTACTCATAAAGATTTATCCTTTATCTTGGCTCTGAGTAATGACCCCACTTGCACATTTCCAGCAGAGATGTGGGTTGGGACTTCTGTGTCTAATCCTGGAGAATAGGTCTCTTGAAGGCATAGTGCAGGAAGCATGACATACTCAACTAAGGTTCTACTCACTTCTCCTCCCTGAGGAAGCAGTCAAGTTAGTTTCTGTGCATTTATTAATTTGTGTTTTCCAGGTTTTGCTTTTCCATGCCCCTTTTAGTCATTTTATAGCTTATGAGCGAGACCACCGGAGGGTGACTGGATGGAACAAATGTGCTGCTTCTTTTCCCTGCTGGCAACTATGTTAAAGAGTCTGGTGGAGGAAGGAATGGAAATAATTAAACTGAAATGATATCTGTATTACATGTGGCAGCAAACATCCAGGGGGTCTTCTTGGGTTCAAACAAACATTCAGACCCAAGAAATTATCACAGGCCACAGGTGGCTTCAATCTGCTAAAGAATACAGGGAAGAGGCTGCAACATAGAGCAAGGCAGCATGGCCTTCCTCTTCATTTGGATGCCTGTGGCTTTGGATGCATGAGTTCATACAGCCATCTGGAGCACTCCAATGCTAGATCTACATGGAGTGTGTGTGTGTGTGTGTGTGTGTGTGTGTGTGTGTGTGTGTGTGTGTGTGTGTGTGTGTGTGTGTGTGTGTGTGTGTGTGTGTGTGTGTGTGTGTGTGTGTGTGTGTGTGTGTGTGTGTGTGTGTGTGTGTGTGTGTGTGTGTGTGTGTGTGTGTGTGTGTGTGTGTGTGTGTGTGTGTTGCTCTGGTTTGGAAGCCTCATACCTCCCAGGAACTAATAGGCAACTATGCTCTATAGGAATAGTTTCCATGATGCCCATGAAAAACATACCTGGTTTGCTAGGGTCTCTGTTCTCAGGGAAGAAGCCTCCAAATATCTCTTCTCATTGGAGATTTAAAATTTTTCCAATCCCCATAAATTTATCAATCCCAGGGATAATTTTTATTATAAGCATGTTACCTTTTATTATAGTTGACATACTGTTTTAGAGTACCAGGATTATAGAGATAAGAGAGTTAACAGAAGATCCAATTCTCATGTGAAAAAGGAATAAACTTTGCCAACTTTTTGTCCACACCTGTTGATTTTTATTATTTTTCTTATACATATGCCTGATTATTATAGGTTAAATAATGGCTCCCATAGATATGCCCATATCCTAATCCCCCAAACCTGTGAATGTTACTATATTAATATTGTATGGAAAAAGTCTTTGCAGATGTGATTAACTGAAGAATTTTGAAGGTGAGAACATTCTCCTGAATCATCTGGGTGGCCTCCGAATGCAATCACATATGTCCTTATAAGACAGAGACTTGACGTAGACAGAGCAGGAGAAGGTGATGTGATCATGGAGGCAGAGACTGGAGTGATGGGACCACAAGCCAAGGAATATCAACAGCTGTGAGAAGCCAGAAGAGGCAAGCAGTGGTTTCTCCCCTAGAGCTTCTGGAGACGCTGGTGTATCTGCTGACGCTTTGAGAACGATAAGAGAATAAATTTTTTGTTGTTTTAAGCCATCATGTTTTTAGTTACAGCAGACATAGGAAGCTAATACCCTCCCTGTCTCACCTTAGTTTGGGAGGTTATCTTCAGTTCCATGCAGCCCTCCTATCCCCATTCTGTTCACTGCTTATGTTCTCCATCTCCATAAGGGGCACTACTACCTAGTTACGAAGGCCAAAATCCTTGTCATTACCCACTGACTTTCTATGTTTATCAGATGTCACATGCAATCCTATTCATTCTACCATAAAAATATACTTTGAGTCTGCACACGTTTGACGACCCCGCCCCCCCCACTAGCTTCTCTCACCCCTTTGCCCCCACCACCACATTTGGTTTGAACCACCTGAGGCTCAGTGGACCCCTAACCCAAGTCCCAAGTGCCTGTGTTAGAATCCTGATTCCACTGTTTATGAGCTGACTTTGAGCAAGTTATCCAACTTCTCCATGCCTTGTTTTCTTCTTATGGGGATAACAATAGTATCTACTTTATAAGTTGGGCTTCCCAGCTGGCACTAGTGGTAAAGAACTGTTTGCCAATGCAAGAGATTTAAGAGATGTGGGTCCAGTCCCTGGGTTGGGAAGATCCCCTGGAGAAGGGAATGGCAACCTACTCCAGTATTCTTGTCTGGAGAATCCCATGGACAGAGGAGCCTGGCGGGTTATAGTCCATAGGGTCACACAGAGTGGGACCGGACTGAAGTGACTTAGCATGCACACTCTTTATAAGTTGCTCTGACAGTTAAATAGTTAAAATGTGATGTGCTTAGAACAGTACTTGGAATATAATAAGCACTTAGAAAATGTTAGCTGCTGTCGTTATTAGCCAATACATAGAAGCTTGAATGATCCTTTAAAAACTTAAGTCCGGTCACAAAATTCACCAGCTCAACTTGCCACAGTGGCTTCCCATTACATTTAGAGTAAAATCTCCAATCCCCAGTGTAACTCTCACGCTCTCCCCTCTGCTCTCACCATTTCCACAGTACTGTAGTTGTTGATCCAGATGTCCTTCAAAAGTGCAGAGCATGTTCCTTCCTGTTATCTTTTGCTTGGAGCACTTCTCCTGTTTACTCACTGGACTTGTTCCTTTCTTTCCTCCAGGCTCTGCCCAGCCATGACCTCTACAGAGAGATCTTCATCAGTTCAGTTCACTTCAGTCGCTCAGTCATGTCTAATTCTGCGACCCCATGGACTGCAGCACGCCAGGCTTCCCTGTCCATCACCAACTCCCAGAGCTTACTCAAACTCATGTCCATTAAGTCGGTGATGCCATCCAACCATCTCATCCTCTGTCATCCCCTTCTTCTCCTCTGTCATCCCCTTCTCCTCCTGCGTTCAATCATTCCCAGCATCAGGGTCTTTTCCAATGAATCAGTTCTTTCATCAGGTGGTCAAAGTATTGGAGTTTCAGCTTCAGCATCAGTCCTTCCAATGAATATTCAGGACTGATTTCCTTTAGGATGGACTGGTTGGATCTCCTTGCAGTCCAAGGGACTCCCAAGAGTCTTCTCCAACACCACAGTTGAAAAGCATCGATTCTTGGGCACTCAGCTTTCTTTATAGTCCAACTCTCACATCCATACATGACTATTGGAAAAACCAAAGCTTTGACTAGACAGACCTTTGTTGGCAAAGTAATATCTCTGCTTTTTAATATGCTATCTAGGTTGGTCATAACTTTTCTTCCAAGGAGCAAGCATCTTTTAATATCATGGCTGCAATCACTGTCTGCAGTGATTTTGGAGCCCCCCAAAATAAAGTCTGTCACTGTTTCCATTGTTTCCCCATCTATTTGCCATGAAGTGATGGGACCAGATGCCATGATCTTAGTTTTCTGAATGTTGAGTTTTAAGCCAACTTTTTCACTCTGCTCTTTTACTTTCATCAAGAGATGCTTTAATTCTTCTTCACTTTCTGCCATAAGGGTGGTGTCTTGCATATCTGAGGTTATTGATGCTTCTCCCAGCAATCTTGATTCCAGCTTGTGCTTCATCCAGTCCAACATTTTGCATGATGTACTCAGCATATGAGTTAAATAAACAGGTTGACAATATACAGCCTTGATGTACTCTTTTCCCGATTTGGAACCAGTCTGTTGTTCATGTCCAGTTCTAATTGCTGCTTCTTGACCTACATACAGATTTCTCAGGAGGCAAGTTGGGTGATCTGGTATCCCCGTCTCTTGAAGAATTTCTCACAATTTGTTGTGATCTGCACAGTCAAAGGCTTTGGCATAGTCAATAAAGCAGAAATAGATGTTTTTTGGGAACTCTCGTGCTTTTTTGATCATCCAGTGGATGTTGGCAATTTGATCTTTGGTTTCTTTGCCTTTTCTAAATCCAGCTTGAACATCTGGAAGTTCTTGGTTCAGGTACTTTTGAAGCCTGGCTTGGACAATTTTGAGCATTACTTTACTAGTGTATGAGATGAGTGCAATTGTGTGGTAGGTTGAGCATTGTTTGGCATTGCCTTTCTTAGGGATTGGAATGAAAACTGACCTTTTCCAGTCCTGTGGCCACTGTTGAATTTTCCATACTTGCTGGTATATTGAGTGCAGCACTTGCATAGCATCGTCTTTTAGGATTTGAAAGAGCTCAACTGGAATTCCATCACCTCCACTAGCTTTGTTCATAGTGATGCTTCCTAATAGGACCCCTTGACTTTGCATTCCAGGATGTCTGGTTCTAGGTGAATGATCACACCATTGTGATTATCTGGGTCATGAAGATCTTTTTTGTATAGTTCTTCTGTGTATTCTTGCCATCTCTTCTTAATATCTTTTGCTTCTGTTAGGTCCATACCATTTCTGTCCTTTATTGTGCCCATCTTTGCATGAAGTGTTCCCTTGGTATCTCTAATTTTCTTGAAGAGATCTCTAGTCTTTCCCATTCTATTGTTTTCCTCTGTTTCTTTGCATTGATCACTGATGAAGGCTTTCTTATCTCTCTTTGCTATTCTTTGGAACCCTGCATTCAGATGGGTATATCTTTTGTTTTCTGCTTTGCCTTTCACTTCTGTTCATTTCACAGCTATTTGTAAGGCCTCCTCAGACAACCATTTTGCCTTTTTGCACTTCTTTTTCTTGGGGATGGTCTTGATCCCTGTCTCCTGTACAATGTCATGAACTTCCATCCATAGTTCATCAGGCACTCTGTCTATCAGATCTAGTCCCTTAAATCTATTTCTCACTTCCACTGTATAATCATTAGGGAATTGATTTAGGCCATAGCTGAATGGTCTAGTGGTTTTCCCTACTTTCTTCAATTTAAGTTTGAATTTGGGAATAAGGAGTCCATGATCTGAGTCACAGTCAGCTCCCGGTCTTGTTTTTGCTGACTGTATAGAGCTTCTTCATCTTTGGCTGCAAAGAACATAATCAGTCTAATTTCGGTACTGATCATCTGGTGATGTCCATGAGTAGAGTCTTCTCTTATGTTGTTGGAAGAAGGTGTTTGCTATGACCAGTGCATTCTCTTGGCAAAATTCCACTAGCCTTTGCCCTGCTTCATTTTGTACTCCAAGGCCAAATTTGTTTGCTACTCCAGGTATTTCTTGACTTCCTACTTTTGCGTTCCAGTCCTCTATAATGAAAAGGACATCTTTTTGGGGTGTTAGTTCTAGAAGGTCTTATAGGTCTTCTTAGAACCGTTCAACTTCAGTTTCTTTAGCATTACTGGTTGGGACATCGACTTGGATTACCGTGATATTGAATGATTTGCCTTGGAAGCGAACAGAGATCATTCTGTTGTTTCTGAGATTGCACCCAAGTACTGCATTTCAGACTGTTTGGTTGCGTATTATGTCTACTCCATTTCTTCTAGGGGATTCTTGCCCACAGTAGTAGATATAATGGTCATCTGAGTTAAATTCACCCATTCCAGTCCATTTTAGCTCTATTTCTAAAATGTCGATGGTTACTGTTGCCATTTCCTGTTTGACCACTTCTAATTTGCCTTGATTCATGGACCTAACATCCCAGGTTCCTATGCAATATTGCTCTTTACAGCATTAGACTTTACTTCCATCACCAGTCACATCCACAACTGGATCTTCATAGACCACTCCATTTAAAATATCCATACCCCTTGCCCCTACTATCTCCAAACCCTTTTTTACTTTTTAAAAATAACTCATATCACCACCTATTTATACTTAAACATGTTTATTGTCTGTCACCACCCTTATGGCAGAAAGTGAAGAAGAATTAAAGAGACTCTTGATGAAAGTGAAAGAGGAGAGTGAAAAAGTTGGCTTAAAGCTCAATATTCAGAAAACTAAGATCATGGCATCCAGTCCCATCACTTCATGGCAAATAGTTGGGGAAACAGTGGAAACAGTGGCTGACTTTATTTTTGGGGGCTCCAAAATCACGGCAGATGGTGATTGCAGCCATGATATTAAAAGAAGCTTACTCCTTGGAAGGAAAGTTATGACCAACCTAGACAGCATATTAAAAAGCAGAGATATTTGTCAACAAAGGTCCGTCTAGTCAAGGCTATGGTTTTTCCAGTAGTCAATTATGGAGAGTAGGACTATAAAGAAGGCTGAGCACCGAAGAATTGATGCTTTTGAGCTGTGCTGTTGGAGAAGATTCTTGAGAGTCCCTTGGACTGCAAGGAGATCCAACCAGTCCATCCTAAAGGAGATGGGTCCTGGGTGTTCATTGGAAGGACTGATGTTGAAGCTGAAACGCCAATATTTTGGCCACCTGATGTGAAGAGCTGACTCATTGGAAAAGCCCCTGATGCTGGGAAAGATTGAGGGCAGGAGGAGAAGGGGATGACAGAGGATGAGATGGTTGGATGGTATCACTGACTCAATGTATATGGATTTGGGTGAACTCTGGGAGTTGGTGCTGGACAGGGAGGCCTAGCGTGCTGCAGTTCATGGGGTCACAAAGAGTCAGACACGACTGAGCGACTGAACTTACTAACTTCCATTAGAATATCCAGGAGGTGTTTTACTTTGTGCACTATCTTCAGTAATTAGAACACAACGGCACCCCACTCCAGTACTCTTGCCTAGAAAATCCCATGGACGGAGGAGCCTGGTAGGCTGCAGTCCATGCGGTCGCAAAGAGTTGGACACGACTGAGCGACTTCACTTTCACTTTTCACTTTCCTGCATTGGAGAAGGAAATGGCAACCCACTCCAGTATTCTTGCCTGGAGAATCCCAGGGACGGGGGAGCCTGGTGGGCTGCCGTTTATGGGGTCGCACAGAGTCGCACACGACTGAAGTGACTTAGCAGTAGCAGTAACGCATAGTAAGCATTCAGTAAATATACATGAGATAAATGCTTGAATGGAGAAGTGAATATGATGATTGTAACAGCTTAGCTTTATTAAATGGACTGAGTTAGAAATTTTTTATTTAGAAATTTCTTATATTTTCTCTAAAGTCTGGTTATCGGTATATATGGTTCAATTATAAAGTAATTTGTGTGTATGTGTGTTTGGGGGGCTGCACCACAGCTTGTGGAATTTTAATTCCCCGAATAGGGATTGAACTCAGGCCACCGCAGTGAAAGCACCAAGTCATAACCACTAGACTGTTGGGAACTCCTTAAAGTGATGTTTCTTAATCCAGGTTTCAAGGTGTAAAAAATAGATCAGTGGATTGTGCGTCTTAATGATTGTTTCTTAATTTATCAAGATTTTATTTAAACTTGAGCAAATCTGTAAGCCCATGGGAATGAGTTTCTTCATTTGTCGATATGAAGAGGTTGGGAAGATTGAGATATAATATTTTCTTTCAGTGCTTTTTTTTGAGTGTACATTGATAGTTTTTTTTTTTAATACCTTAGTCCAGGCCTCCAAATTAAAAGGAAAAAAGCTTAATTTGCATTTAGTGAAAAATACCAATTGAAAAGTAGACCAGAAAGTGGGTTTCTGGAATTGTTAAACCTAGAAAATATCCTTAAAGAAACCCTCAGTGTGCAATGGGTTAGGAACCAACTAATAGCTGAAATGTAAACGAATAATATTTGATGTCTTCTTATGTGTGTGTGTTTTAAACCTGGATTAAGAAGGATTTCCAGATCCGGGAGGCAAATCTGGCCTGCAAATGCTTGGGATAATGCTTTTCAGTTTCACTGCTTAGGTCTTACTGCCTCGCACTGTAGAAATTTCTTGATTTTCCAAACAGTTCACTGTTTCATCAGGACAGAGTACACACAAAGAATCTTTCTGCTTCTCTCTTTATTTATTGAAAAACAGAACACTAGAGGAACTAATCATTTCAGTTTACTCTTGTGAAGGCCCCTCCCTCCCCCACGTAATTAGAACCAGCAACTGGACAGCCTCGGCCGCAAGCCTTCGGGACTGTGCCCCCAGCGCAGAGCGTTGTGGGAGTGACGAAGGCAGCAGTCCGCGCACCGCTGCGCGGACCCTGTCAAAGAACACCACCTGTGAACTGAAGGGACCGAGACGTAGAAACTATTGCCCCAAACACCCATGATCGAAGCATAACCAGATAGATTTAATCAAGTGCATCTGGGCCGAGGTAAACACAGAAGTGCTAAGGAATCAGGCGTGTTGGAAGGGACTGGGCCGGGGGAGGCGCCTTGCCGGAGTAATTGGAGCCAGGTGTGCTAGCCTGGCAATGCTACTTGGAGGTGAGAATTTGGAGAGGTCTGAAATAGGGATGTGGTTTGGCTGAGGTCTGGAGGCAAAATTTTCCAAGACTGGGGGAGGAGGCTGGTAAATAAAACACAGCCGAATTGAGGAGTATGAAATGGGTTAGGACAGCAAGTACCTTGGCAACTGTGGGAGCTTGCGTCTGATGGCGCTGCCTGTTGGTGTTTACCGTGGGAGAATGAGTGCTCATCTGTTTTGATGCAGGTCTTTAGAGCCAGATGGATTGAGGCTATCTTCAACGCAGGAAGGGGCAATTTAGGTAGACCTCTAAAGATAAATGTTTGTCCCCAAACTTCCCAGCCTCAGATTGGGAGAAACCTGTGGCTTTACCTCATCCAGTGACTTCAACTGCCTTGGAAGAAGTTCATGGCTTTAGCACTTCCTATATTTCTGTTTCTCTGGGAAGCATACTCCGGGATGGAAAGGCAGGTGATAGAGTTTCAGAAATTTCCCATGGTTCAGAAATTTGGGGTCTCCTTAGAGCAGATGTGGTGTTGGGGTCAGGCATGAAATGAATATGGCATTCTCAGGACGGTTTTTTGTTGGATTCTGAACAAAATTCCCCCAAGTTGCAATGAAATTTGGAGAGCAAGACCTGAGCCTGCCCACTCGACCCTTTTCTGCACAGGAGTAACTGGTGAAGATGACCAATCACATTTGTGCTGCTTGTGCTGTATCTTTCCCACCTGGTTTCTGATGAGACCCGAGTCCCAGAGGTTGAGGGGAAAGCTGGGAAATAGCAGAAAAGCCACTAGTTCTTTATTGGGAAGCCTGGAGAATGCCAGGCAGGAGCCTGGCAGGCTACAGTCCATGGGGTTGCAAAGAGTCAGACACGACTGAGTGACTTTCACATCATCAAGGACTGTGTTTGCAGCTGTAATCAGTTTGTCATCCTGCTTCAAAATCCAGGGACCTATTGGCAGAAGGTAATGGTACCACATTGACTGGAGCCACAGTTAAACAAGCAGGTAAACTGCTTTCTCAGAGGATGAAGAAAGGCAGCATTCTGGTCAGTCTCATCAATGCCCCTACAAGGGGCATCAACACTAGTTTACAGACATCGAGACTGAGGCTGAGAGAGGTTAAATATCCTCCCCCAAATCATGAGCTAGGAAGTAATTGGTAGAGCCTAAGCTTGAATCTGCAGCATACATCTCCTATAGATGGGGTTGATGTGCAGTTGAGTGGGTGTGGGCCAGGTGGACTTTCCCAAGGTTTTGACACTTGTTTGATCATTAAATGACTATTTATTAAGCACCTATTACTAGGCAGTCTTTGACGCCGCTTGAGACTACCAAAGGTAGCAAAGATAGAGTGGATAGCAAATTCTCCCTCTGTTCCTGCTCCCATTTAGATGATCTCACCTCCTTGCTCTCCTTAACTGTGGGCTTAAGTATGGCTCCCGATATTGTTTGTTAACTTTAATCATATTGGAGATAAGTCTTTGAGCTTCAGTAAAATAGCCACTTGGTAAGAATTACATGTGACTAGGTGGGTTGTCATCTATAGGTTAAGGACTCAGAAAGAGGGGCAGGTTGGGGCGTCCTGTTACTCCCAATAGCTCCGTTCTATACAAACAACTTTCTTTGCTGGATTATCTGTGCCAAAATATTACCAAATAGCTTGGAAACAGGTTAGAATTTTGCCCTTTAGGGGAAAAAAAAAAAGACCATGGAGTTGAATTTGGAAGGGAATCTTGGAAAATATTTCAGTAAAACAATGTATCATTCACATGCTCAAAAATTTAGTACTGCAGGGCTCCTGCTGGCAGAATCAGGTGAACTTTGAGATATATTATGACTTGATCTTGAATTCTTGCTTATCTGAAGTAGGCTGAAAGTTGGTTATTTTTGTTTTCTTGGCCATGGCCTTTTATCAGAAATGCCTATCAGATATGGTTTAGATAGATGCCAAAAGGCTTTCTGGTAACTTTTCTATATCCACAGCTACCTTTTTTCCCTTCAATTTTGCAAAAACATAAATGCAAAGATTTCCCAGCACCATGTTGTGAAGTCGCCCCATATGTTGGCTCATCTTTCCTATGTCTTTCATACATTCATTCATTTATTCGTTCTAAAAATATGTGAGTGTTCACCATGTACGGGCATTTTCCTGGGATTGGGGATATAGTGGTGAAGAAGGCAGAGTCTCAGCCTTTGTAATGCTTGTGTTGTTTTGAACATGAGGTATTCAAGTACTTGAAGGAGTGGTCATTAGGGTGGATAGGAAAGGCTTCCTTGTGGAGGTACACTTCAACAGACATACTAATGATGAAAAGGAGTGAACGATGCATGGATCCATGGGAAGAATATGCCAGATACAAGATCTGCTTATGTCAAGGCCCGGAGCTTGGAAGTGAGTTGTGGAGGTGAATGAGAAGGCCAGCCTGGCTGGAATCTAGTGAGCAAGGAGGAAAGCATAAGAGATGGGATTAGCTAGTCAAGGGTCAGATCATATGATGCTTTGCAGGGAGAGAAGTTGCTTCTTGGCATTCTTTATGTTTCTGTGTTCTTATCCAGTGGTTAAAGAGGCTGACCCTGAACTCTAAAGATTCAGGGAGATCTTTTTCAGTATCAGAGAACTGGTTCTATAAGGAGAGGCATGGAAAGTTCCACTAGCAGGATAAGTAAAAGCTGGATCACTGGTATGGATATTTGGGTTCTAGCCCCAATTATGCCATAACCAGCTGTGGAATTGGGGCATGCCATTACCTCTTTGGGCCACAATTTCCTTTGCAATAAATATTTCCTCTACAAAAAATAGACTGTGTCTAAAATCTCCTGTATCACTAAAGGTCAGTGATTTTATTGTGCACAAATTTCATTTTGTGTTTTATCCTCTTCTTTCAGGTTTTTATCACTGCTTACAGTAACCAAGCCCACTGGTTCTAATTTTACCCTTTTCTCTATTCTTTTGCTTTTGAACAGCCAGTGAAGTACTAGGGGAACAAAAAGGTGGCAGTAAAAAGAAAGAGTTGGGGGGAATGAGAGAACTTCATAACTTCACACCTTGGATCTAGAGCTGGTCATAGACACCGAATGAGTCAATTGTAGTGACTAAGACTTGGTCTCAGCCTATTGATTTATGGTTTAACCAAGAGCAACCATTGTCTTTATTAAGGGATATTATCCCATCAAAATAGTGGTTTTAGAACCTGACAGCATAATAGAGTTATTGTTGACTCTTGTTTTTAAATCGTATTTTGATTTACTAGAAAGATAGAAAATAGAAAAATCTTCCAGTCTTCCTGAAATTCAGTATAAATCACGCAGCTCTCTTATTCAAAAGTATATCTAAAAGAAATTAGCAAAACCAAATAAATTAACTTGTCCTAGAACTATTATCTTGTCAACACTATGTATTTTATAAGACACTGTAAATCTTGATTTACCTTTAGGATTAGCCTTGAGTATTTTATGATTTATTTTGTTTCTGTCAAGCATAAAAGACTGTAAGGCACACACGGACCCAGAGTTAAAAAGAAAAGAATAAGATTCTCTAAAAATGCTCTCATTGGTCTGAAAAGTTCAATAAATTCATTTTGGAATATTTTCAGTTCTTAAATAAAAATCTTCTGTTTTACTCTCTATATTCACTTTGGCAAGTTTAAACTTTTGTCACTCTTTCCTTGTAATTGAGTGCACAAGTCGCTTAGCGTGACCTGGAATTTGTGAGTTGATGACTCAGTCATATCAGCCCATTCTCTTTCATCAGCCACGTCTATTCCTAGGGCTCTGTCTTGAAGACTTACTGATTCTACTGGTTGCTCAAAGAACTGTAGGCTTTGGCTTAGTCCCTTCATTTATGGGGAGATTGAATCCCAGAGAAAGATACTAAAGCAGAACGTTTTTTCCTTAAATGAGTGATATGTCCAGAATCTTATCCCAGGAAGAAGACAAGTTTGAGAAGCAACTGTGTTTGTGGTTTATAGTGAAAGTACCTTTTCCCTGTTTCACAGGCAAGGATAATTAACTTCTCCACAAGGGCAGGCAATAAGTCATTTTCTGTAAATCAGACAATCTTATCTGCATTCCAAAATTGCTGACCAACTGTTTACTTGCTTTCTCTTTTGAAAAGAATATGATATGAGAAATTATGACCCAAATTTGTTTCAGGTGTTTACTGGAAACTTATTGTTAGGTCTTCCGAAGATTTAGGAGTTCATCTCAGGAAGACAATGGATAGAGAATGAAGACTTGTTTTCACTTTAGGAGTAAATGATCTGGTTCATTTCTTACAGAGTAGAGAACTAAGGGTGGGGTTTAAAGATTCTTACATAGAATATTATAAATAGGACTGAATTACCAGGCTCATGACTTATTCCTTGTAAAAATGCTTGAGGCTTGTAACTCATAGTAGTTGCCTAGTTTATTCATTGTTTATGGTTAAAATATATCCCAAACTCCACAAGTGTTTATTGAGGGCCTATAAGCTGGGGATAAAGCAAGGGAACAAACCCCTCAAGTCTAGGATACTTGGGGTTGAGGATTAAGATTTATTTTTCTCCCATTGCAAGATACTCCTTGATAATTCCTTAATAATGATACTGGATAAGATTTGGAATGGGATCCTGTACAAAATGGGTTTTAAAAACATTTCTATTACTGATATATATTCTATTGGGCAAACAACTGAGGTGATTGAAGGGAGTTTAGTAAATTAAGGTATTAATGTGATTAACTAAGTCACACTTGATATGCCAGAAGTTGACGTACCCACTGTTTGTCAGGAGGCAAGCCATGGCTACATCTCAGTGAATTACATTACACGCTCTTCTTTCAATTGCCTTCACCGATTAGTTAAGCTTGGCTTTCACGGCTCATTGAGATCTGGCCCCAGTCTACCTTTCCAACTTTATTTTTCTGTATTCTTTTGTATATTTCCTCAGCTCTATCTGAATTAAATGTTCTCCAAGCCTACCCACACTACCCTCCCTGTCTTGACACTTCTCTCGAGGTTCTCCCTGCCCTCCTGCCCTGTCCCCTTAGTTCCACCTGTTTTGCGCTGTTCACTCTCAGCCTCCCACCAGAGCTCCCTCTCTGTTCCCCACAGACCCATTTACATCTGAGCATCTTGCTCAAACCCCAGAACTTGTGCAAGTGGACCCCTTCTTCACAATGGATTCAGGGAGCTGCACTATGCATGGGATGCATCTAGAGAGGAGGAATGTGATGTGTGTGTACACATCACATTGTTCTAATCAAATTTCTAAACGTCTGTTCAGGGTAATTTGAATTAAGATTTCTCCCTACTAATAAGTATTTTATTTTATCAATTCATTATGTACCACCAATATAATTGAGATTCTGATCATTTCTTCCACAAATTATTGCTAATGGGAATTGTATATTTTTCTTACCTAACTTTTGAGGATGCTATAGGGCTACTCAGGTACATCACTTTGCATTCCTTAAAATAAAAATGTTCTGTGTATTAAAGCTGTGGTAAACATAGTTAATAATTAACTTTGATCATGTTAATAAAATCGAAGACTCTTATAAGTTTATGAAGAAATTTGTTTCTAAGTTCCTATACTTTATAGTTGCTGCTTCTATGTATTATAGATATATTTTTATTCTTATATAGTTTCTTATTTGCTGTTTAAAGTATAGCATAAATCGATGGTAGTGGATCAGAGACCCTGGAACAGTCATTTTTTTCATTAGTGTTAAATGAAGTTTAGAAATTTCCCTTAAATTTATCAGAATTAGTCCAGGAAAGGTCAGTATGAAATAAAGTCTATTTAAGATTTTATCAGAAAATCACCTTCTGGGACTTCCCTCATGGTCCAGTGGTTAAAACTCTGTGCTTCCAATGCATGGGGCAAGGGTTCAATCCCTGGTGAGGGAACTAAGATCCCATATGCAGTGCAGTGTGGCCAAAAAAAGAAAAATCACCTTCTCTCTTTTTTTAAATCCAGGGTTGGGATCAACAGCTGTTCTAGCTTGGGCAGGGTAACTTGATATAATGGTGTACATTTTTACCCTGGTCTGCTCTTAGAGCAAATTTGAAATGGTTGTTTTGGAAAATGTGCTATGAACTTATCTCTAGACCTTCGCACCAGAGCAGTTAGTTCAGCTGAGCAAATCCTTGGCACTTGACGTGCATCTTTCATAACAAAACTTTGATGCTGTGACTTGATGCCTTGAAATCAGCACAACAGAATGGTGCTTGAAGAGCAGTGTTTACTTTGATCATTTTTCAACTTCTGTGCCCTAGCCTTTTCACGGAGTACAGATTGCTTTACCAGAGTTATGGGGCTGCAGCCCACGAACTGTTTTTGTAGTCTGGTTGCTGTGGTGATTCTTAGCCTTCCATGAAACTCCATCTCCAGGGAAACAGAAACCTTTGCAGCTGTCTCAACCTTTTTGGTGTTGTATCTGGTGGAGGTCTTCATCAAGCTTGTAGCAAGCCTGAGAGTGGTTGATTTGTGAGGGTAAACAAATACATTGAAACAAGGCCTCTCATTCTGGACAAAGCAAACAGCTTCCCTATCCTTCTCCCAAATCATATGGGGACTTTGAAGTATCTCCAAGTCCGGCTGAAGCCCAGAGTTTAGTGCACCATGGAGATGCTGTTGGTCATGATAATGACATGAGCAAGAGCTTTGGGAGAATGGCTGATGAAGTCTGTAGAGTTGCCAGGTCAAGAGAAGGTGGTGGCAGTGGAGAAGCTTAATGGGGCTTGTGTGTGCCCAGACAAGAGAAGCTGGTTTAGGAAGAGAGGTGGGCTGGGTCTAGGGAGGCCAGCAGTTTGATGTTTAGGAAACTGTGAGAAAAACTGTTTTGACTTTAAACTTCAGTGGAGGACAGTAAAGACAAAACCTTCCTTCCATAGGAACCAAGGGAATGGAGAAAAATTTTTAATAAACTATGGCTTTAGAGGGTGGAAGTAATGATAGTGAATACTTAAGCAGCACTTACTATGTGCCAGTGCCAGTCACTGTTCTAAGTGTTTTATATGCAAGACATGTTTAATTCTTTGCCATCTGATGGAATAAGCACACGTATTATCCCCATGTTATAAAGTTGGTGAAACTGATGCCCATAGAGTCTTAATAGGCTCAAGGCCCTAAGTCTGGTAAGTGGAAACCCCAGAGTCCAACTGGCTCTGAGTCACTGCTCTTAACCACTGGGTCAAACTGCCTGTAATTTAGGAAGGAAGGCAGAATGACCTGAAGGATTGGATTACAGGAGACACTGGCCAACTTTCTTGGAAGAAAATGTAGATCTTGGAAGAAATTAAATTTTGCTCTAGAATATGTTTATTGATTCGCTTGTCCATTCATTCATCATTAAGTATTTTGTAGTGCTTTCCAAGTGCAGGGTACTTGACTAGGCTCCAGGGTAATAAGAAAAAAGTCCCATTCCCTCTTCTCAGATAATTTGTATATTAACTTAATACAAGGCAGCAGGTGCTAGATACTGTAAGAAGGGTTCACTGGACAGAGGTCAGGAGCACCCACAGGGAAGAGCTGCCTTCTTCCTTCTTGGGGCACCGATGACATGAAGCCTTCTTTAAGAGTGTGGTATTTTTTCTGTGAGGTGAACAAAATTGATCCCAGATGAAAATACGGAGCTGTAGTTAAATTCAGTGTATTAATACATACCTCTGCCTCTTTCTAAGGGCTGAGTGGTATAGAATCCTTCTGCCCATGCAAGAGATGCAGATTTGATTCCTGGGTTGGGAAGATGCCCTAAGAAGGAAATGGCAACCCACTGCAGTATTCTTTGCCTGGGAAATCCCATATACAGAGGAGCCTGGTGGTCTACAGTCCATAGGGGTCTCAAAAGAGTCGGACATGACTTAGTGACTAAACAACAACCTCTTTCTGAACAGAATTGACAGGTCTAATCTGATGATATTGCATATGGTTTGTCCTTGAGAATTTCCAAATCATAGTAGATCAGTATGTCTAATTTCTGAACAGTGCTGGTAGGCATGGGTTGTAGGGTAATGATGGAGAGCACTTTATAAGAAGGAAAAGGTTGAGAAGGCCTGGGAGATCCATGTTTATATGGAATAAGTTCCTATGATGCCTCAAGTGATGACTGTGCAAAGTTCCTGAGATATATTGAGGGCCTGTCTATAACTAATATGTAATTTTAAACTATGGGACAAATGTGTTTCTAGTGCTTACAAGTATTTATTTATTCCTCATAAAAAGTAGTCACTACTCTGTTTTTCAGATGAAGAAATAGCAGCGCAGAGAGGTCAAGCAGTTTGCCCAGTCACACAGCTAAGGAATTAGTGGAGCTGGAATTGAACGCAAGGAGTAGGCTGCAAGTGTCCGTGCTCTCAGTCATTATGTGATTCTGATTAGTCATATTTCACTTAATGGGTTTCATTTGAAGTCATAAAGTATTCATTGAAACAGTCTGTTGGATACTAAGGCATTCCTAAGTTTAGCTTGAGGCGAATGTCAGACCCCCTCCTTCCCATGAAACGTGTGGTCATTCACTGTTCTAAAAGGGACTATATTCACATTGTACATCACACTTTATGTCTCAGTGCTAACTGGGAACCTTTCATGGTAAGTGGATAATTAATAGAAAAAAGAAACAAAAATCATAGAGTTTAGCTACTTGTTAAACTCTGATTTGAAAAGTTTGTTTGCTTAAGGATATGGAATCTGATGGTGACTTTGATTTTAGTAGGTTTCCTTGTTTTAAAAACAAAGTTATTTTAGAATTTTATCCCCCAAAAATAGGTCTGAAAATTTTAACTTTTCATCATCCTTCTTCCAGAGGATAATAAAATTTCCCTCACATGTTGGAGTTTACAAAGAATTATGTTTGTCATAATATAAATTATTTAATCTTCTCAACTCTCCTATGTGACTACTCTGATTTCTTTTGAGGTAAGAGGAGATTTAATTTAATATATCTTAGGAAGAATAATGGCTTGTTCAAAGCTAGTTCTAATTTTAGAACTTGGGCTGATAAGCAAGAGACAACAAGCTCCCACAGACTCAAATACACTAAGACATAGACAGATGGGACCTGAACCTACCAGGATAGTATTCTGAGCTCTTTATGAGATACTAATGAACTGTCATCACTTCCCTATTAGATTTGCTTTATCCTGGTATCATTTTCTTTTGAAATAATTACTGTTGAGAAGTATTCTCAAGTATTTTACTGTATTGCTTGCTAAATATATAGACTTTAAAAAAATATCTAGCAGACTTCTTTAGAGAGTAAATGAAATAAATGAGTGAAGTGTTTCTGAAAGTCTTAAGAAAAGTATTCAGTAATGAAGTTATGGAAGCCCTAGCTTCTAGGATCAGAAGGGGGTCTTAATGGTCATTCAATCCAGTTTATCCTTGTGTGTGACTTTTGTTTCTAAAATATCTCTGACAAACACTCACCCAGCCAATACAGGTTGTTCAGAAAACTGGGAAGGAGTGGAAGAAACAAGAAAATGTATCACATTGACAGATTTTGCCTGTTTCTTTCAGACACCTTTAGGTCTAATCTGTCCTGCTTGGGAACCCTGCCCAGCCAAGCTGGTGTTGCCTCCCCCAACCCTTGACATCTTCTCTCCCCACACACCCTGGACATATCGCAGTCTTGGTTGGTTTTATATTGAATATTATCATCACCTCCGGGAGTTGGTGATGGACAGGGAAGCCTGGCATGCTGCAGGCCATGGGATTGCAAAGAGTCAGTCAGACACGACTAAGCCACTGAACTGGACTGACTGATCATCACCTCTTCATGTAGCTGACTTTCTCTGGATTGTGGTGACCACCTTGGGGAAAGATAGGCTGCATCTTATTCCATTTTTGTGTTCAGGAATGGGTATGGTGCCTGGCACATCCTAGGTACTTAATTAATGCTGTTTGAATAAATGAAAACCATGCACAGGAAACACAGGTGCCATCTGAAGCCAGCTCTGTGTGTTCCTGAGCTTTGACTGCCTTAGATCTGGAGTCGTAAGTGTTGGTGTGAGCATTCAGCCTACTAGGATATGCTGAGTTCCCTGTACTATCGTGTAAAGCTTTTTCTAGAAGAGATTTGAAACTCAAGAATTGGTCAGGTTTATGCTGCATGAAAGCTTAAATCACACTTTTTAAAACTGTGTGGTAAAAAAGAGCCACGTTATACAATATTTACCATTTTAACCATTTTAAAGTACGCAGTTGAGTGAAATTTGTACATTCATGATGTAGTGCAAATATCGCCACTGTTTTGTTCCAGAACGTTTTCGTCACTTCAAAAAGAAGCTCTGTGCCAGCTAGCAGTCAGTCCCAGCCCTGGCAATAACTTCCTACCTCTATGGATTCACCTGCTCTGAACATTTCAAATAAATGGAATCATACAACATATGGCCTTTTGTGCTGACTTTTTTCACTTTGCATGTTTTCCAGGTTTCTCTGTGTTGTAGTGTATGTCCGAACTTTATTCTTTCTATTGGTGGATAAGATTCCATTGTGTGGATATACCACATTTTGTTTATTTCATTTCATGTTTTTATGGAGAGATTTGTCACTGAGTCAGATTTCTTATTTCTGGCCAAATATCACGAATGGTAGAGAATCTTAATTATTTCTTTGAGATCTTGGTTATTTTGGAATGTTTAAATTTATAGTCTAAGCCTGAATAGTTTGTAATGCAAGCACCCCATCCCTTTCCCATTTGGGCTCTATTTGCTGCTTAGTGGTGGTGTTTTCCAAGGATGAGTCAAAGACAGAATGGTAGACTATAGTAGTTTTACTGAAAACGAGAAGTAGAAGACTAGTGGCTATTGACTTAATAGGTGCATTTGGATCTTCACTGAATTATGATCCAGAGCTTAAGCTGATTCTGATTTTTTTTTTAGAACCTTCCCGACTTTGGTCAGGATTCGAAACTTTCTTCATAGATGTATTATGGAAGAGTTGCTTTTATCTGCTTCATTTGCATGGGAAACTAAGTCTTTGTAATACTGCTGTACCTTGTGTTTTTAAAATACTTAGTAAAATTCAGAGATTATAAGGTTTTTAAAAAGTCATTTTATGTATAAAAGTGAGACTATGCATAAATAGTTAAGACAATTAATATTTCCAGGTATTAAGGGAAAGCCTCCTATTTCCTAATGTCGAATATGGGAGACAATTTTAATTATTGGAAAAGAATGTCCTTTTCTCTGTTGCTCTGTAACTCGCTGATTCCCAGTGACTGACTTGACCTATCAGGGTTTCAACTGGTTGACTATATGTATGATATTGACAGAATTATTGAATCTTCATTATTGGGGAATGAATGACTGTGTGTAAGTTATGATTTGAAAATCAAATGGTTTGTGTTAGAATTTGCACTTGTTTCATTTTGAGATAAAATCCCTGCCGTGACACTCAATTCTGATTTACCTGTAAATGTCAAGAGGATCATTCTTGATCTAAATAAGGAATGTTGTTCAGGTTTCTTACAACTTAGTCTTCTGCTTCTTTCTTTTACTTTTTATTTTCCTTTTTCCTTCAGGTTATTAATATGTGCTGAAATGATTTCTAAGAGTGCAACATCACTATAATGAATTTGTTACCAGGTCCAGCTCTTTACTGTAGCTTGTCCCTTTCCAGTTAGAGCAAATGTAATAAACTACTTTTAATGGTACCTGAAGAAAATAGGAAATTCAACCCCTTTAATATTGGCTTTAGGAAGATGTGATCCCATCTTAGACACTTATCAACTACAGCATGCCAAATTCTGTATGCATATTTTGGCAACCTTCCCTCTGATCATAGATCTTACCCTGAAAACTCATTGCAAGGCTTAGGGAAAACTTAACTCTGAGAAGGGAAACAGTACTGAACTCTAGTGTAAACACTTTAAACTGCATTTGCTCTATTGTGCATTAGCCTGTTCTGACATAGTTCATTGCCTGAATTAAAAGCATTTAAAATTCTGTGCCTCTAAGAGACACGAGAACATATGGTCAAAAAATAATGCTTTTTCAGAAAAAATACTCCCAAGGCACAGATAACATGTTTTCTCACCTTTGACGTCTGAGTTATTTGTTCTCCCTTTCTCAAGGATGGGTCATGTAATGTTGAAGCTAAAGTTCCTCTAAAACATTTCCATTTAAAATTATGACCTGGCTGGATGAAACCAGAATACCCTTAGGGGGCTGGTACTGTGACTTTCAGGAGTTGTTTTGCTAGAGCTTTCAAAGGAAACCAGACTTTAAAGTTCCCAAGACTTTCCTACAGTGGCCAGAATTTAGTTTCCTTAGAGAATGCTTTGGTCTAATCCATATATCAACTGGGAGGCCCTGGAGCTCAAGGAATGATTGGCTCTGACCTCTGTCTGCTAATTCTGATTGTAGAAACCCAGAGGAGGGTATATCTCTGCAGATTTCCAGAGCCTTAGCATTCTCGTGGCCCTCTCCACTTTCTGGGTATATAACTTTACATGTGGCATGTCTGAGATACATTTGATTGACTTGGATTTGAAAGGCAACCAACACCATCTTGACTGCCATAATGCATTCGTTCATGAGAATGGTGAGCATTATTAAAGCTTTTGTAGAGGAGATAGAAGGAGATAGTATTCATAAAAATACTTGTTGACCCATCCCTGTGGATTTCACTGACCTCTCAGCTTGTACTGGCCTTCTGTTGTCTTGCTCACAACTTAATCCTCTTCCTTTCTTTTCTATCTTTCTCTCCTTTCCAGAAGCAAAATAATTCCTGCTTCTTACTCCTTTAGAGCATCCCCATCACCCCCTCTGCCGTATGGCCAACACCCAAGATTAAGAATGAGGTGGGAATCAAAAGACATAGATTGGCTGGGTGGATGAGAAACATGTTCATGTATGCACTTCCGCTTACCACATTACTTAACCCTCCAAATTGTATATAATTATTTTATATTCTTAGGTTAATCATGCTTCCATTATGGCTTGCAACTATAATTACCTTCGATTTTTGTCTGGCTATTGATTATGAAGACTGATAAACACCTTTTACTATTGTGAAAAAAAAGAATGAGATGGGAAGGTAGGGAGAAGGAAAGAGACAGACATTCCATTCTGTTCTTATGAATAGGCTATGAATATTTTTAAGAATAAAACAAGTTCATTCTATTCTTAGCACTGCCACTTTCTAGCCATATGTCTTTGGCTAGAAATTATCTAGCCAAAATTATCTCTAAGCACAAGTTTCTTCATCTTTAAAATGGGAATAACTCTATAATTAGGCAAAATAACTCTTGAGAAGAGTAGCAAATCTTAACCCAGTAGATGAACCGATGAATCTGCTTACTGTCTTTGAGAGATGATACTAATGCCTCTCACTACTATTCCTGTTAACATGGCAACCAAGTGTAGTGATTTTGAACATCTGTATCTGAGTAATTACTCCTCTCTAGATTTCTCTTTTGTGTTAGAAAGGAAACACTGTATGCCCATTCAGAATTCCTTACCAGCTTCAGGTTGATGTACTAGTCCAGGGAAGTCCAAATGCCATCCTTTAACATTTAGAGCATCAAATTAAATTTAATCACTACCTGCACACTGAGTGGTGCATTTGCTAACTTTAAGAGGGTGTGTAAGCAGCAATCTTTATTGAGATTCATAACTGCAGTTTGCAGATGGAAATGATTGATCCAGTACTCACATCATGTCGACATTGGGTTCTTGCTATGCCTGCCTTTTAAGTTGGCTTCTACTGGTCACTCCATGATTCTCTTTATTGTACAAGTCTGTTTATCACAGTAATGACAAGCTATCCTGACATCCTGTGATTATAGACATATACATGTCAAAGGAATGGCTTACTAAACAGGTAGCACAAACAATTTTGAGCCCATTGTAAAAAGCAGACATTGAGAGGAAATAAGTGAACACAGTACATATTACAGGAAGCTTTGGTTGTATATTAGTGTTAGATACAATAATAAAGTGTTTGGAATCGATCTATTAAGTATGACAAGGAATATGAAAAATTTAAAGCAAATATTTTTTCATGTTAATCACTTTGCCAGTATTAAGTTCCTTCAGTTTTTCTAGACGTTTAACTCCTAACTGTTCTAATACACTTCACTTGCCTGAATGAAAATCACTTAACTTTTGGTCAAAGTTTTGTCTTTGTTATCTATCCCTGAGAAAGAGAACATGCTCCAGGGTTTTCTTCATGTTTCATGTATTTGTATTTGCATAACTGTAAAAAATAATAAGTAAAATCATTCTGTTTTCTTGGCTTTCGCTGTTTGCCTAGTGTGATTCCCGTCTATGGCATAGGTGGTGCTCTGCCCTGTCCTGTACACACAACAGAGGAGGATAATCAGGGTGTTTATTCTCACAAAGCCTAGGCATGGCCTCGAAATTCTGTCCAGCACACGTTCCAGGCAGCCCCCACCATTTGTTTTGGGAGCGTGAGTTGGTGTCTGTTTGCTTTTCTTGACTGTGTTTTAAAGTTCAGTAGAACTTGATAGTGAAATTAATGTCCCCCTTATGGATGCACTGCCCCTGCCACGTCACTTTCTGGCCAGGAAAATGCAACCATTTGACTCTGTAACCATTACTTGAGTCACATTTCATGAATAGCTGTCATTGGTGCTTCCTTTTACTCATCTTTCAGAAACCATGTTGCCTGCTCACTAGATATCTAGCCCTGTGCTAGCCCCAATGATGCAGAAATGAGTGTGACTTAGTTTCTGCCCTTGAAGAGTGCCCTGAGGGTTTCACAGTGTAAGGCGGGGAGTCAGTGCCTTGCAGAGTAGAAACTGAAGCGTGGTCTGTGGGCATGGCCCTGAACCCGGCTCTGTCTGTGGGGCAGGGAGGGTTTCACTGCAGGCTGCATTTTGAGCTGGTGTACTTGTTGGTCCAGGGGCTGGCTGGAGGGTGCTGCAGGCGAGAATCCTGAAAGACTGGTGTGTTAGTGACAGAGACTGTTCCATTTTCAGATGGCAGATGCTTAGTGCTCAAGGGCAATGGGAAAGTGACTGTCCGCGTTCCCAGCCTTGCTGTCAGCCCCATCCATTTCTCAGGACACCTGGAGTCTCCCCTTTCTCAGCCTCTTTTTCCTATAGTGATGGCAGTGGGCCACTCTGGGAGGCAGGGCCGGGGTCCCTAGAATCCCCTTGCAACTCTCCCAGCCAAGACTCCTTTGGAGGGTCATGACCTGTAGCTTCAGAAATATTCCTCTATTTATACGAGCCCTTGTCTCTCAACCCCCAATGCAAATTTAGTTCCGAGTATTTTTCCAGGACATTCAAAATATAGACAGGCAGACTTATTTCTGCATTATATTTCAGACTTTCGTTTGAGGGCCTTTCTTCCTTATTTTGTGGTTTTATTAGATTATTTTCACACTCTCCTGGGGAATCCTGAATCCTGTCCTTGTTGAGGGGGAGGAGAACTTAGTTTTGGGATTGACTGGCTGTGTCCCTCTCATCATGTTAAGTGTCTCAAGACAAAACCATTGGGAAGGAGCATGATGTCATTTGTCATAGAGGTGAAGTCAAAAGAACTCAAAACCTTAATGCCAGTGAGGCAAAGGTGAATGATCAATTGACTTCTTAGGATAGGGTGGAGACAGTAGGGGTCAAAATTCCTTGAATTTAACATTTAACTGATTGATGTTCTAGAAATTCAGAGAAATATAAAAATAAAATCATAAGGAAATTTTTTTTAAAGTTCCAGATCCAATCCTTCCAGAATATTTTAAGGGAATCTTTTTATACCAGTTCCCAGATGGCAAAAGACAAGCAATGGTAAATAAAATGTCAGCTGTAGGGGTTCCTCAGATTGGAATACCCTTTAAAACACGGCAGAGAACTAACTGCTGTTCCCCACTCCCAGCAACTGGTTGCATATTTCAAGTGCATCTGAGTCAGATTTGAGTTCCTAAAAGGCCCATTGCCCAAATGTAAGGGAAATTCGAGTTCAGCTGTGGTTACCCTGGTGTCCTGAAGTAGGTTGAGTCCGGCTGTGTAAATTATGAGTGCTATGGGAATCAGATGTAGGATGTTTTCAGTTACTGCCAGCGCCGTTGCTAAGTGGTTGTCTGCTTACTTCTGAAGAGGGCATGGACATGGCTATACAAACACCCGGGTGGGAGTTTATGGGTCTTGTTTATAGACACAGTGCTGGAGTGCTTCTCTTATCTGTATTCGTGTAAACTGATTGTTGGCTCATCCATTTCAGACCAGTATTTGGTCTGATTTTAGAGAACAGAAGTCCCTCTGGTTGTGTTTTGGATGACTTCACTGTTTCATGGGTCCATAGGGGCCCTTACTAAAATCAGAAATGTTGACATGGAACTTCACTGACACGTTAGCAAAATTAGACAACTGTTAGACTTTTGTATCAGTTTCTTCGCTTGCTTTGCTTTTGTTTGTTTTAACAAACCCCAAGAGGAGGGGATATAACTAATAAGAAATTTTTGAAATCACTGTGGTAGAAATAATCTTGCATCTCTGCCATGAATCCTGGAAAATCCAAAACAGTTTTCATATGGCATCTTTCCATCAAGAGAGTGGTGTTCTTTTCTGTAAGAAAGTACATAATTCATTTAGATAAAGTGATTTACAGGGTTTGCTACAATGTATGGTTTTTGCTTATCACAGATAATCTGTGGAGAACCGAGTCTTCACCCAAACAAGGTCCAAAGAAAACCCTTCCTGTTGTTTTCTGGTGATAACGTGGCAAGGACACGCTTCCTAAATGGGAGACAGGAAGTTTATCTTCCCACTCGGAGGCTTTATGCTCCTGAGAGTTGGCCCTGACTTTGGTCAGAACTGTGTTCAGATTCCCCAGAAGAGTACTCAAAAAAGATTTACTTTGAATTTCTTTGTAAAATAGAACTACATTAATTACATCTAATAGTTTGTTGAAGTGCACAGATAGCCTCCTAAGACCTCATGTCAACAGGTGTCATGGAGCAGATTGGACCAAACAGTTTTCCTGTGTTTTCAGTAGTGTGTGAGCAACGTCTGCATCAGAGGTGTGACAGATCAGATTCACTGGTATTTTCTCATGACATTCAGAAGACTGAATATTCAGCACCGTTTAAGGCAAACCTGATTAGTGCTGGAACTCTTGGACAGGGCTTTTTGGGTTGCTGTGTGATCAAGTATGGTTTCAAGAAGTCACTGAAATTCCAGAAGCTGCATGTGAACATTTTTTAGTTCTGCATGTGTACCAAGTCGTTTCAGTCCTGTCTGACTCTGTGTGACCCTATGGGCTGTAGCCCTCCAGGCTCCTCTGTCCATGGGATTCTCCAGGCAAGGATACTGGAGTGGGTTGCCCTGACCTTCTCCAGGGGATCTTCCTGACCCAAGGATTGAACCCCTGTCTCTTATGTCTTCTGCATTGGCAGGTGAGTTCTTTACTGCTAGCACCACCTGGGAAGCCTCTTTTAGTTCTGAGTTGTCATCTATTATGTTCTTTCCCTGAGGGGATGATATTTTAGAAATAGAGGTATAATTTCTAGTTTGATTAGAGAGACTAATGTTGTTTCTGTTTCTGTGATTAGAATTTTCCTGCTCTTCTAGAGTATACTCTTTAACATAGGTTAATGGTTACTTCACCTGGAGTTCACAGGCCCTGCAATGGATGTATTTCCCTGACACGGTCAGAAAGTTTTGTGTGTCTGTGGGGTATTTTGGTGTGTGTGTGTGGTGGAGGGTGTGTGTGTGGGGGGGGAATTCATAACTTGCATTAAGCTCTCAAGAGCTCTATAACTCCCAGAGGTTAAGAAAGAAGCCACTACTACAGAGATTGTCACTGTTCCCTCATTTGAGATGCAGCCCCTTTAAGTTTACCTCCATTTGCCTTCACCACCACATGGCCTCTGGGCTCAGTTTGTTATTCCTTGTACACACACACACACACACACACACACACACACACACACACACACATACACACAGACACGCACACATGTGAAACCTGTGGACTAAGAGATGACCCTTATTTTTATGTGTAAATTTGACGTAGGGTTGAGAGTCAACTCTCTAAACTTTTGTTTGGATGTCCAAGTTGGAAATTATTGGATATACTGCTGTTTCTTTGCTGCAGCCTGTCTCACCTCTGATCTTCTGACTGTAATCCCTGGACAGTTCACACAGCAGGGAAAAAGCTTTAGCACAACGCTCTTATCTTTGTAACTATAGTCTATCCTGATCTATAGTTGATTCTAAAGAGGATTCTCTTTTTCTCATTCTTTTTCTTCTCCTTTTTGCCCCTTCTTCTTTTCAGCCTGAGAGAAATTAGGCACCTTAGCCAGGAATTCTTTAAGAGCTATTCTCGGTATGTTCTCCCCACATTTCTGGGAGCTTTTTTACCTTCATTCTTCGTTGGTTGTTTTTGGTTGTCCTCTATCTTCCCTTCAGCATGATTTATTCAAGTGGAGGAAGGTTGCTGAGGGGTTAGGTGAGCAGGTGCTTGGGGGGACTCTCTGTTGCTGCCAACTGATCTTTTTAAAAAGTATTGAGTATTTTTCTTTTAATTTCCCAATTGTAGTGTCAATTCTTCTTTGCCAAATGGTTTTTGGGGCTTTGCCTGGGCCCCATGTGCCAGAGTCGGGGATTCATCTTGGCCAGACACTGCCACATATTGAAGAGGGAACCGATTCCAGGAAAGCTCAGAGAGCCATGGCTCCTAGAAATCTCTTCTTGATGGTGTGAGCCAGGCCTCGACACTTTGGACCATCTGGAAAATTTTGGACTCGAGCACCAGTATCTGTCTCATACATATTTTTCTTTTCATTTCCTAAGGTTTTTCCCCCCTCCCCTAAATTCTTGTTCATTGGAGATATATATTTATTACTGTTTTATCTGTGAGCTCCAAGGAGAATCGTCTGCCTGAGGACTGCAACTATTCTTTGTGCTCAGTAAACAGTTTTGTAATGAATAAATCTGGAAACTTTCACATATTAGTAGTGACAGAGTGTTTCTTTGCAATTGTCAGGTACTCTTAGGCAAGGAATGATTTCATCTCTCCTTCCCCACTCTCCATAGTGTGTGCTTTCTGTAGTGGGTGTCTCTCTCTCTAGTTAGTGTAGCAATATGAATCTCTGCCCCTGCTCTGTTTCTGCTGCCTCTCCTGTTTATAGGGGTGATCAGTCTGACTGTTTCCAAACGTGGACATATCTCCAAAATTCTGTGAAGTTGATTCTGTACAATCAGAAAACATGTTATTTTGCTGTAGCTGTACCTGACATCACTGTTCATTAGTACTCTGCTTTTAATACTATGCTTATGCCAATACTCGGAGAAGGCAATGACACCCTACTCCAGTACTCTTGCCTGGAAAATCCCATGGACAGAGAAAAGCTCGGTAGGCTGCAATCCATGGGGTCACTAAGAGTTGGGCACGACTGAGCAACTTCACTTTCACTCTTCACTTTCATGCATTGGAGAAGGAAATGGCAACCCACTCCAGTATTCTTGCCTGGAGAATCCCAGAGACAGAGGAACCTAATGGGCTGCCATCTATGGGGTCGCACAGAGTTGGACATGACTGAAGCGACTTAGCAGCAGCAGCAGCAGCATGCCAATACTAAACTGACCCTAGCAGTGTTGCTGAAATAGCTCATGATAGAGTCTTGCTTCTATGTTTTTTCACTTTTCTGGAAGTTAGTTAGCTAAATACCTTTGAGTCTATTCAGATTAAAAAAACTTTTTAGGTAACATAAATTGATGAATTTACTGTGGTAAATCAGTCATTAAAAATTATCTACTCTATATTAAGCACAGTATTAAATGTAAGACATATGTTTGCCTACTGGGTATTTGCAGTCTGTTTTGAAAATCAAGACACATATTCTCAGTAGTAAATGAACCAGATGGTATTATATACCATAATGCAAATTATTCATAGAATAAGATACTTTTTGGCCTTGAAAAGCAGAGAATTAAACATCCAGTTGGCATTTATCGAGTGCCTACCCTGTGCTAAGGCATGGAGACTGATAATTTAGTGTCTTATTATTGGTGCCCCGAGGATACACTATAATAAGTGACACTGGTGTCCTAGGCAGTTCTGCAATGAAAGGCAGAGATACACTGAGTTCAGAGCGGTCCAGCAGTCATTGGGAAGACATCGAGTAAAGTAATCCAGCTTTGAGAGCTCTATGCCTAATGATGGTACAGATTCAGATCATAGATGTAGCCCATTTAATCTTCATAAGGATTATGGCTGAGACGTAAAATTATTTCCAGTGTATCTCTCAGTCTTGTGTCTTTCAAGTTAAAGTTCACTTTTGTTTTTTGCCTAATCACTTGAGGGTGCTTTTTGGTGAGTTCAGCTTGTTTGCATGTGTGTGTACTCCAGTATTCTTGCCTGGAGAATCCCATGGGCAGAGGAGCCTGGTGGGCTACAGTCCATGGGGTTACAAAGAGACACAACTAAAGTGACTTAACATGCATGCACGCACTCATACTAAGTCGTTTTAGCCGTGTCTGACTCTTTGAGATCCTATGGACTATAGCCCACCAGGCTTCTCTGTCCATGGGATTCTCCAGGCAAGAATACTGGAGTCAGTTGCCTTGCCCTCCTCTAGGGGATCTCCCTGACCCAGGGCTTGAACCTGCATCTCTTACGTCTCCTGCATCAGCAGGCGGGTTCTTTACCACTAGCACCACCTCAGTTTATTTAAATACAAGTAGTTCCTGGGTCTTGCCTCGCCCCTCTGGACAGAAAGCCAGTGGAGACATACTTATATGAAAGTGTCTGTTCAGTATTTATCCATCCTTTTGCTTTTCCATGTTCATGTTGACTGACCTTGACTGATGTGCTCTGGGAGGGTGTTGTTGAACCCTCTGTGTCCAGATCCCCTCACAGGTGCTTTTGGGTGATGCTAATTATGACAATGTAACCTTACAGTAGTCCTTGATCTGCTATCAAAACTGGCCACAGTTTTCCTATCCAAACTCATGGTTTTCTCCTCTGTTTTTTTCTTTTTTGGGGTTGGAACTGTATACGGTCAGTTTTTATTCTGTGTGTTCTCTGTGCCTCATTTCTTTGGAAAACCCCTTCGAGCTAATAGCTGGGATGATGAAAGCACTGGCAGCTCCCTTTGGCAGCCCCTCTCCCTTAGCTTTCGGTGCTTTTCTTTGGCAGAACTCACTTGACTTTATAGAGAGAGATTGGAGCTTACCTGGAAGAGAACAAAGTCATTTCTTTGACAATTCAGAGGAATGACCTGCCCCCCAGGTGATTCTGTTCTCCACTTTTAAATTTAGTCGTTTGATTTGAAGGATAAGGCAGCCCTGAGGGAAGGTAACTTTTATTTTGCCTTTGCCAACTCTGAAAAAAAAAAAAAAGTGTTTTGTTTACTTGTATTCTGCTTTTACTGGGAGCTGATTCATGTTTTGGTTGAAATTAGTATGGATTGAACCACACGATATAGTTGTTTTTTATAGTTAAAAAAGGTCAAATATTGGCAGAATCATCCAGTTCAGCCTACTAAATCTTATCTGTAGAATCTGAACTAGCTTTTAGCTTGTTTCTGTTAATGGTGAGCTGTGAAACAGTATGCCATGTACTGCGCTTAGTGGTTTTGATGGAAAGCTAGTGCTAAGACTTCTCTTTCTGTTTCTTCCTAGGTCACTCTGCACCTGAATCCCATCTCCTCAGTCCACATTCACCACAAGCCTGTTGTGTTCCTGCTCAATTCCCCCCAGCCTCTGGTTTGGCATCTGAAGACAGAGAGACTGGCAGTTGGGGTCTCCAGACTTTTCTTGGTAAGTGCTTAAAACCCTCCCAACGTGATCCTTGAGCATAAGGATATAATGACCCTAAAACTTTCAAGGCTTTTAAAAAGGCTTATTTCATTGAAATGTTAATAATAGCAGAGTCCACAGTGTATTAAAGTTGGATTTTGCTCTTAGTGATATTTGGGTGGCATTGATAAGCATTCACAGAAAACAAATACCACTCACATATCCTCTTCTATGCATGAAGAGTCTGGTCTTGCTTGCATGTTTGAGCAGGATCTGTAGTCATACTCTGTGTGGCCTTGGCTTTGGTCTCAGTCTCCCCTTCTTTCCTCCCCATAGTACCAGGAGATTGTAAATATTGTAAGTGCCATTAGATGTGTGGTCTCCGACCACAAAATAAATACGTACGGACCCATTTTATTCATATATAACACGGGCCTACCTATAGGAGACTGACAGTGCTTTTGAGTATGAAGGGAGCCAGTTTAGTGTAAGTGCTTGTAGGATCTGTTTGTTAAGAAAGTGACACAGTGAGCTCCAAAATGAAAACATTTGTATTTTATAAAAAAGCTGGAACCCAGCTCTTGTGGAAGGATCCAAATATTACCTACTATTTGTAAATCATGTCCTTTTGAGTTTGCCAGAAACATCCAAGCTCGCTAGTTGTGGAGAAATTGACGGGTTGTTTGGATAGAATTTTTGGGGTATGATATCATGTCTGATGATGAGCAACACTGCACAGTGATAACTCACATTGTCTATTGCTGGGGATACATGCTAATGCCCTCAACTGCAGAGCCTCGGACTCCCAAGCCTCTCTTGCCTACAGGCAATCAAAACGAGAAGAGTCCACAGTTAATGGTGTTCGTCTTGCACCATGAATACATTTTGCCTAATTAATGATACTTAATTCAGATCTGTGGTTTCTTATCACTTGTATTTGAAGTGTACTTTTAAAAACTCAGAGGTACCCACTGAATAGAATAAGACTCCATAGATAATACAGTTAAAAAGTAGATAATTAAATGAGTAAAAAGGGAGGAAGGGAAAGCTTTTTATAGAAGAATACCAATGAATAACTATAGAAGGAAGGATGGAATTAGAAAATCATCCATTTGTAACTGTCATAGTAAAAGTTGATTAGGCAAGAGTCATCAATAGATGCTGAATCCAGTGGTGGTGGAGGGTATTTGAGGAACAGTATATTTACATAGTCTTACTAGTTATTATTCTAGCCAAAAATCCATATAACCTGAGTCTAATCATGAGCAAATGCTGAAGAAAACTAAATTGGGTCACGTTCTATAGAGTAACTGGCCTGTCCTTTGCAAAAATGTTAGTTATCGAAGAAAAGTTGAAGAGCCATTCCAATTCGAAGGAGGCTAAAAAGACACCTGTGATCCCTGGGTAAGGAGTGGCACTGTCACTATGAGCAACGTTATGGTGACAACAGGAGGAGCTGAAATTGAGCCTGTAGATTAAAGTATCAATGTTGTATTTCATGAATTTTATAATAGTACTTTTCTTATTCAAGAGAATATCCTTCTTAGTAGACATAATACATAAAGCATTAAGGGTTAAAGGGCCAAATAGTTCAGAGAAAAATTCATATATAGACAGAATATAAAGCAAATATGGCAAGATATTGAAAACTGGTGAATCTAGTTAAAGAGTATACATGAGTTCTTTGTACTGTATTTGCAACTTTGTAAATGTGAACATTTTAAACCCCAAAGTACATTTACAGGATAGGAGTTACTAGTAAGTTAAATTATAGCCTTTTCTGAGAATTTAAACTCTCATTACTTCTAAATTTAAAAGGCCAAAAGTCAAAATTAGTTGTTATTGGGCTTCCCAGGCGGCTCAGTGGTAAAAAATCCGCCTGCCAGTGCAAGAGACACAAGAGACATAGGTTCAGTTCCTGGGTTGGAAAGATCCCCTGGAGGAGGAAATGGCAACCCACTCCAGTATTCTTGCCTGGAGGATTCCTTGGACAAAGAAGTCCACGGTGTCGCAAAGAATCAGACACAAATGAGCTCACACACGTGCATACACACCTTATTGCTATCAACACATTTATCTAGCGCTTAGTATGTTCCAGATATTGCATAAATGCTCTAATGTTTTCTCTTATTTAATTCTCACAATAACCCCATGATGATGGGGATATTTACAGATGCATTTCCAGATGAGAACTAAGATTTAGAGAGGTTAAGTAGTGACCCAGATCACTTGGCTAGTTACTGACAGAGTTGAGATTCAAATCCAGAAAGAACTTAACTCTACAAGCACTTATTCTAAATTGGCTCCCTTCATACTCAAAAGCACTGTCAGTCTCCTATAGTTAAAGGCATTTGTGTAACGGTCATTACTATAAAATCCTATACTCATTTTGCCCTGATTGTGCAGAGTTGCGCTGTCCAATTCTGTAGGTACCAACTGTGTATGTCTATTTAAATGAAGTAAAGTCAGAAATACAATTCCTTAAGCACCCTAACCATTTCAGGAGCTCAATTTCGGGAGCTACTACACTGGGCAGGTTATGAGCAAGGACTTTTGCCTACACTGGTTTGAATCTAAGCAGTAACAAGGGGAAAGTATTTAATTTCTCTAAGCTTAACTTTCTCAGTTGTAATTTGGGAGTGATAATAATCACTACATCATGAGGTTGTTCTCTTGATTAAATGCAATTACATGTAAAATGTTTAGTATGGGACCTGGCATGGATAATTTCATAAACATTACTACCATTTTTGTTGCTATTTATTATTAGTCATTAGTAAAGACCACTTGGGAAGGATGTTGAATTTACATTTCTAATTATGAAATGTCTAGCTTGGCCAGGGAGGCCTGGCATGCTGCAGTCCTTGGGGTCGCAAAGAGTCAAAACGACTGAGTGGCTGAACAACAACAACAACTAGCTTGGCCGGCCCCAGACTGAAAGGAGTTCCTGTTTCTTTGGGCTGTAGATCCAGATGAAAGTGGGGGTCACATGTATTGTAGTTGCACCCATCGCTTTCTGGATTCTTCCTTCAAACTGCCTCTCTGTGACTTTTAAGGGAAAGTATCTTACTCCTAGTTATTATTTACTTGCTTTAATTCTGTTTAACATCGGTAAGAACTGCTTCTTGGCCATCAGCTTATGACACACTAACAGTGAACCGCAGGAGATGGTTTTAGTAAACAATTCAACATCAGCCCTATCTGGAGTTTATCCCATGTAAGGAGATTGTAGAACAAGTGATGAAACTCAAATTACCAACACATGGGAGGCAGCACTGGGAGAAGTCAAGGATTCAGATTCTGGGGCACCTGAACTCTGCCTTGCTGTCCAACAGGCTTTCTTTAGGGAAAATGGTTTTCTCTATCTGTGCATTTCCTCATGACCTGAAAGAGATGGTGGAGCATCTGTTGTTCATTCCGGTTCTTAGATCATTAGACAACGAAAGGGTACAAGTTCTCTCACAAGCTGGGCAACTCTCCCTAACAGAGATGGTGCTGAAGGGAAGGAGGCAAGGTGAGCCCTTCCCTTGTTCTCTGTAACTTGAAATGAATGACTTGACAGCCACTGGGGCAGAGGGATCTGGATAGATAATTGCAGGTGTGTTTCCTTTATTCGTTCATTGTAGTTAGAGGTAAGGGATAAGATAACTAAATTATTGTACATAAAGTGTTTCATCCAAACACTTCAGAAGGTCCCTGGAATCTTTGGAAACTGAGGCTTAGCCCTGTCCTTCAGTGTCTTTTCCCAGGTTACCTGGAGAGCTCAAGGGAGCCGAGGAGAGAGGGTAGGTCCCATGATGCTCAGTCTAAGATGTGCATGTCCTTTGCTGATGGATTTGTTTTACTGTCCTAAAGCTGTCTTTACTTTAGAGTTATAATACTTTAAAAGTTTTGTGTGTGTGTGTGTGTTTTGTCTGCATTGTGTGACTTGCAAGAGCTTAGTTCCCTGATCAGGGATTGGGGCACCCTCAGCAGTGAAAGCACGGAGTCCTAACCACTGGACTGCTAGAAAATTCCCCAACAGTTATTATTTTTAAGTAGGATTGTGCTGTGCTTAGCTGCTCAGTCGTGTCCGACTCTCTGTGACCCCATGGACTATAGCCCGCCAGGCTCCTCTGTTTATGAGGATTCTTCAGGCAAGAATACTGTAGTGGGTTGCCATGCCCTCCTCCAGGGGATCTTCCCAACCCAGGGATCAAACCCCGGTCTCCCACATTGCAGGTGGATTCTTTACCGTCCACCAGGGAAGCCCAAGAATACTGGAGTGGGTAGTTTATCTCTTCTCCAGGGGATCTTCCTGACCCAGGAATTGAACTGGGGTCTCCTGCATTGCAGGCAGATTCTTTTCCAGCTGAGCTTCAGGGGAAGCCCAGGATTGTGAGAGAAGTTCAAGTAGTGATATTTACTCATCTACAAACAGGGTGACCTTTTAAGTAGTCAAGTCTGCATTATTGTAACTGTCCAATTTACAAAAGGAAACCTTTCATAATTAGTTAGCAGGATCTTGTGTTACACAGACTGTCTCAGACACCTACGAGGGTGACTGAAAACATTATATTTTAATGCCATCTTAAGATGGTATCTGTTTATCTGTTTTCTACTGTCAAATCTTTTCAGTCCTCCTCTTGATTCCACTGTGTAGGCAAGAGGGAGTGTGTCAGGTAGGGAGGAAGTGGGATTGAGTTTCCTCTGCAAGTGCAGTTCTTTTATTTGGTTGTTCTGGTTACCTCAGAAATGGGAGTGGTTGAGAGTGATTATTTCAGGCTGAGTGTCAAGTAGTAGATCTTTGAGTATGTCACTCACACACACACACTCACACACACACACACACACACGATCGAGTTGTCACAGACTTATAGGTTTTCTTTTGCAAGGTGTAGGGATATCCCAGAGAAGATTGAGTCGGTTAGAGTTATCCTTCAGTGCAATCTAAAATAAAAATAATCCTACTCTCTCAATCTGTCAAGTTGAAACTACAAGTACAAACTCTCTTAGAAGGATCATCTAAACTTATCTTTATTTATGCAATTATTTCTGCATCAAAGACAAAATAGTGCAATAAATGTCTGAACTTTTAACCTAAGTTTGCTAAAAATGATTGAGCAGAGTCATAATACTGGATTATCTGTAAAAAACATGCTATAATTTGAATAGGCATTTCTCCAAAGAAAAACACAAATGGCCAATAAACATGTGAAAAGATGTTCAATATCATTTGTCATTAGGAAAATGCAAAGATGCATGATACAGGGTGCTCAGGGCTGGTGCACTGGGATGACCCAGAGGGATGAGATGGGGAGGGGAGGTAGGAGGGGAATTCAGGATGGGGAGCACATGTACACCCATGGCAAATTCAAGTCAATGTATGGCAAAACCAATACAATATTGTAAAGTAAAATAAATAAACAGAAAAAAAAGAAAACCAATAAATAAATAAATAAATAAAACCACAATGAGAATCTACTTCACGTTCGCTAGAATGGCTTTAATAAAAATGGCAGATAATAACAAGTGGTGTTGAAGATTTAGGGGAATTGGAATACCCTTCCTTGGTGGGAAGGTTAAATAGTGCTTTGGAAGACAATTGGGCAAAATATATGTGCATGGAAAAACTTGTCTACAATTGTTCATAACAGCATAATTCGTAATAATAAAAAAGTGAAAACAACCCAAATGTTCATCAGTTGGTGAAGGGTTAAAAAGTGGTATATCTATACCCTGAGATATTATTTGACCAAAGGAATGAAGTCTGATACATACGACAATATGGATGAACCTTGAAAACATAAATAAAAGAACTGAAAGTGAAGTTGTTCAGTCGTGTTTGAAACTCTTTGTGACCCCATGGACTGGGGCCTACCAGGCTCCTCTGTCCATGGGATTTTCCAGGCAAGAGTACTGGAGTGGGTTGCCATTTACTTCTCCATAAAAGAAGTCAGACACAAAAATCTACAGTGCATGATTCCATTTATATGAAATGTCCCAAACAGGCAAATCCATAGAGATGGAAAGACAATCAGTAGTTGCCAGAGGCTAGTGGGAGAGGAGGATGGGAAATGGCTACTAACGGTATGGAGTTTCTTTGGGGTGAAAAATGTTCTGAAGTTAGATAATGGTGATTATTACCACAGTTGTGAATATACTTAAAACACTGACTTGTACAGTTTAAAAGGAGGAATATTATGATATCTCAATGAATTATAAGGGTAAATGGTATAATTTTGTTTATGTAATTTATATAATAGAACTATAATAAGGTTGAATTGCATCTTAATAAAGCTGTTAGAAAAAAAAAAACTTGCTACAGAATTCTTTTCAAAATGATGTTGTAAAATCAGTGAACCCAACTTTAAAATCATTTTACTTTATTCTGTGAATTTTATTTAAAAAGAAAAACAAAAAACCTTGCTTTATTTGTATTACAAACCTGAGCATTCTCTCCTGCAAGGTCTGTAGACTTAGAACTCTAGAACAAGCAGACGTTCTCAAATGCCTGGTTTCTAGTAACGTGAAATGTCTAATCCAGGAGTCTTTGCAGCCTTTATTTTGTTTTGTTTTTTCTTTATTTATTTTTGGCTGCACTGGGTCTTCATTGCTGCACAGGCTTTCTCTAGTTGTGGCAAGTGGGGGCTCCTCTTTGTTGGGGTGCTTGAGAGAGATAAGCAGCAACTTCTTCCAACCTCATTCACTCTTGGGATAACAGTGCTGTGATTTATTTTTTCCAGCCATTTATCAGTAAAATCAGGAAAGAAATGCCTGTAAATATGTGTGTTTGAACAAAAGTGGTGAGTCAAAGGGGCCCCCTTAAAGGTAGAGTTTCCAGTATTTGGGGCATACTTAACACCAAAATATTATTCATTGTTTGTCTGAAATTCAGATTTAACTAAGTGTCCTGATTTTATCTGTCAGTTCTATCCAGAGGTAACTCAGATTTTTGTTTCTAGTTCACACTGTGGCCTGGAGGTCAGGAGGCCCAAGTACTAATCTTCGGTTCCATCACTGACTAATTATACATCAAGCACTACACAAAACCACTTAACTACCCAGGTCTCAGTTTCCTCATCTCTAAAGTTAGGAGGTGGCACTAGGCAATCTCTGAAGTTCCTCCCAGTTTTCAAATCTCTCCAAGAATGATAGTATAACTGCTGCATACTAATATTACATCCCAGTTTAACTGGAAACAGAAAATGGTAATCTAAACATTGCCCCTTCAGCAAATCCAAGTAAATATCAGGGCAGGGCAATTGAAATAAATGAGAGAAACCAAATTCTATGCTCTTTGGATTAAAAACAAATAAAAATTTAACCCTAATGAAAAATGTAAATTAATACCAGGACCATGCTTAATATTTAAAACCTAGTTTTGTGTTTCTAACAGGGATCGGGGGTTGGGTAAAGAGGCTAAGGTTGCCAAAATTGGTTTATCCCTGTCACTTAAACGGGGTGGGGGGGGCACGGGGAACAGGTCCAAATATGTTGGGGCTCTGCCACCAAACCACAGGCAGTTCTCTGGTCTGCGCAGCAGTTTGGATGACTGACAAGGCTCAGTGAAAAACAAGTGCTATTTGTTTTCCTGTGCCCAGTATTTAACTGGAAATCAGAAGGCGAAATTTCCAATCAGTTGTTAAATAGCCCCAGATGTGTGCTTAGCATTACTCTAGGAAGGGACACGCACAGCCTGTAGCACAGCGCATGTCCAGAAATTCCTCTTCTGAATCCAAGTGATGTGTAACTGAGCCCTGAGCATCCAAAAATACCCTCTGAATAGCTCAGACTTGAATGCTTGTGGAGGAGGGAACTTTTAAAAAATTTCTATATTCTCTACTGTGTTGCAGTTTAAAAACCTGGACATGATTTCTTTTTTTCTTTTTGAATTTCCTCCTTTCTCTTGTTTGGCAGTTCTCCCCACCTTTAGAAAAACATGGTGTTAGCATACTTGGTGTGAGGTTTCCGTAGCTACTTGTTCATTCATCCAACACCCAGTTTTCAGTGCCTACAGGACACTGGGAACTGTGCTGAGTGTGGAGGCTCCAGAGCGAAACGGGGTGGATTGCCTGCCCTCAAGTAAGATGGGAAAGATGGTTATGAGACTGGGAAGTACCACTGGCGGATCCTGAAAACTGGAGAATGTGCGAATCCTCTTATTTCAAGTGCAATTAAGGCAGCTCCCTCTGTGAGGCTGACCCTGGAGCAGCGTGTGGTTGAGGGCTTAGGGGTGCTGACCTAAGCACCAGAAGTGCTTAGCTGGAAGTGTCACCCCTATATACTAGGGGTCCAGATATGCCATTTTGAATTTTCCAGTGAGGTCTTTCCCCAAATAAATTCTCTCTTAAAGGCAGATTAAATAGCTAAATGTTTCAAGATTGGTTCTTCCTTTTTCTTTTTTAAAAATATCTCTTGTGGAATGACTCACTGTGTCCTGTGGGATATTCCAAGTGGTTCTGTACCAGGCACTTTTGTTCCAGAGGCTGCTTATCTCCTGGTTTTGTGGCTTGTCCATAAGAGCCTTAATTATAAGGGGCTTGGTCCTTTCATGCACTGGAGTCGGTCAACTACCATATTTCCTAGGAGTGAGTTTCTGGCCCTTTTGCGGTGAGAGAGCTCTTCCTAAATGTCACAGAGGTAATTAAGAGCATTGGAAAGAGTCCAGTTTCAGCTAGTAATCTTGGTCCAGAAAGAGTTCTTGAAAGACTTCCTAGGATTTACCCTAACTCGTTGTATGAAAGCTGGTGAATGCTGCCAGTGAGTGGCCCCTTGGCCTTCTGAGGTTTGCCTGGGTGTATTCTTCCTGATCAAGACATCCTGTCCTGAAGGCTTCATGCAAACATAGACTTTTCCTGCCTCTGCTGGACTTGCTGTGCCATGTCTGCGTGGGAGAGGGCTAGTGTTTCTTTGTGTAGAATCCCATGGTGTCCTTTAAGGCTTTACTGTTTCAGGCTGATCTGGTAATGTGAGCAATCTGCCCTTCCCAAGCATTGGGCAATTGTATCAAATGTTACATCTCCAGTGCCCTTGGTGAATGCGGTAGGCAGCCTCCGGAGAGCTGTTTGGTAGAAAAAGCAAATATTTTGTTAAGGGAGATTGAAGAATATTTTTTTCATGTCATGAGTTGGGGGAACTCTGTCTCCTGGGAAGTACTAGTGAGGCTGACTTGAAAGCTCATTGGCGTTGCATTGGTCCTCTTATGAATTGCAGACATTGAGGTCCTTGGTAAGCGTTCCCCACAGGAGCTGATAGTCACTGTTTCTCAAAAGGACCACAGGACACTCTGACTCCTTAGGCAGAGTTGTTGGAGTTATTTGAGGCAGCTAAACATAGGATAAATGGTTTTCCCCAAGACCTAGTTGCAAGAGGTTGTCCTGACTGTGTCTGACTGTACATAACAACAATATTCTCAGATGCTGTGTGAAGCTTCTGAAATAGTGCTACCGGTGCTCGTGGCTGGAAGTTATAGTGGCTGCCACCTTGTACCAAAGCCTTCTGAAAGGGATTGAAACAACTCCCTTTTTTTTTTTTTTAAAGTCTTTATTGAATTTGTTACAATATTGTTTGGTGTTTTGGCCCAGAAGCATGTGGGATCTTAGCTCCTCAACCAGGGACAGAACCCACACCCCCTACATTGGAAGAGGAAGTCTTAACTGCTAGACCACCAGGGAAGTCCCCCCATCGGTGTTTTGAGCCCTTCTTTCTGTGATATTTTCCCCTTTGTTTGGCGCCTTCGCCATTGTCCCTCAGTCATAGTACAAGGAAGGTGACTCTCCTACGGGACATCATTCAGGTTACAACTTAAAAACTGCTTCTTGACCGCTTTTCCAGCAACATTAAGTCCGTGGGTTCCTCCGCTTGGTCTCTCTCGGTCAACCCCACCAGGATGCCCGGCTCTAATATCTGCATCTGTCCTTAGCCCTCTGGGAATCATTTTTTCATTGACGTTAAATGAAGTTCAGTTCAGCCTTCCCAGCTTTGGCACAGGAGGTCTCCTTAGTCTTCTCCAGAGACTGTGAACCTTACACTGGAAAACTATGCAGCCTGCCTTTGGTTGGAAGCTAAGCTGAAGGAAGTTCAAGAGGGCTCCAGCCAGTGGTTTGGATTGAAGGCCCCACTCCATCCTGGCACCCAAGGACATGTCCCTTTGAAACCCCTTTCCCCAGAGTGTTCTTAGGTCTGTGGTTTCTGGGTCAGAATATGCAGCTCCATTCTCTTGGAGCTTGCATCAGCCCTTTGCAGAAGCTGTATCAGTCAGGGGTTATCCAGAAAGGAAACCAGTAGGAGGTATATATGGGGAGAGATTTATTGCAAGAAATTGGCTTGCACCACTGTGGGCACCGGCAAAGCAAGGCAGACATCCATAGGGCCGGCAGTTAGGTAGGGTGGCTGGAACTCTCCAGCAGGAATGGAGCTGCTGTCCACAGATGGAATGCCTGCTTCCTTAGGGAAGCCTCAGCTCTGCTGTGAAGGCCTTTCAGCTGATTGAATCAGACCCACACAGATTAGCTAAAATAGTCCCTTACTTAGAGTCACCTGGTTATGGACTTTAATTACATCTACAGAATACCTTCACAGCACATCTAGATTATTGTTTGATTGAATAATTGGAGACTATAGCCAAGCCAGACTGACATATAAAAGTGAATGTCACAGAGGCTTTTATATTTCACATTTTTACAGCCTGATGTTCTTGTCATCTTAGATCAACTGTAGTTTCTATTCAGTCATTTTCAGATCCTGTGCAGTTTTTGTCGCTGTTGTTTACCATAACAGATCTCTCTTCTTTCAGCCAAGCCGTTTTTTGCTTCCATATCAGTCCTTATGATTTTCTATCTGCCCCTTCCATTCTGTTTCTCCTCCACTGCTGCCAGCAAGACTCTTCTAGCTGCTGGGAAACGGGAGAGAGAGAGACAGAGAGATGGACAGAGAGAGAAGGAAATAACCAGATAGGGAGACTGTGCAAGAGGCAGAGAAGGCGTGATCCCCAGCTCTGCCTCGGTGCTTTCCTTTGTCACTCTTGTACACACCTGGGTTTCTATTGTAGTTTTTGGAGTTCTGCAGATGCAGTTTGAGCATGCACTTGTCCCTTGCTAAATTTCTGTAAGCTGGGGCTTCACCTAACCTCTCAGTAGGAACTCTGACAACAGAGTTGTCAGATGTGAGGATTCAGAATCTATGAAGTGTGCACTGAGTGACCTGTAATTGCTTTTATGATTTTCTCTCCCAGTGTTCTATTGATGCGAGCCCAGGGGGCTCCTATCTACCTTACTTTACTGATTTCTTGAGGTTAGTAGCTACTACTCAATGGAGGTGGAGTAGAAAGAGCTCTAGAGTGAGAAGAGAGGTGTTTGGTTTTTTGTCAACCCTGCTTTCTACCAACTTTGTGCCCCAGGCGTATTTAACTTCTTTGAACCCTAGTTTCCTTATTTCTAACTTAGATTGTCCTGTCTTGATAAAGAAAAACTCTGTAGAGGGAATTATAGGTGCCTGTTTGGAGTCAGGTGTTTGAAAAATTCAGTTTGTGCCTTTGAACCTGCATTGGCAGATTGGATATAACTTAAAAGAAAAATAGAAGAATGAATCCTTCTTAGTGAGGAATTTCCCAGAAGCACATTTGATGGGCCACAGTATATTGTGGATCATGGCAAGGACTGGTAATGATGCCAGCATTTTGTTTACTTCCTGGAAAACACTCTAGATGATAAATACACTTTAAATTTTGGGTCACACTCCTTCTAACATCATGCTATATTGGAAGATGGGAAAGGGTAAATATAAGAGTCTTGAGAGATGATTTTATAAGGTCATCGAGGATCCCTGTGTGGCCTGGGGCTTTACTTTGGAAAACTCTATATTATAAAGCAGCTTGCACTTCATTAATTTGGTAACCTGTGGGGACTGAGTTCGACTTTCAGAATCAGTGAGTTATTTTTCTTGTTTTTGTGTATGTGCGTATTCATATATACTCTCATTTTTGTAACATTTCCATGGGAGATTAGAGTATTGCTTTTGTACTGGCTCATGTTCAAGTTTGTGCATGTTTCTATTCTTTGGGTAGCATTCAGAACTTTCCTCTTGGACATGTGTAAATATGTAGGACATTAAAAACAGAGGGCATTTTCAATCCTTTAGTTCTTTATATTTCAACAGAAATAAAAATTAAAAGCAGAGGATGATCACCATGAGTGTTTTGAGAAAAATTGTTGAATATGTTTTAAGTCATTTTGTTGGACAGAGTAATCTGGTTGTGGATACAAAATTAAAGCATCCAAAAATTTTTAAATGGTCACATGGATTCATGTTTCTTGAGTGCACTGTTGGCAGAGATCACAATCACATGGCTCATGAATATTTAGCTTTGCAAATTATGCCTGTAGGTTCCATGGTCATGGAAGTTATTATTTCTTTAAAAAAAAACTGAAAAAAACACAAAGTTATGATATATGGTTATATAGAAAACAGGTTTCAAATCACATGACAGGAGGAAATAGGCAAGCACAGTCCTACCAGGAATTGGGGTAGGGAGAATGTGTGATTTTCCTCTTTCAGAATGTAGGGTTCTGTCCTCTTTTGGGAGGTAAATGTTTCAGTACTGTTCCAGCACTTTATGTAAGTTTGTTTTTGCTGGACTTGGTGCATGAAATACATCAAAGCACCATCTCCTCATAAGAGTGTGGGCACTCTTATGAGTTCTAGGGCAGATCAGATCTGCATAGATCTTACTTATGCAAAAACCTAAACTCTAGAGAGATGCCTCTCCTACTTCACCATAAGTCTTTTTCTCCCCCCTAGAATTGAACTAACACATTCTTGGCATGGTAGGTGTTTCTGAAATGACCGTGTATTTTTCTTTGCTTTATTTGTTTTCCTTATTTTACTGCTTCTGTTCTCTTAAGCAGGCATCTCCAGAAAGAGATGTGTTGGTGCAAGTGTCAGGAAAAAGGAATAGGAGTAGTAAAGACTGGGTGTAAGGCAAGTCAGAAGAGAGAGAGGAGCTGACCCTGATTGTGCAAGTGCTGCACATTCAGCGATGCCAGAGTCATGTAAATGTATGAAGTTGGGTATGTGCGTTAGAGCAGCCTCATGCAGCCGTAACCTGAATAGCATAGCAGGCACTCACCCAAGTGATAACTCAAGCTCCAAATGGACCAGCTATTGGGTGCGCACGTGCACGTGTGTGTGTGTGTGTGTGTGTGAGACACACAGAGAAAGAATGATTGATTGATTCTTGAAACAGATTTTCCTCTGACATTTCAGCAGGCATTTCTTTATCATGGGGGAGCTATGGTTCCTCATTTCACAGGGCTCATTTCTATCTTTTTTGATATATAAGATGACTCCCAAAATGACTTGCTTTACACTATCGCTCTTGGATTTTTTAAAACTAGTGTGCAGGAGAAAATTCTTGCTTGTTCTCCAAGCAATCCTGTGCATGCTTTACAAAGATTACATAATGTTTTTATCTATGGCCTAGAACATGATCCTCAAGTATGCCTGGCCATCATGGGGTGGCAGGCAGGTGATTATAAAGCAGTCTCCTGGACCCTGCATTCCCACTCCACCCCAGAGTCTGCATGTTAACATACTTCCACGGTGATACGTAAGTTTGAGGATCACACTTCTGAAAGAGGTGGATGTCTTCCTTTTTTTAAAAAATTAATTAATTAGACTGTGTTGCACTGGGTCTTCATTGCTGCGGTTCTCTCTAGTTGTGGCGAGCCAGGGCGCCTCTTCATTGTGGTGCGTGGGCTTCTCATTGCGGTGACTTCTCTAGTTGCAGAATGCAGGCTCTAGGGCATGCAGGCTTCAATAGCTGGCGACCGTCGGGGTCAATAGTAGTGACTTACAGGCTTAGCTGCTCCTTGGCATGTGTAATCTTTCCTGACCAGGAATGGAACCCGTGGCAGGCAGAGTCTTATCCACTGTACGACCAGGGAATTCTGAGACATCTTCTTATCACTGGTTTTACTATATCTTCAAAATCTGGTGTGTATTTTACATTTATGACACTGATCAATTAATTACATACATTTCAGGCTCTCAATGGCTAGTGGCTACTGTGCTGAACAGCCGTAGAGCAAGGAGGGCCTGACCTTCTGGCAGACACAAAATTGACCATGGCACTCTTTCCCCTCTCTCCCCTGCTCCTAAACATGACCTCAGAATACTTTCCAGCATAGAGCTTTAGGCAGCCGCTGCCAGTTAATGGGACTTCAGGATTCATGCATTCATCAAATAGTTATTGAGTGTCTTTTTTATATCCAACACTGTACTTTGGATATGCCTATAAGCAAAGCAGTCTAAAATCCCAGCCTCTGAAGGAGCTTACATACTAGTGGGAGGAGATGGGCTATAGGCATAATATACAAGTAAATTACATGGTAGTTTAGAAGCTGACTATATTATATTCTAGAAATAAGAATATGTAACTCAGGTTTGGGTGCTAGAGTTGGGGTTGCGGGGTGGTTGGATTGTAATTTTATATAAGCCGCATTGAGAAGGTAATGTGAGTAGACATGAAGGCGGAAACTTAAGAGAAAACTTAACTGCCACCCGGGCAGTTAAGCGCAGCCTGCATTTTCACCTGGGAGCATGGATGAGGTGGGAGAAGGCAGATAGGACTAAGTGAGGACTTAAAATATGGCGTTATCCTCAGCAACGCTTCTGTCTCCCTCCACACTGAAGAGATCACACCAGCTTGGGGGAGGCCAGAGAGAGACTGTGAGGCAACCGCCAGGCCTCTGAGTCAGCTGATGTGCTGAGATAAGTGCTAAGATGAGGAGCCCCAGTTCCAGGAAAACAGCGTCTACACCCATTAACCAGCATTGCTTCCCTTCACTGGGCCTGGAGAGATCCATCTTGAGGCTTCAGTGGGTCTGCTTAGGACTTTAAGAGTTAAAGCTTAAACACAGGTGTGGAAACAAAAGGGCTGGTTGCCTCTTTTGCTTTTTTTCTTGCTCTTTGGACAAGGTTGTTGAATCTGATCCAGAAAAAATAACAAACTTGGCTCTTGTTGCCTAGCCGTAAGTTCTTGTAATAAAACTCCCAGCACTGGCAGAGAGAGTAATGTTCTTTAAAAAAAAAAGTCTGGTAGCATAATCAGAATTTAAAATACAAATGGTGCGCATGGTTTCAGTAGGGAAGAGCAGTCACGAGAGGGGGTGGTTCAGTGCATTTCAAAGCCTAGGGCCTGTTGGACAGTCCAGTGCTTCATGTTTGTCCCTTCAATGGACATTTGCTAAGGTTCAGGATTCTCAGGGCTTGGGGCTCTGTTCGTTCCCACAGGAAAACGTTTGTCATGTTGGAATGTCAGAGGACTGGGTTTTAATTAGTAAGCAGGAGAAAAGTTCAGTGGTTTCTGCAGGAAGGCACAGAACTACTAAATGATTTAATAATTGGTTTTTAGGGGAGTTAGTAGGTGAAAAATCAAATACTAGTTTTAAAGCCTGGCAAAAGATCATTTCCTGGGCAGTGAGGAAAGCAAGGTTTGTAAGAATAAAGATATTATGGCTTAGCCTTTCCTGTAAGTAACACCATTGAGCTTTCATTCAGCAAGTGGTTACTGAGTCTCTACTTTGTGCCAAGCACCTTGCCAGGCCCAGGAGATGATTTAGAACGAGCTGGGTGCTTTCTTGGCCCTCATGGTGCTTGTCAGGTGGCATGGCAGCAGGTTTGCTGGTAAATGGTAGCAGTTCATGTGAGAGAGGGGCTGAGCTCGTGGTGTGCAGACGGCAGCTCCATCTCCAGGAGAGAAAGGGAGTCTGAGAGATTTTACAGAGAAGGTGATACCTGTGGAGGACAAGGAGCAGGTACAAGGTGAGCACAGGGTAGGGGATGAGCAAGCCAGGTGGGGAGAAGAATGTAAAAAGACCCAGGAGATCTTAGTAGCATGATGTGTTGTGCCACTGTGAGTGATTTCATAGGGCAGGTGCTTGGGGGAGTTCTGGGAAGTGGGGCGAGCAGAAGCCCTCTCTGATCATGTGCCAGTTAAAATGCTTAGATGCTATTCTCCATCATCATGTGTTTTACTTTTTAGAAAGATCTCCTTGGTGATAGTGTGGATGAGGAGTGGAGCGCGATAGGATTGGCAGCTTACACAGCAGGAGGTTACTGTAATGGTTGAGATGGGAGGTTGGTTGAGATGTAAGAGCCAGCAATGGTGTGGGTAGCAGGGCAAGGGCCTGAAAATAAGGTGGAGGATGGAATGAATTGCCTTGAAAAGTTTCTGCCATTTTATCCAAATGTAAAACCCTTGCTCTTAACATTTTTTAAAACAATTCCATATTCAGTCATGTAGTAATTATCCTTGTAATAGTGATTGTAACCCCTCCTCATGTTAGAAACATAATATTCCCCCCCCTCTTTTTTTTTTTTTTTTTTTTTTTTTTTGCTATTCTCTTTACATCTCTTTTCTTCCATAAACTTTAGCCCAAACCAGACTCTAGCGAGGACTCCACTCTAGGGAGATCAGGCAGGGACTGGAGTGCTGACCGGTAGAGGAGTGGCACTGGCCTGTCATGTCTTTATTTCAGGAGAGCTCTTGAGGGGTCCTAGGATGACGCCTTTGCAAACAAGATGAGGACTATTCCATGAGATCACTTTGTAGTTGGTGAACAGCCTGCAGGCACGCTAAGTCACTTCAGTGGTGTCTTGACTCTTTGCAACCCCATGGACTGTAGCCCACCAGGCTCCTCTGTCCATGGGATTCTCCAGGCAAGAATACTGGAGTGGGTTGCCATGCCATCCTCCAGGGGCTGTTCCCAGCCCAGGGATCAAACCCACATCTCCTTCAGCTTCTGCACTGCAGGTGGACTCTTTACCACTGCCCCACTGGGGAAGCCCTGGAAAACAGCCTGGGCCCCTGCAAGTTCTGTTGCATGTGCTCAGGTCAGCGTGAGAACGTGCCTGCAAGTCAGCAGACCTCAGCCTTGTCTGGTTCAGCATCTCAGGGATTTAGACAAGTGTGGAGATGGCACACACATGAAGTTTAGAGATTTTTGACATCAACAGAATAGATTTTTATATGGTCTCTACAGAATTGAAATGAGTCCAAAGACTTTGATTTATATTAAGATACACCAGTGTAGGGGAAGGAGGAGAAGAGCCTTGAGCTGGTAAAATCAAGACCTGAGGCTTGAGGTACTGTTATTCCTATCTCCACCTCCCTGGTGTGAGCTGCCGTTCTTTCTCCCCTGGATTATTCCAGAAGTCTAGTACTAGTCTCCTGCTCCTTGTTCCGCTTCAGCCTAGACTGGCCACAGCAGCCAGAGTGACTTGTTAGATGTTTTCATGAATCCTTAGTGGCGGCCCATCTCACCCAGACTAAACACCACAGTCCTTTTCAGTGGTCTGTATTGGACCTACTGGTCTCCCCTGTGGCCTCTCTGACTTTACTCCTGCTCATCTCCATCTCACCCCTGCGCTCCAGCCATGCCAGCCACCTTGCTGTCTCTTTTCTGTGCCAGACCTATGCACTTGCTGCTGTCTCCTCCCCAGCACCCTTCCCCTGATGTCCACATGGCTGCCTCTCTCATCTCCTTCAGTTCTTGACCTGCCCAGTGACTTTCTCAGTCAGATTTTACGCTTAAAAGTAGAGTGCCCCTCTTCTCTCAATTTATATCATTCCTTCACACTTGTTAACATGTATTTTAATTGTTAATTTTGTTCCTCTGACTTCCTTGCTAGACTGTAAGCTTCACAAAGCAGGGAATTTTGTCTGTTGCCTTCTCCACTATATTCCCAGCACTTTGAACAATGCTTGGCTCTCAATAAATATTTGTTGGATGTTTGTTTAAAGCATAAATGAATGGATATGAGATTATAGTAGGGTTCAGCTGATATAAAAGCTGATGTGATCTTGGGCCTCATGTGGCATCCATAGAAAGATATTTCGTAAAGAATTGACTCACGTGATTATGGAGGCTACAACTTCTGCAGACTCAGCGTCTCAGTTTGATACTGAAGGACAGCAAACTGCTAAAAGGACAGCAGACTGCTATAGGCCCAGGAAGAGCTGATGTCCCAGTTCAAAGGCTGTCAGCTGGAGAATTCTCTCTTACTGAGGGGAAGGGTCAGCCTTTTGCTCCATTTAGGCCTTCAACTGATTGGGTGCGGCCCACACCCATTGGGAAGGGCAATTTGTTTTAGTTGGTCTACTGATCTAAGTGTTAATTCTGGACTTCCCTAGTAGTCAGGTGGTTGGGAATTCTCCTACCAGTGCAGGGGACATGGATTTGATCCCTGGTTTGGGAAGATTCCATATGCCCTGGGGCAACTAAGCCCATGTGCCGCAAATACTGAGCCAGCCCTGTGAGCTGCAGCTGCTGAGCCTGAGGGCCTGTGCTCTGCACCAAGAGAAGCCGCCCTAACAAGAAGCCTGTGTACCACAACAAATAGTAGCCCCTGATTGCTGCAGCTAGAGTCCACATGCAGCAACGAAGACCCAGCACACCCAAAAATAAATTAACTAAATGAAAAAGAAATGTTAATCTCATCCAAAACACCCTCACAGAAATGCCCATAATAATGTTTGACTGAATAACTGGTACCCTGTAGCCCAATCACACTGACACCTGAAGCTAACCTTCACAGTACTCTCATCAGACCACACCCCAAACCCTTGGTCTCGTCCCAGGCACCACATTCCAGAGACTATGCTGATGAAGATATGACAACCGTGGTATCTAGGGAGGAGTCCAGGGGGTTGGGACTGTTGCCCTCAAGAAGTGAAGTGGTGGTCAGGGTTGAATGATACCTACAAACATTTGAAGGTTTGTCTCATGGAAGAAAGAAGAAGGGGTTCTTTGGTTTGGAAAGCCCAGCTCAGACAAGTGGGCGGAAGGCAAATCTTACAGGCAACTATAAGTAAGAAGGGACATCTCCTGCTCTGAGAGCCAGTGAAGTCTCCTTTCTGGAAGGATGCAGGCAGGGCCAGCTGTGACTAGGAGTCAGAAGTCGCCTGTTCTGATCCGGCCTGGTTGCTGATTCTCTGACCTTGGGTAGGCCTTTAGCTTCTCTGAGGTTCTTTCTGTGGAAATTGGAGGAGCCTACATCAGAGGTCATCCTGAAGATCAGGTGAAAATAACCATACCTTGTAAAACTCGGTGGGGCTCAGGGGAGGCCTTTGTGTGTGAGCTGCTGTGTCAAGTCAGAGAATGGGTGGTCAGGAGGAGCGCTGACTAACCCCTTGCTACGGCAGAAAATTTCCACTGACCTGCAGTCAGGGACGCTTCACTGCCCCTGGCAGCTTTGCTTTCTTCTCGTTGGAATTTGCCTGAGGAGTGGCAGTTGACTCCTTTTCCAAATTCCTCAGCCCTGAGTGTGTGATCTGTGCTGCTGCTGGCCCTGGAGAAGCCAGACGAGTGGGGCAGATGGTGAGTGAAGGGCGCTCCCCCTTCTCGAGGAGTCAGCTCCACGATGGCATTGCTTTTAATGACTTCAGGATACATTCCCAGGTTGCTCCCCATTTCTTCTCTTATTTACACTGCTCACATTCTTGCCTCTGGAATGCACCACGGTGATCTATCCCACCTTCCACTCTGAAGAAATGTACTCTCTGCATAACATAATTTAAAGCCCTAGTGTTTTATTTTCTGGTTGTAACATGAATGAGAAAAAAGGAAAGAACGGAACATCCAGGGAGGCTTGCCTAAACATTCAGAACTGCGCTGGCAGTGGGACAAAGGCCTCTGCACTGCTGTGGGTTTTTGCGGTGACAGCCTTGATAAAAGTGACTTTTTAGTGCAAGTGCTTTTCAGTGAAAAGATGATTTTACTACAGTGCTTAAGTCAGAAAATCAGATAAGCATTGTCTGAAGTTCAGTGTTGATGAGTAGCTAAGCTTCAGAGGATTTATGAATAGGTTGGCATGGTTATTGTTGGCAGGTAGATGGCTCAGGAGCTTTTTCTTATGCAGGCGATGTCAAAACAAGGTCAGAGCTAAGTGTGCTCCCACTGGTTTTGTTTATAACTGGCATTGGGACGTGTAGCAAATGTCATTGCCACATTTGGTAGCTCTCTATAGTGCCTGATACATAGTAGGTGTAATGAGTGGTCACTGTTATAAGTGGTCATAGTTGACACCCAGCTTCTTAGTGATTAGTTCTGGGTTTCCCGAGCCAATACAAACCAGAAAGTTTTTATTATTCTTTGTAAAGTGCATAGCGGCCCAGTTTTTAGGATAGAAAGAGCTGTCAATTTGGAGATCCAATTTGAGAATCCAGTAGCTCTTTGAGTAGCAATAACATTCAGTCAGTCCAAAGCATAGGCCAGGATTTCTCAGTTGTGGTGCTGTTGAAGTTTAGGATAATTCTTTGTCATGGGGGCCATCCTGTGCATTTTAGGATGTTTAGCAGTGTCCCTGGCCTCTATTCACTAGATGCCAGTAGCTCTTCCCTCCTGTTTGTGACAATCAAAACTGTTTTCAGATGTTGCCACATGTTCCGTGATGGGCAGAATAACCCCTGGTAAGAACCACTGGTGTAGAGGAAGCTGTGAGGTGCCCATGATGGGCTTTTCAAACTGTGGGTCACTCAGTACCCATTAAGGCCAGGCTTTTCAACTGTGGTTGAACATTGAAATTGTCGAGGAAGCTTTAAAAAATGCTGATGCCTGGCTCCCACTCCCAAATTCTAGTTGACTGAAGGAGTGGCCTGGGTCTCAGGATATTTAGAAACTCCTCAGATGCTTCTGGTTTTCAGCCAAGAGGGAGACCACAGCATGAGTTGGTGATGGAGTCAATGGGGTGAAGTACTGCTTTGCTAGCATTTAAAAAGTATAAGTATATATGTTGCTGCTAAGTTGCTTCAGTTGTGTCCGACTCTGTGTGACCTGATAGACGGCAGCCCACCAGGCTCCCCCGTCCCTGGGATTCTCCAGGCAAGAACACTGGAGTGAGTTGCCATTTCCTTCTCCAATAAGTATATATAGTTGAAGAGAAAATATTAATGCCTAGCACAGTATTTAAAGGTAAGAAGTATTTTATATGGGGCTTCCCAGGTGGCTCAGTGGTAAAGAATCTGCCTGCCAAGCAAGAGACAAGGGTTCTGTCCCTAGATCAGGAAGATCCCCTGGGGGAAGACATGGTAACCCACTCCAGTATTCTTGCCTGGGAAATCCCATGGACAGAGGAGCCTGGAAGGCTATATAGTCCATGGGGTGGCAAAGTCATGTTCAGCCAGACACAACTGAATGACTAAACACAACAACAACAACTATTTTGTATGTGTGTTGAGGTTGAAAACACTGCTGGAAAGGGTAGAGCCATAAGCATAATCTTTGCCCTCAACTTGCTTTTAGTCTGGCTGTAACCACTTCAGAAACTGCTTGCTTTTTGTTGTTGATGATAGTTAACATGAAAACATTTTTTATTGAAGTATAATTGATAATATAACATTATACTAGTTTTAGGTATTCCACATAATCTTTAATATTTGTATATATTGTAAAATGGTCATCACAATAAGTCTAGTTAACATCGGTCACCATATGTAGAGAAGTTTTTCTCTTATAGTGAGAACTTTTAATATCTATGGTCTTTAGCAATTTTCAAATATGCAATAAATGTTACTAACCATAGTCACTATGCTGTACATTAAATCCCGATAACATATTTTTTAATAACATGAAGTTTGTACCTTTTATATACATATGTATTTTTAAATTATTTTATTTATTATTTGGCTGCACTGGGTCTTAGTTGTGGCAGTTGGGATCTTCCGTTGCAATACGTGGGCTCTCTAGTTGTGACACTCGGGCTTAGTTGTTTCACCGCCTGTAGGATCTCAGTTCCCCAATCAGGGATGGAATTCGTGTCCCCTGCACTGCAAGGCAGACTCTTAACCACTGAACCACCAGGGAAATCCCAAAGTTTGTATGTACCTTTTGACCCGTTTCACCTATCTCACTCATCCCCTATCTCTCACCTCTGGCGACCACCAGTCTGTTCTTAGTATCTGTGAATCTGGATTTTTGTTTTGTTTTCAGATTCCACATATAAGTGAGATCATTTGGCATTTGTCTTTCTCCATCTGACTTATTTTACTTAGCATAATGTCCTTGAGGTCCATTCACGCTGTTGCAAATGGCAAGATTTTATTTTTTTTCATGGCTGAAAATATTCCGTCATGTATATATACCACATCTTTATTCATTCATCGGTGAACATTTTAGGTCATTTCCATATCTTGGCTATTGTAAATAATGCTGCATGGTTCATATATCCTTTCAAGTTAGTGTTTTCATTTTCTTCGGATAAATACCCAGAAGTGGAATTGCTAGATCACATGGTAGTTCTGTTGTTAATGTGAAATTCAATACAAAACGTTTATAGTTCTGTGGCTTGGGAGGTTTTGAGCCTTTCTGCTCACATTTTGAGGTTCCACCCTGACACTGATAAAATCAGTTGCTGGACAATAAAGATGACATGCATACTTTCACCAGCAACTGAATTTAATTATAGTGTAGCAGCTAGATGATAATTTTCCCCCTTTGTCTGTGTTAATTATATATACCGTGATATGCTAGGTCAGCAGTGGTCTAAATACATCCAAGCAAATATTGGGTCTTGCATAAATCATCCCAGACATTTTATGAGGATCAGTCTAACAGCCTCTTGACTCCATTATCTATGGGAATTTGGGGGTCTTACAAAATAAACTGTAATACACATTCATCTCACTGCGAGGAAGTAGTGTAAAGTGGTAGAAGACTGGCCAGTTCTGGTCGTATTTTATCGCAGGGCTCAGGAGCCAGTAAACCAAAGGGACTCTTGCTGTGTTCCCGTGGTGGTGACTGTTGGCAGAAGCTGCAGCTATGGAAGATGTGGACATCGAAGTCAAGCCTTTGGGATCACTTTTACTGATCCGTTACAAGTCCATGGAAACACTCACCAAGGCTTCCTATTGGACTTGAAATACATTATCTGAAAGGTTGGCCTTCAATTTAGATATCTGGAAAATAGCGCTGAGAAGTCTTATGATTCCTCACAAAGCACTCTGTGGTCTCGTCACAAAGTTCTTTAAAAATTCAAAGGGCCGTCCTGCATTGTTTGCAGTTTTGTCATCACCTGGAAGAAGGTGGGCTTGGGATTATTTCTTGAATGAGCTGCTGAAAAAAGCTGTTGCCATTGTGTAAGAAAAGGAAGAGGTTAGATTGACAGATATTTATTAATTGTCTGACAGCAGCTTTTTCTGATAATGATTGAGCTGCAGGTGATTGCACCACATTAAATATGCAACTCTGTTTCTTCTAGGTGTCTGAAGGTTCTCTGGTCCATTTTTCATCAAGAAACTTCTCCTTGTCAGCAGAAACAGAAGAAAGGAGCTTCCCCCATGGAAACGAACATCTGTTAAATTGGGCCCGAAAGGAATATGGAGCGGTCACTTCTTTCACTGAACTCAAGATAGCAAGAAACATTTATATTAAAGTGGGGGAAGGTAAATTCTATGTGGTCTCAATTAATGACTGATTTATGACAGTCAGTTGTTTTCTTTTTGGAGACCAGGTGGCTAGGGCAAGGAATCAGAGAATTACAGATTGCTGGAGCTGGCAGGGACCTGAGGGATCGCTGGGGCCCGCTCCCCACCTCATCCTCTCCTTCCCTTTTTCCTTCTGAGGAGATAGGCCTGGTAAAGGGGGAGAAGTGGGGAGTAGCCTGGTTGAGAGAGGAGGAAGTCGTTGGGTAGAATTTAGAAGACACCCAGGCACAGAAGTCAGAAGTGAGTGGAAGCTGACAAGCTGAGGTGTGGGAAAGGAAGGGCTAACTGATGGAGTGCAAGGAGAGTTAGCATCGTGAGTCAGCAGTTAGGGCTTCCTCCCGCCTGTTATTCTGCAAACATTTAAAGCCCGTGTCAGTGTTGGGGCATAGCCTGGGCTTATTATCTGCAAGTCTTCAAGTTTGAGAACTACTGGGGCATAGCCAGGGGCATTTGAAGCCTCGAGACATCAGTTAAATTTTGGACAATAGCAGAGGAAGAGTGTTTGAATGTATTTTTAATACGAATGCTTGTTACAAGGACAAATTATTGGAGAAAGGAGCTGTTTAGCCTTGATAAGAAATGGCCTATTTTAATTTCCTTGCCTTGCAGAGGGATATAAATATCTGGTGATTCAATTTTGAAAGCATATTATTTCTCAAATAACTTCTTTATCATTATTTTTAGTTGAGTATATTTGGAACTCCCAAATAAGTTACTAGAAATAACAACTCTTGTGAATGGGCCCTTGTTACAGTCAGGTGATTGTGTAAAAATGGCGTTTCAGGTCCTCTGGGTCCATCTGCTTTCTTCTGAATTCTATAGCAGTTGTCTCCTCTATCATCGACTGTGTGGAAGCATGAGTTGAGTTGTTGAATGCTCGTTCCAGCTCTTTTCCAGATCTGGGATGTTTGATAGATTCAGGACAGTGATATTGAGTGTGTGCTGTGTGCAGAGGCCGTATCAGGGGATTTCTACATGCACCCTCATTTAACCCTGCCAGTAATCCTAGGAGGAAACCATTATTTTGACCATTTTGCAGAGGGGTCAATGGAGGGTTAAGCTAACTTGCTCAAATCCACATTATTATTAGCAAATGACAAAACTAGAACTCAAACTCAGGTTTTCTGACCTTTGAGTCTAATGCTTATTGCCTGATGGTGCATTGTAAGTCTTAGCCCAGTGAGATGATGGGAAAGATTGAAGGCGAAAAGAGAATAGAGAAGCAGAGGAGAAGATGGTTAGACAGTATCACTGACTCAGTAGACATGAATCTGAACAAACTCTAGGAGGAGAGGAGCCTGGCATGCTGCAGTACGTGTAGTCCCAAGGAGTCAGACATGGCTTAGCGACTGGACAACAACAATCATAAAAGTAGGTTACCTAGATGAAAAGGCTTGTTTAGTTGAATAGAGGGAGGAGGAGTTTAAAGGAGAGCAAGTTTCAAAATTTGGAGTTTGTTATTAAATTCTCATGGTATTCAGGTCGCTAATCATAGAGGTCAAGCCCCATTGGGACAAAACAAACAAAAAATCTCTTTTAATAAAGGTTCTAAGCCCTGACCACTCTCTCTTTTTGAAGCAGAATTCTAGTGCATATTGACTGGATATTGATTACTTCCCTGGAATTTGTTAGAATAACAACATGTGTTATGGTAACATGTAGAAGGTTGGGTTCTATTCTGTTCTCTTAAGAGGGGCATGAGCTTTGGTGCACAAGAGTGCACTGATTTCCCCAAGGCTTGCAGACTGGATCAGGGAAGAACTTTAAGGACCTTGTGTCCTGCCCAGTAAAACTTTAATTTCTTGTCAACACCTTTGGAGATACTAAAACTTGACTCCAGACACCAGTCAGGTGTAAATCACTGGCCCATACCATGGAGAGGAGCAGCTGGGGAAGTGAGGGTCCTTGGCTAGGTTGGTGGACCACAAGGCACTGTTGCCTGCCACCATGGATTAGACTCTGCTGAGCAGACCTCATCCGCTGGTTTCCCAGAACCTGACCTGTCTCTACCCAGCTGAGTTAGGGATCCTAGGCCATGGGCCTCTTCTTATTCTATACAAAGTGTGGTCCCCGCCCCAGCAGCATCCTCATCACCTGGGAGCTTTTAGAAATGCTGGTTCTCGGGCCCACCCCAGACCAACTGACTTAAAAACTCTGGTGGTAGGGTCCAGCCATCTGTGTTTTAGCAGGAACTCTAGAGTGATTCTGAGCGCTCAGTCACTCAGTTGTGTCTGACTCTTTACGACCCTATGGATTGAAGCCTGCCAGGCTCCTCTGTCCATGGGATTTTCCCAGCAGAAACACTGGAGTGTTGCCATTTTCTCCTCCAGGGGATCTTCCTCACCCAGGGATCGAACCTCCATCTCCTGTGTCTCCAGCACTGCAGGTGGATTCTTTACCACTGTACTACCTGAGAAGCCTATGGTGCTTCTATTACTTGGTAAAGTTTGAGAACTGCTGCTCTGACCTATATGCTTAGAGTGGAAGAACTGAGGGCTTTCAGTTCTTATCCCAGCTGGGCTTATTATCTGCAAAGCTTCAGGCAACATTCTGATTTACCTACCACCGGAGCCTCAGTTTCCATAGCAGGAAAATGAGGTCTTTACATTACCTCTCAGGTTCTTCGAGTATGTTATTCTAGCTCTCACAGTGGTTTGTCAATCCTTTCCTAAAATACAAATAAGCATGTGACTTCCCCCCTCCCCCACACTTGCCAGGTTTCTACCCGGGGATTCCCCTTTGTGGTTTCCTCTCTGCTTGGCAGTTGGTATAAGTTTTGATGCCAGGCATGCGGAAGGTCATTTGGGGGCAAAAAAAAAAAACCCCACATACATGCATGCACACACAACAAAAAGTGATCAGCTTACTCAACTTAGTGACAATGGCATCTGGGACTTAAGCCCTTAATAGCAGCAACTTTTAAACAATTAAACCTTTCCTGGTGGCTTTGGAGGGTCACAGTGTGGGTGAGCTTTTTGTTGCTTGTCTCAAATCTCACACCAGTATTTGTTAATTCCGAAAACCTACGCCACGTGCCTACTGTATATGTGCCAGATGCACCCCAGGCTCATCTGTGAACCGGGAATACAGGCCAGAGTCCCAGGAGGGGGTCCTTGTCTCTTGAGTTCCAGACGGGCCTGTCCCTGGCCCGTGCCTCCATCTTCTGACGCTTGATGAAGTTGCAGCCTTGCCACCCCAATGTCGCTTTCTGTCCTGTGATCTGGGGGAGGCACTCGCAGGGCTGCAGCTGCAGGGCGTGCATTCCTCATCTGCTCATCTGGCAAAATCCTTAGCAGATGTGGGGGGGTGCTGCTCCCGCAGCCAGAGTCGGCAGAGCCTGGGCCTCTTTAAGGGGGTCTTTAGGGAAGAGTACAGAATGCACAGCCAACACTTTCTTGAAGTGAACCTTTAAGCAGGGGCCCTGTGAACTCCCCCAGTCCCCCCTGGTCTTGGGGTGACACTGGGGATGCCCTGGTGCCTGGAGCCAGAATGCCACAATGCATGTTGTGGACTTTAGCACAGGGGCGTTGCGCAGTTGGGTGGGCAGTATCAACCCAATCTGGGGAACTCCTGGGCTGAGGCCTCACTCCTAAGTGAGACTTGCATATGAATTTGAACCCTGGCATCCTGTCCATTAAATGAAAAAGACAGAAGTCTGTTTCATTAAAGTGCCAGGTCTCTGATTAATTACCCCTTCTGAAAAAAGCTTGCTGCACCTAGAACTTCCTTGACACTGGCTGTCACACTGCCAGCAGTTTCAAGTTCTGTTTAAACATTTAAACCACTTGATGGAAATCCCATCAGCCATGGTGCTGTGTAAGCAGCATGTGCTCTCGGGCGAGTATCTTAGGACTCCGTAAGTGCATCACTTTCCCTGGTGGAGGTGATGAACAGCCCTCAGCACAATGAGATAATGTTTGTGAAAGCACCTTGCAAACTGTAAAGTGCCATATAAATGTTTGCTGTCTGTGTCAAGATTACGAGAAAGAGTGGAAATCTGCCCTCACTCGAACAGTCTTTAGAGTATAAATGACTCTGAGGAAGAAATATGAAGAAATGATTAATTCTGCAGCATGGGCCAGAGAGTTAATTAGGTTTCTGGTTCTTCTATTAATTGAAATAGCAAATATCCAAAGAGGAGCATCCTTGGGGCTAGGATAGATAGGTCATTGGATTCAGCATTGAGTATGCCGAGTGACATAGCAGTTGGATTTTTAGGTGGGGGGTGCTTGGGAGGCAGATGACCGTGCAGGTGTGCAGCTCAGGAGTCATGGTCTAGGTACAAGTTGAAGCTGTGGGAATGATTGAGATCATTTAGGAAGAAGATGAAATAGAAAGAGTTGAGGAAGCAACTGATATTCTTAGCCTTGGTTTATATCAGGATTAACTGTGGCGCTTTTCAAAACGAAAGCCTTCTAGCTCCCACCTAGATCTTCTGAGTCAGACTCTCCGGGGTGGAGTCCAAACAGGTGGCTTCTGATGTGCACTGAAGATTGAGGACCACAGATGTTTAAAGGATGAGCAGAGGAAGAGCCCGTGAGAGACTGAAAGACAGGTCAGAGGAAATGGGTGAGGACAAAGCAGAATCAAAGAAAACAGGAAGGGAGAGGATTTAGACTAGAAGAGGCCACTGGAGTTGATCAGAAGGAGCCCACTGATGACCACAGAGGAAGCATCTCAGGGCAGAAGCTTGAGGTTCTCTGTGTCCCGCACTTGCCCAGGGTCCCTCTTACCTTCTCTCCTTTGAGTCTGGTTACCACATAGCTCATTGTATGTGTTTCTTTCTTTTGTCTTTTAATTTTCAGATCAAGTGTTCCCTCCCACGTGCAACATAGGGAAGAATTTTCTCTCCCTCAATTATCTTGCTGAGTACCTTCAGCCCAAAGCTGCAGAAGGGTGTGTGATGTCCAACCAGCCCCAGGATAAGGAAGTACATATCATTGAGTTAATCACCCCCAGCTCTAACCCCTACAGGTGAGTGAGTGTGAGTGTGTGTGTGTTCTGAACCAAGAGAAGAAAACAAAGACATGATGTGACTTGACATGATTCTGACTTGAGGCAGGGAGAGGCTCAGCCCTCCCTCGTGTGAGAGGGAGGGAGCGGCTGATATTCACAGAATCTTTGAAGAAAACAGTAAAGGTGCCAGTGTCGTGTTTTATTTTCTGATCTCTCTCTAGATTCCATATATCCCAGATGAGTTCTGAAGCATAATCTGAACTTCTTGGTACAGTCATCCATTGGTATCTGCAGGAGACTGTTTCCAGATCCCACTCAGATACCAAAATCCATAGATGCTCAAGTCTTTTATAAAAATGGCATAGTATTTGCATATAACCTACATGCACTCTCCTGTATACTTTAAATTGCCTCTAGATTACTTATCATACCTATTATAATGTAAATGCTATCTGCTGCTGCTGAGTCGCTTCAGTCATGTCCGACTCTGTGCGACCCCATAGACGGCAGCCCACCAGGCTCCCCTGTTCCTGGGATTCTCCAGGCAAGAACACTGGAGTGGGTTGCCATTTCCTTCTCCAATGCATGAAAGTGAAAAGTGAAAGTGAAGGCGCTCAGTCGTGTCCGACTCTTAGCGACCCCACGGACTGCGGCCCACCAGGCTCCTCCATCCATGGGATTTTCCAGGCAAGAGTACTGGAGTGGGGTGCCATTGCCTTCTCCAAATGCTGTCTAATTAGTTGTAAATACAACATTTGTTGTTGTGCAGTCACTCAGTCGTGACCGACCGGCTCTTAGTGACCATGGACTGAAGCAAACCAGGCTTCCCTGTCCTTCACCATCTTCCAGAGCTTGCTCAAACTCATGTCCATTGAGTCAGTGATGCCATCTGACCATCTCATCCTCTGTCATCCCCTTCTCCTTCTGCCTTCAATCTTTCCCAATATCAGGTCTTTTCTAATGTGTCGACTCTTCACATCAGGTGGCCAAAGTATTGGAGTTTCAACTTCAGCATCAGTCCTTCCAATGAATATTCAAGGTTGATTTCCTTTAGGATTGACTGGTTTGATCTTGGAGTCCAGGGGACTCTCAAAAGTCTTCTCCAACACCGCAGTTCAAAAGCATCAATTCTTTGGCACTCATCCTTCTTTATGGTCCAACTCTCACATCCATGCAAGACTCCTGGAAGGATCACTGCTTGCACTATACTGACCTTTGTTGGCAAAGCAATGTCTCTGCTTTTTAATATGCTGTCTAGGTTGGTCATAGCTGTTCCAAGGAGCAAGGGTCTTTTAATTTCATGGCTGCAGTCACCATTTGCAGTGATTTTGGAACCCAAGAAAATAAACTCTGTCACTGTTTCCCTTGTTTCCCCATCTATTTGCCATGGAGTGATGGGACCATACGCCATGATCTTAGTGTTTTGAATGTTGAGTTTTAAGCCAGCTTTTTCACTCTCCGCTTTCACCTTCATCAAGAAGCTTTTTAGTTCCTCTTTACTTTCTGCCATAAGGGTGGTGTCATCTGCATATCTGAGGTTATTGATATTTCTCCCAGCAATCTTGATTCCAGCTTGTGCTTATATTAAATACAATATAAATGCTATGTAAATAGTTGCCTGCAAGGAGCAAATTCAAATTTTACTTTTTGGAATTTCCTGGAATTTTTTCCCCCAGTATTTTCCATCTGTGGTTGGTTACATCTGCAAATGTGGAACCTGGAGACACAGAAGATGGACTGTACTGGTTATAGAACAGACCCTCTTACTCAATTATTATCACCTATGACTGAGGTTATCCCTGATAAGAAAATTACAAAGTGTGCCTTATTAGCATAGTTATCATTTTAACAATATTTTTTAAAAGAAATCTCTGTTTATAGTGTCCTCAGAGCACTTTAGGCACTCATAACTGTTTGAAGCTGTGTGTGACTGTGTATGTGTGAGTGTGTGTATGTGTGAGTGTGTGTATGTGTGTCAGAGGAGTGGCCCTTCACGGTGATACATCAGAGAGCTATTAGATACTAGCCTTTCTCTTCAACCCTCAGCATCCTGTCCGGGACTGAAAATTTAACTCTCTTTATCAAGAATGATTGGGGAATTTGCGTAAGAAAGAAAAGGGAGAAAGTAGGCCTTTCTCCCACTTTCACCTGCATTTCATAGGGACTAGTGAGTAAAACTGTTAATTTATATTATAGAAGGATTTTGCAGTTAAAATTCTAATCAAACTTTGATTTCAAAAGTGAATAAACTACAGATTGGTTTCTGAAAATGGAAATTTTATTCCATGTGAAGAATTGTGGAAAATTAAAAGGGAAAGGGAATAGAAGTAATGGAAGCATGTATACTTAGGTATTAGCCCTAAGGCTTCACTCATTTTATGCTTTCCAAGTGTGTAAAACCAAGATGGAAATAAAGACTTTCCTCTAAATGCAGAATGCCAGAGATGTTATTATTTGGTAAGAATTCTCTTCTGTACTGGATTCTTAGAAGTTTGGATTGTGTTCATTAATTTTTCAATAATCACTTGGTTGACCATCTGTTTGTTTTTTTTTTTTAGTAGCTATCTCCAGAAGTTTGGGGAAGTTAATGCAGATATGATTTTGTAACAAATGGTAATGGCTTAAGCAACCCTTATATAAGTCAAGAAATGCTCTAGCCTTTTGCTTCTTATTTTATTCTGACGTTTTCTAACTCCACTCACCAAACTGCCACCCACTCCTGGTTTGAAGGATTTTGAGCATATAACAAATTAGAATGTTACATATCAAAGGTGTTGAGCCTGAAGAAGCAATAATTCTGCTTCAAAAGTAAACTCTTGTAGTTTGTTCAAGTCCCTTTCAAACAGTGGCCACATGAAATAACCACCATTTTTTTTTCCCAATGAAGAGAAAAAGTTTAGTGGCTAATTAACCACAGGCGTATTTTTCTATTGTTATGTAAAATCATTTTGTTATGTGTGCACTAAACAATCTGTTTTGCACATGTCATTTGCCTGGGATCCACTCCAGCTTTTTAATCAACTGGCCAGACACTGGAAACATGAAGACTTGGAAGAGGGGAGTTGCAACTTTCTGGCATTTGGGTCCTAACTCTGCCTTTGTTTTCCACTCACAGTGCTTTCCAGGTGGATATCATAATTGACATAAGACCTTCTCAGAAGGATCCTGAGGTGGTCAAAAATCTGATCCTGATCTTGAAATGCAAAAAGTCTGTCAACTGGGTGATCAAATCTTTCGATATTAAGGGAAACCTGAAAGCTATTGTAAGTTGGTTAAGCATTTCTTTGTTTTGATGAATGGCAGTAATTTAAGCTGTGTTTGTATGTGTTATTTTTGTGAAGTTTTTCTCCATTATTTTTCACTTTATAAAATAGGCTGTTCCTTGGCTTCTTCTGTCAAGGACAGGCAGTGTGGTAGTTAAAAAAGGTCTTTGGGGTCAATACAGACCTGGATTCAAGTTCAGACTCTGCCACTTATGAACTGTGACCTCAGGCAAGTCCCTTCACCTCTCTGGACCCCACGAACCTCTCCTACGAGACCTCTGGATCTCACGAAATTCCTGAAATGTATTAGTGCGCTTTCCAGTCTTGTTGTTTTGTTGCTAAGTCGTATCCTACTCTGTGACCCCTTGGACTGTAGCCTGCCAGGTTCCTCTGTCCCTGGGATTTCCAGTCTTAGTAAGTACAAAACAATGAACACAAGCATTTCATGGCTGAGAATCCTGTGGGGGCCTCAGTGTCATGGCTGTGAATATCAGCTCTTACTGTAGGGTTGGGTCTTTATGAAAGATGTGGGAAATGAGCTAACTCCAGCTTATTTTTCTTTTCGAGACAAATACTTGGTATTGGCATGGGTTTTTACTTGCTCCTAAGGATAAAACCCTGATAAGAGAATTACAGCTGTGCACAGGTTAGTGAGATGATGCTGGAAAAGTATCCCCGGCCTGTTTCCTAAGCATTCTATTTCATGAAGGAAATATATGTAAGAAGTTTAACTGGGTGGCATGATGGGTAGATAGCAGCTCATTTCCGGAAAAGTTAAATGTTGAAATTTGGTGGAATACATTTTTTCCAAGTATGTTTAGGGAAATAACTATTTGACAGAATATTGCAGCAAATTATATTGAAAGTTAAAGAATTCCCCTTCCTCATTTTTAAAAAGATAATTATCTCTTTGCATGCATATGTGCATGCTAAGTTGCTTTAGCTGTGTCCAACTCTTTGTGACCCTATGGACTGTAGACTGCCAGGCTCCTCTGCCCATGGGATTCTCCAGGCAAGAATACTGGAGTGGGTTACCATGCCCTCCTCCAGGGGATCTTCCTGACCCAAGGATCAAACCCTTGTCTCTTATGTCTCCTGCATTGGCAGGCAGGTTCCTTACCACTAGCGCCACCTGGGAAGCCAATTACATCTTCAGCATCTCTTTTTGTGGGCTTAAATATTGGTGCATTGTCTTAAAAAATTTTTTTTTAATTAATTTAAATTCAATTTAAATTAAAAATTTTAAACTGGAAGATAATTGCTTTACAATGTTGTGTTGGTTTCTGCCATACAACAACGTGAATCAGCCATCAGGATACCTATATCCCCTCCCCCTTGAGCCTCCCTTCCGCTCCACCATCCCATCCCTCTAGGTCATCACAGATCACTGGGCTGAGCTCCCTGTGTTACATAGAAACTGTCTGTCTTACACAGGTAAGTGTGAGATGTGTTGGTAGTGTATATGTGTTGGTGGTGTTTATGTGTCAGTGCTACTTTCTCAATTCATTCCACCTTCTCCTTCCCCTACTGTGTCCACAAGTCTGTTCTGCACATCTGCATCTCTCTTCTGTGCATCTGCATCTGTCCTGTGTGTTGTCTTTTTTAAAAAGTGCGGCCAGTTCCTCTTTCAGTTCCTGCACTGAATCAGTTGAAGTGGGGTTTATGTTTTCAGTGGGTTTATGTTTTGGGAGAGGGATGCCTTTGGCATTAGTATTATTCATTCATGGCACCTTCTGTGTGACATGTCACACAACAGTCCCCTAGGCAGTACCCTGTACGAGCATTTGCCAGAGGCAGTGGGTAAAGCCATTAGCACACACATCTTAATTTTAAAGTAATCATTTCTGGTTCCTGTGGGTTTTTTTTTTTTAATAACTTTTAGGGGATCCCAATAAACCACCATGTGTAGTGGTGATAAATCAATTTGGTATTGAGCACAAAGCCCAGCAGTGATTTTCTAAAGTCAGAGCTGTTGTGATTGCTTTCCCTGGCATGGCATGAGCAGTGTTGGTGACCTGGGCTGTTTGCAGCCTTTGCTGCCTGGCACACCAGCCAAATGTTTTTAATTTCAGAATAACAAAAACAGGAAAGGGAATCATGCTTTGAAAGGCAAAAACATACGGTACATTTTAAGTCCCTGCTGGAGTTCTTGTGTAAATGTTCTCTTGGCCCTGACCCTTTGATGGCTCTTTCTCTCCCTGAGCATGTGTGCCTAGTCCAGGGCAGTCCTGGAGTTCACTCTGAAGGTCCCCACTTCTCCTGTGAATCAGAGAGGCTAGAAAAAGAGATTGCTCATCTCAGTGCAAGATCTGTTTATATTGCTCTCCTTGGCTGTACTCCTGTTCCAGGCCAATTTTGGACAATGCATGACAACATTACTAAACAATTAGGTAATGTTTCATGATGTTCCTTTTTATTCTCCCAATCAGTTTCATGCTTTGTGATTTCTTAACTCCTGTCTCAGATGTGAGTTCTGACTGTGCTGGGAGGGAAAGTTACCTGCTAATAAAAAGGTGGAGTGGAGAGAATGCTGGCTTTGGGGCCAGCCAGGTCTGGATTCATATCCTATTTCCAATTGCTGTTATCCCAGTTGATCCTGGTCAATCTCATTGAACTTTGAGTCTGTTTCCTTACCTGTGAAATGGATACAATGATAATACTCACCTTGAGAGTTCTTGTAAGGTTTAACAGAGTCCATTCATTCATTCAACAAATGCTTGTTAAGTGTGCCCTGGGTATTTCATCTAAAGCAGTCAGCATACTGCCTGCACATGGTGAGTTCTCAGCTACATGTACTACCTAACTTCTGTGAGCCTCAGGTTCCTCTTCTCTAGAAAAGAATAATAACACCTACTCCTTGTATTTTGGAGAAGAATTAAATAAGAAAACATATATTAAGCATTTAGCACAGTGCCTGCCATAAAAGATGGTGGTAGGGAGTAGGTTTCTATCTTCCTTCTATTAGCAATTCTTTAAGAGTTTGTAGGGACAATTAACAAAGTGAAGACAAAGACAAATGTTTACTAAAGGAATTGTGTGGAACTTGATGGGGAAAATTTAAAGAAAAGCACCATTAAACATAGGTGGGGTATGTATGTGTGTGTGTGATATGATGTGGGCAGAATGAACCCTCTAAAAGACAGGATGGTCCAAAGAGACACAGAGGGTTGTGCTGGGCCAGATGGGATTACTGGAAGTATCCACATTACATCATCATGCCCAGCTCTGGCTTTTAGTTCAGGGCCCTTATGGACCATGCATAATCACATTTTGGAAAAGATTCCAAAACATAAAAGAATAGATGGAGATAACTTGTTAGAAATTTTCTGTTGCATGATTTCATAGGGCCTCAGGGCTTCAAGTTTGCAAATAGTGAGTTTATTCTTAGAAGAGGTATTTTTTAATCCCATTGGGAGTATGGACTGCACCCTCTGCCTAACTTTTCCTCCAGCCCCTGCCCTCCCAGATACCAGCAGTCTTGATGCAGGTGTGTGGATGGTGGGGAGAGGGAAAGGTACTCAGAGTCTACTTAACTCATTGTCCTTCGTGAAGATATGGCTGGGAAAGATGGCGGTGGTATTTGAGACCACCGTGAATACTCCTTAATGGAGTAGCTATACTGAGGCCTTGGGAGCCTGGGGACTCCCAGAAATACAGGATAAGGAACCCATTCATTGCTGGGAACCAACTTGCCTGCCATTGTCCCAAACCTTGCTGCTTTACAAATGCATAGATAGATTTCTAGCCTTGTAAATCCTGAGGTGTAATCAATATGAGTTGTGCTGACAGCTCCTAGTGTTCTTGTGGAAAGGTATAAACAACTTATTCCATTTTGCTACAAAAAGAACAGGTGGCAGTTACGATGATAGTATTCTGGAAATACAGTATTTTCTCAGCTGTCCAACAACATGAAAGACTAGGGCAGATGAGGCCAAGCAGTATTGTTTAGGCCAGTGTTGCAACTCCAGCCAATCAAAACGACAGGCTGCCTTGAAAGCCCGGAGGAAGCTGTGCTGAAAAAACTGCTGTTGACTCAATGAGTAAGAAGGTCTAAGAACTAATTGGATCCTTCTTTACTTCATTTTAGTTTCCTTCCGTCCTCCTCCTCTCCCTCTCCTCTTTCTTCTTTTCCTTTCCCTAAGGAATGTTTTCTGAATCCCAGTAAGAGCAGAATAATCCAAATCTGTGAAACTGAGTTGTTGGGTTTTTTTTTGCTAATGGCTACAGAACTTGGTTGCAGCTCTTTCTGGTCCCTTTGCGTGCATTATGGTGACTTGCTTACCTGATGAGCACTTCGAGTAATAGGAAAATATACTGGGTGAGACTCTTTCAGCTTTGAATTGAAAATGCTTGTCCTCAGCCAGTATCCCACAACCAGAGAGGCCAAGAGAACTTAGAGGCTGCGAATCTTCTATGGTTTTATAATGGGAAAGGATTAATATTTAGTCATGTTAGGGGCAAACAGAATGGGAAACAAATGGGGAATTTAGGAAAAATGCTGCATGTATGCAGAAGAAAATAATTGGGCATGGAAATTAAAGTGATTTTTATATGACATGAAATGGCATAATCCGCTTGCTAGAAGGGCCTTCCAGCCCTGTAGGAACAGATGTTGAAAATGTGGTGACTTCCCTTTGGGTGCTCCCTGCAGCATTCAGCTCCCTCACCATCTGAGGAGATCACTGCAACAGGATCAAAGTGTAATGTGAAATTTACCTTCCATGTTCTTAGTACTCAGAGTCCTTCGATATTCTTTCGTGGAAAGATTCTTATCACTCAGTTTTAATTTTTAACTGACTACCAAATGAAAGTTAATTTTAAGAGTTACTTGTATTATGGGATAAAAGTATTGGTACGTAGAGGTATGGTGGCTTAATTAATATTTTAGACCGTAAAATCTAACCATAGTCCATTAACAGAACTGGCAAATGTCTATAGTTACAGGATTGCTAAATTGATCATAAGTTATAAGTGAAATATCAACATTGGTTGTTTCACCCTGTGTCATTCATAGTTTGCAAAGATAGGATAGTTTCCACAGTGAAGTAACTAGGTTGTGCCTTCTTTCATTTAACTCTGGTACTGCTGCTGCTAAGTCACTTCAGTCGTGTCCAACTCTGTGCGACCCCATAGATGGCAGCCCATCAAGCTCCCCCGTCCCTGGGATTCTCCAGGCAAGAACACTGGAGTGGGTTGCCATTTCCTTCTCCAATGCATGAAAGTAAAGAGTGAAAATGAAGTCGCTCAGTTGCATCCGACTGTTAGCGACCCCATGGACTGCAGCCTACCAGGCTCCCCCATCCATGGGATTTGCCAGGCAACAGTACTGGAGTGGGGTGCCATTGCCTTCTCCGTCATTTAACTCTAGGATATAGAAATTAGGGGGTTCCTTGGTGGCTCAGCAGTAAAGAATCTACCTGCCAATGCAGGAGATGAAGGTTCAATCCCTGGGTTGGGGAGATCCCCTGGAGAAGGAAATAGCAACCCACTTCAGTATTCTTGCTAGGAAAATCCCTTGGACAGAGGAGCCTGGCGGGTATTGCAGACCGGTTGGATGTGACTTAGCATCAACATAGAAATAACAACAACAACAACATAGAAAGCAGAACACAGGCATGTTCGGATAATATAGAATACACATTTCTGAGTACTTTATATATAATTTTAAATAAAAATCATGAAAGTTTTGTATCATATTTGATGTGTATGTTAATAATTTAAACATTAACTCTAGTGACATGCTAATCATGCTTATGATAATTAGATTATCCACTAATGACAAAAATGATTATGTTATTTGTATCAACATAAGCAACCCAAATGATGCAACCGTCAGCATGAATGATATTTCTTAATCTGCTGTTACAAGTTTTCACATCAGTATTCTCAGCCCAAGGAAAGTAGGGATCAAAAGAATAAATAGTTTGCTCATACACAATAGAGAATCTATTTGTTTCAGGTATTAAGGCACTGTTTAATTGTATAGACTCATGAGTGAAATTTTATTATTATCTTCAGGCTCCTAATAGTATTGGCTTTGGGAAAGAAAGTGAAAGATCTATGGTAATGACCAAATCAAAGAGAGATGACATTCCTTCAACCCAACAGAGTCTGGTCAAGTGGGCTTTGGACAATGGCTATAGTCCAGTAACATCATACACGGTGGCTCCTATGGCTAATAGATTCCATCTTCGGCTTGAAAGCAATGGTAAGTATGATTTTTTTTGTTGTTATTTGTATAAAAAATATCCCCCCAAATGTGCTTTCCAATGAGAAACTTTCATTTCAACTCATATGGTGCTGTTTTTCTGTTGCAAATTTCAACAATTCATTTGACTACTTTTTACTGTAAAGCTTAAAGTTACGTAGAATTGTGCTAGATTATTTTGGGGAAACTATCTTGAATACAGACTTTTTACTAACATAGAGTCAATTGTGTGTTGGAAAACTTTGTTATAGATCACTTTCTCTCTGCATATATTAAGGATAAATTAGTCTGGGTTCTTTTCTCAGAGGAGCCTAGTGATCACTTTGGGTTGAGATACAGAGGGGTTGGGACAGCAGGAGAGAAGTCTTAGGTCAGGCCAGATCTCATAGGAAGTCACGAGGACTCAAACTTGTGCTTTCTCATTCTCACCCAGAGGGAATATAGGAGTTATTACCCCAGTTAGATGGAGGAGAAAGCAGAGGCTTAATAAGTTCTTTGAGGTTCTCCAGAGTCTTATAGCTACTAAGACTTGAACCCCAGGTTTTCTGATCCCTAGATCTCTTGCTCATTGCATGGTACCACAACTGAGTGCAGGGTTGGTAGAATGAAGGTTGTGAGTCCTGGTTCAAGTCTCAGCTCTGATATTTGATCACTGTTTTTGGAAGTTGCTTAACTTCTGAGCCTCTGATTCCTCCTCAGCCATATGAGGGAAACAATAGGACCCGTCTCAGAGGGTGGCTGTGAAGGTTTTTTGTTAACAAATTAAAAACCTCCAAACCTCTTACTTCTTTTGGACCCATACAACTGTGTCATCCTTTTTAAAAAAAATGGTATTGAAGGAGAGCTAACATCCTCTTTTCCAACTCCCACTGCAGGATGGATTAACCTCAAGTATGTGTCAGTTGACTTTGAAGGAATAATTGAAGCTAAGCAGCTTTTTCTTTTTGGGCGGGGGACTGCGTTCTAAAAGGCCAGGGTACCTAGATATCTTAGAATTTAGCAGTGAAATAGGAGGTAGCAAAATAATTTCAAAATAGCAGTATTGTTTCAAGAAATCTTTAGAGAGACTGTCTAAAGAATCTCTAGATTCAAGGAAAGTATTTCATTGGCATTTGAATGGAATAATATCATCCCACATAACTTATTCAGATAGAGTTTTTATAGCTTGAAGGGCCTTCAGTTCAATTCAGTTCAGTCACTCAGTTGTGTCCGACTCTTTGCGACCCCATGAATCACAGCACGCTAGGCCTCCCTGTCCATCACCAACTCCCGGAGTTCACTCAGACTCACGTCCATCGAGTCAGTGATGCCATCCAGCCATCTCATCCTCTGTCATCCCCTTAGAAATCATCTAATCCAGCAGTTCTTAATCTTGGCTGCACATTGGAATCACATGGGGAGCTTTAAAACATAATGATTTAAAGAGAGTTCAGTTCTTAATTGGGCTGGGGTACAGCTTGAGCATAGGGATGCTTTTTTTTAGGTTCCCAGAGTGATTTCAGTGTGCAGCCAAAGTTGAGAACCACTGATCTAATCCAACCTCTTAATTTAAAAAAATTGGGAAACCAAAGCACAGAGAAGTACTGTGCTACTTACCCAAAGCCACCAGACCAGTTAGAAAGGATATCAGGACTAGAATTCAGGCTTCGAGACAGACTCCACATCTCCTTTATACATTGCTCATTAGGGATAATTTTACATATGCCCATTCTTTGCTCGTTGCTCCTGTTCTTACCTCTCATGATAATGATTGTGACCTGGCATCAAACACTGATGATGTTCTGCCTTCTTCTCTTGCCATCAGAGGAGATGAGAGATGAGGAGGTCCATACCGTCCCTCCTGAGCTACGGATCCTGCTGGGCCCTGGCACTCTGCCTGCCCTGGACAACCCACCCATTCGGGGAGGAGGAAGCCGAAATGGAGGTTTCCCTTTTCCCTTCCCTGACATCTCCAGGAGAGGCCGGAAGGAAGGGGGAGAAGATGGGATCCCTCGGCCAAAGGACCCTGTCATCCCTGGCATCCACCTGTTCCCTGATCCCAGAGAGCCAGAGGAGGTGCAGGGCAGCACAGACGTTGCCCTGTCCGTCAAGTGTGACAATGAGAAGATGACTGTGGCTGTAGACAAAGATTCTTTTCAGGTTGGTGCAGTTTCTTAAAGGAGAGAATGGGAGGTTACCTCCCTGTCTGTCTCACCTCAATCTGGGTGAGTTATTTCCAGCTCTTTCACTTTTGAACTCTGGAGATTTGATACTGTTTTCTCAGTTGGATGGTCTCACTTCCCCTTGGCTGTGAGTCTCACCCGGTTCCTGTTGTTCTCAGTGAGGGGGGGTTCCAGATCCTTGTGTGTCAATATTTTGCTATTGAATTTCCAAGGCCAACAAACACAATTCTGGGGCTGTTGAGAGATGGTAGGCTGAAAGGAGGTAAGGGGGGAGAGGGAGTGCAGGCTTCTAGTGACCTTTATTTGGAAGACCAGGCAAAATGTGTTAACTGCATGCTATAGAATGGCCTGTGGGCCCCTCTTTATGTCTTTGGTGGTGGTTGTTTCAGGCCAGCGGCTACTCTGGGATGGAGCTCACCTTGTTGGATCCCACCTGCAAGGCCAAGACAAATAACACCCATTTCATTTTGGAGTCTCCCCTGAATGGCTGTGGGACTCGGCTCCGGCGAGCAGCCCCTGATGGTGTGGTTTACTACAACTCCGTGAGTGTTCTCCAGGACAAAGCTTTCCCTTTGCCTGAGCGTTGCTGGATGTTACCTTAAAATTAGTCTTAAGATTTCTATGAAAATGAGGAGGGCCATATACCCTAGACTTGAATGAAGCTCAGTGTTGGTTCTCAACAAAATGGGATGTACTCTGACCCTGAACACTTTTGTTTTGTTGGTGAGTCTGTGGGAGTTGGGAGGCCCTGTTTTCTCGGCTGGAACATTTGTGATGATCTTTCCCACCCTTCCTTCCATCTCCTGGAGGCAAAGCATTCACTGGCAAGGTGATTATGGCTTTTTCTGGCTAAGCTGGAGGCTCAGATGGCCTGGTTCACATGAGGACAAACTCCAAGGCTATGAATGAGCACCTCTGTACAACTGAGCTAACCAGATCCATGGTTCATCTGAGATCCATGGCCTCATCTGAGGCATGTCTAGAAGTAGGAGAACTTTTCCCACCCTCATGAACAAAAGAACCAAAAGAGAGAAGTCTGAAAAGGTCCTTTGAGAAATTGTTAAATCTCTTTCCATCCTTAGGAAAGACCCTAAATTGAAGAACATCTCCTACTTTTGAAGTTAGCCAGAGATTCCTCAATGATAGTCATTGCAGTAGCTACCCTTCACTTTCCAGACATCATTCTTGGCAGTTCACCTTAATCTTTTCAGATTAAATCTGTTTGTGTAGAAGTGGACACTACACAGTGACTGTTAGAAGAATTTGAACATGAAATTTCAAAAGGACTTTCAAGTGATAATTTTGCAATTTGAGTTGTCCTTTTGATGATAGAAACAGGGCTCCCAGATCCCCGTGTCCAGCTTTGACGCGTGTGTGTATGTCTGTGCTCCCAGCTTCGGCATGGGCTGGGGAGGCCCCGACTACTCTGTTTATTCTGCTGCTGGTTGTCTGCAAACAGGACCCAGCCAGGGAAGAGACTGGCTTTCTGGTCAGCATGGCTCATATAGGGACTGACTCTCCTGTGAGCCAAGTTTATTGTTCCTCAGACAATTTTAGAATGTTTGAGCTGGAAAGAACCCTAAGATGATCTCATTCAGCGTCCTCATTTCACAGGTGAGGAAATTGAACTCCAGGGAGTTACGAGACTTGTTTGGATTTGCGAGACGAGTTAGTGGTAGAGCCAGGACTGAATCCAGCTTCCCAACCTCTCATCCACTGATCTTCCCCCAGCCCTAGGCTGGAGCAGCTACTCTGCTTTGTTACTGAAATTATTTATTAACCTTTGACTTCCTTGATGAACACTCTTCTGCCAATTCCAACACTCATTTTCTTGCAGTTATCCAGTTTTTTCCAGATGTAATGAATGTCATATATTACTGGTATATGTGATTTTGGAATTTCAAACTTCTAAAAAAATATTTCTATATACTTTTGGCTGTGCTAGGTCTTTGTTGCTGTGCGGGCTTCCTCTAGTTGCAGTGCACAGGCTTCTCATTGCAGGGGCTTCTCCGGTTGCGGAACACGGGCTCTAGGGCACGCGAGCTTCAGCAGTTGCAGCATGTGGACTCGGTAGTCGCAGCTCCCAGGCTCTAGAGCACAGGCTCAGTAGTTATGGCTCACGGGCTTAGTTGCTCTGAGGCAAATAGGATCTTCCCAGATCAGGGATCAAACCTATGTCTCCTGCATTGGCAGGTGGATTCTTTACCACTGAGACACCAGGGAAGCCCTGGAATTTTAAACTTTGATTTTAATTAATGCCAATAAGAGGCCATGATAACTGGTTAAGTTTTTTAAAAAAAAGTGCCATCTACCTTAGGAGAGAAAAGTATATTGCATCGTCGTCTTTTTTAAAAAAAATTATTATAGGGTAAGTAATAACCTAACTTGCTTCAGTTGCATCACCAATTTCTTTGAGGACCTGGGAAGGAATAGAGAGGCAGTTTTCCTTCATCTCTTTTCCATTCTGCTCTCCTCTCAGTGGCTGTTTTAGCCATTTCTTCCAGTTATAATTGTTTGTAGTAGTTTTCAGACAATATCTATTTTCATTTTACAACATATTCAAAATCTAAGGAGGTGGAACATAGAATCAAACAAAAATTATAACTATCCCATTTGTGCAAATAAATTAGGAGTTAATTTATGGAGTCCTAATCCCTGGGTGAATTTTTTCATCTTACATAGAACTAACCGTCTACCAGTGTTAAGACAGGTTTTTATGGCATAGAACTTATTGTTCTTTCCTGCATCTATACCTCATACAGGAGAGAGTGGGGGAGATGGACGCATATAGAGAAGGGTGAGGAGAGAATGGCTCAGTAGTAAACATCAGGTTCTTTGCTTCTGACTCAAACCAAACTTGACCAAATCTTTTTTTTTTTTTTTTTTAATTTATTAATTTGGCTGTGTGGGGCCTTGGCATGCAAATTCTTAGTTGCAGCATGTGGAATATGGTTCTCTGACCAAGGATGAAACACAGGCCCCTTGCATTGGGAGCTCAGTCTTAAGCCGCTGGACCACCAGGGAAGTCCCTATCAAATCTTGACAGACACAACTTTCAAGAACTCCTCAGATTAGCCAAATCAGTGTTTCTTAGAGTTTTCAGTATAAAGGCCCCTAAGGAGAAACTCCCCCACCCCCTACAGTACAGGTGGGCCTGTTAAAAACCCCACCCAACTCCATTTCAGTATCTGGTGTTTTCACACTATTTAAAATACATATTTTATTTTAAATCTTAATTTATTATGCATTGGGCTTCTTCTTTTTCATTTCTTTGAGGATAAAATCCTAAAAAAACTTGGAGGTTTTTTTTTTTTCCAATTAAGTCAGATTTTCAGCTCCCCTCAGAATTTATTACATGGGTGTTTATGTGAGATGGAACCAAAGGTATGTGATTGGGTGTTTTCATAACTGTGCTTTCCTTGCTTTTAGATTGTGATTCAGGTTCCACCCTCTGGGGATAGTAGTGGCTGGCCAGATGGCTATGAAGATTTAGAGTCTGGTGATAATGGATTTCCGGGAGACATGGATGAAGGGGACACTTCCTTCTTCAGCCGACTTGAAATTGTGGTGGTATGTATTTGTTTGTAGGAGGTAGTTTGTAGAGAATGTTGTCTTTTTGGTTGGCTTTAGTCAGGGACCACTGGAAAATAAAATCAGATGTTAAAGGCTAAAGCTTCTAAAGCTACAAGCTTCATTTGACTTTGATTTATTTCCATCTGTTTTCTTCTTTTCTCCAGTTTAATTGTAGCCTACGACAGGTGGGGAATCCCCGTAGCTTCCAGGATGAACCCAACAGAAACGTCACCTTCAACATGGAGCTGTACAACACTGACCTCTTTCTCGTGCCCTCCCAGGGGGTGTTCTCTGTGGCAGAGAATGGACACGTTTATGTGGAGGTGAGACCCATATGTTAGCCTTCGGCTGTTAGGTTAGCGGCGGAGAAGGCAATGGCAACCCACTCCAGTACTCTTGCCTGGAAAATCCCATGTATGGAAGAGCCTGGAAGGCTGCAGTCCATGGGATCGCTGAGGGTCGGACACGACTGAGCGACTTCACTTTCACTTTTCACTTTCATGCATTGGAGAAGGAAATGGCAACCCACTCCAGTGTTCTTGCCTGGAGAATCCCAGGGATGGGGGAGCCTGGTGGGCTGCCGTCTATGGGGTCGCACAGAGTTGGACACGACTGAAGTGACTTAGCAGCAGTTAGGTTAGTGGAGATTCTTAGTGGCTCCTGAGCATGAGTGAAAGCCCTTGGGGGCAGACCTCTTCCTGCCTTCCTCAGTCTTGACCAGCTCTGGATGAAGGCTTCACTCAGAAGACACTTCCACATTGGTTTCTGACCAAAGCAGGAAATTTCAGGATTCATTGCACTATGCTAAATGGAGAGAGCATTTTATAGATGAATGGATGAAATGTTTTGTTTTTTTTTAATCAGGCACATAAATTCTAATAAAGCCTTGTCCTTACTTTGTCCTTTGTATTTTTGTCAAGGGCATTCATTCAGTAGTTGCAATATCAGAGTTAACAAAGGAATATTTCAAACCCCCTCAGAGACTGTCTTTTAAACTATGCATACTTTTGAGTGAAATACTATATGTTACCATAGCTCATGAAAATTGTTTTTTTCCTAGATCATTATCTAAATGTATCTGTGGTGGTGGTTTGGTGGTTTAGTCACTAAGTCCTGTCCGACCCTTGCGACCCCATGGACTGTAGCCTGCTAGGCTCCTCTGTCTATGGGATTCTCCAGGCAAGAATACTGGAATGGGTTGCCATTTCCTTCTCCAGGGGATCTTCCCGACCAAGGGATCCAACCCAGATCTCCTGCATTGCAGGCAGATTCTTTACCGACTGAGCTATGAGGGAAGCCCCAATGTATCTATAAATTTATTAAAATTATTTCCTATATATAACAGTAATAACCACACATAATGTAAATGTGGACTGACTACAGAACTATTAGGTAGTGGTGATAATAATGAAATAACAGCTAAAGTTTATTGTAGATTTATTTTGTGCCAAGCTCAGTTATAAGTTCTCAGTTATAAGTACTCGTGTTCTTCTGAGCAGTTCTATAACACAGGACTGTTAATATCCCCATTTTGTGGATGAGGAAATTGAGGCCCAAATTTGTCTAAGGTCACACAATTAGTACCTAGTAGAGTTCAGAGTCAGAGTTCTTACTCAGTCCATCTGGCTCCAGAGACCACACTGTTGTCCACAGGATGCCATCATTTATCCTCAAAGTGCCATTTTCAAGGGGGAGAAAATGTAACCGCTTTGCAGTGCAAATACCCAAGTTCACAGACTGGATTCTAGAGAAGATAATTATCCTCATGGCCCCAGAATGTCTGCTGGTCTTGCAGGAAAGTCATCCTCTATTGAGCTGGTTTTGGTGCTAAGATGCAGGCTGGTGTTCTCCACTATGGGAGAAGGGAGAAGCTTAAGGGGCCAAAATGGGATACTTCCATATATTAAAAGTGACTTCAGTACACATATTTCTATTTAAGAAAGACAAATAACTCACATTTGTACTGATTCTGGGACGGAGCCCACAGGCTCTAGACATTTTCTTGAATCATCTCCTCCTTTCTGATTTCCCTCTTCTGAGAGATCTTCTCTTTCATTGGGTACTCCTTTCTCTGTTAGGGAAGATATACTGCTTTCTATGTGCTGTCCCTAATCAGAGCTCTCTCTTTCTTCTTGCTATTCCGGCTGCTCCATCCACATGTGTGGTTGGTCAGTGATGCACTCTTGTAGGTTTTAGGGGTGCTGCTTAACTGCAATTTGTTCTTTTCCAGATGTGTCCCTGGCTTTGCCAATTTGTGGCTTTGCTGTCTTAAATCTTTCTCATACATCCAACTCTGGATGTTTTGGGTTTTTTCCCGCCTCCCCAACTGCCTCCCCCAACCCCCAGTGCTGGCTTACTTGAAATACATTTTCTTTTTCATTCTTATTTTCCCATTTATAGACCATCTATATTGTTCATAATTGATTGACTCAAAGACATTGTGAAAGTGATGGGAAAAAATGAACCAAGTCTTTTGGCTATGCCATTTTAAACATCATTAAAATGATATGTGAAAGTCACTCAGTCATGTCCAACTCTTTGCGACCCCATGGACTATACAGTCCATGGAATTATCCAGGTCAGAATACTGGAGTGGGTAGCCTTTCCCTTCTCCAGGGGATCTTCCCAACCCGGGGATCTTCCCAGGTCTCCCTCACTGCAGGCAGATTCTTTACCAGCTGAGCCACCAGGGAAAATACATAATAATACACTGAAGAAAATTTGGGGAAGAGGGAAATGTTATAAACTACTTTATTTTAAAATTGTTTTAAACCCCCTAAAATATGAGAGAGAATTGGTAAATATTTTGCTAAATAGGATAGTAGCCATGCCTAGTCTTTTTTTTTCTCAGTTTGGACTCCATCGCTGATAGGAAAATGTTTTATTTGGGGAAAGTAAGTAAAACTTAATCATTGGCTTGGTCTAAAGAGCTATTTCCATGTTTCCTCTTGTGGCCATTCTTATCACATCCCCTCCCAGAATCTCCCATTTCCTCTAGATCATGGTCTCTTCCTTTAATCCAAGACGTTATCAGCTTTGCCACTTGGTCTTTGGCCATCTTTGGGTGATAGTTGGCCACACAGTTGGCAGATTTCCTTTTAGTTCATTTGTCTTGGGAAATTATAAATATAAGTCTATATACTGTTCTTGTTGTTCAGGTGGTAAGTCATGTCCAACTCTTTGCAACCTCATGCATTGCAGCATGCCAGGCTTCTCTGTCTATCACTATGTCCCTGAGTTTCCTCAAACTCATGTTCATTGAGTCTGTGATGCCAGCCAACCATCTCATCCTCTGTTGCCCCCTTCTCCTCTTGCCTTCAATCTTTCCCCAGCATCAGGGGCTTTTCCAGTGAGTCAGCTCTTCACATCAGGTGGCCAAAGTACTGGAGCTTCAGCTTCAGCATCAGTCCTTCCAATGAGTATTCAGGGTTGATGTCTAATATAACCCCCCAAATGTAAATCTAGATTAGCACTGCTAGTATTAGCTGGCATTTCCTAACTATCAGAGAGCTGTGTTGTGTGCATATAATTTTGACTGTGCAGATTGTCACAGTCGCTGTATCTAGACAGTGTCAGTGCCTCATTCTGGGGGGGGAGAAACCAAAGGTCAGTGCTCATGGCGAGTGAGCAGCAGAGTCCTGCCACTGCTCACTTCCAGTCCATTTCAGAGTAAAAGATTTATTGACAATAATCTTTTTTTCCTCTCAAACAATTTTTTTGGAGTACCTTAGCTATTCTGCCATTGCATGCTTTCTCTGAGATTAGAGAAAAGGTTTGCATTGGTTCTGAGTTCATGTTAAAGGGCACTTTTGAGTAAATAGAGTATATGTAGTTTGCCATTTTTCCGAGATTAAATATCTCGTTTTTCAGAAACACTGTAAAAATAATGAAGTGTGAATATTTTCAGACTACTAAATACTACTTCCTGGAAAGATGTCATAACTAAGCACCCTCCCTGACCGCATCTTGGGCAGCTTGAACTGACCCTGTAGCTGTAGTGAAATAGTGAAGAGAAAATGGACTTGGGTTCAGAAGACCTGGGCTCAAGCCTTGGTTTTCCCCAGTATTTGCTAGCTATGATTTTGAACAAGTCATCTATCCTGTGTGTTCCATTTTCCCTCCATTTATAAAATGAAGATGAAAATACTTATAAGATTGTTCTCAGGGAGTAAGCTTTAAGGCACAGCAAAATGTCATTATCATCTTCATCATCTTCACTGTTGAGTGTCTTGCAGTTAACCACATAGGGATCTTTCAAAATAGTGCCGTGGGCTAAAAGCCCCATGTGATATCAGGGATTTCCTGTGGGTATCTCAGAATGCAAAGTGTGTTTATAGCTTCATGCCTTTGAAAGGATTCTGGGGCTATTGGCTTATGGTTAAAGACCAACTTTATTTCTAAAGTGTTTAAGTTTATTTTGATTCTTAGTTTAGTCAAGGAATGAGGCAATAGGGGAGAGAGGCAGTTCACGCAGTGATCCATGTGTCGCCAGATGGAGAATCCAGTCTGGTTCGGAGATTTTAGCTGAGTTCAGGATGGTTGAGATTTGAATTCTGTTTACACTTGGCCACACACTACTTCCTGTTTCTAAAGAAAAGAACCTTAACAAGGTTTGGACATAGCCCATACAAATGTTTTGTAAGAGGGAAGTGTAAATGAGTCGGAAACGTTTCCAGATTAGATTTCCCTTAAAATACCCTTGGGCTTAAAGAGTGAAGGGAGAGTACTTGGCAAGGTCTGGTTTGGACCTCTGAAGAGCTGGGACACTTTGCCAGGCCCGTGATCGCCACCAGATTGCACCATGCCCAACATCCAGCCCCAGAAGCCAGCTCTGGCTGCTCACCGTGAAGCAGGACTTCAGATGAATCAGTAGCTTTACTGCGGTGTTTAGGCTCCTTCTGACTTGCTGCAGTTTGGAAGTTTGGTCTTCCCTGCCTGGTTTAAGTACGTCTACCTCTGTCCTTTATTTTTTGAGTAATTTTTAAAAGAGGTTGCCTTACAAGTGAGAACACTGTTATGACATTAGGGTTTTTACCTGTTGGTGTTTTATTTATTTTGGAAAAGTCTGCTCTAGGTGCATGATGTACTTTTATTTTCATTTGCCAGAGGACTTATAGGAAGTCAAAGAGACTTATTTATCTTGTATTAGAATCTTAGAATATTAGAATCCAGGCTGGCACTTAAACTAAATAATTCACTGTCATCATCCATACCAAATTTAAATGGAAAATACCTCTTTCTTCAGTGAATCTGTTACTTTTGTGATTAGAAAGAAGACTATGTAGGTGTGTTACACAAATCAAGCAGTGTCTCTCATCAGAAGGGCCACGTTGGTATGCTGTCCTTGTGCCTACAGTGATAGTGAGATGCTAACTTGTTTCTGAATTGAGCTTTCTGTTCTGTTGTAGGTGTCTGTTACCAAGGCCGACCAAGAACTGGGATTTGCCATCCAAACGTGCTTTATCTCTCCGTATTCAAACCCTGATAGGATGTCAGATTATACTATCATTGAGAACATTTGTCCTAAAGATGAATCTGTGAAATTCTACAATCCCAAGAGAGTGCACTTTCCTATCCCACAAGCCGAGATAGATAAGAAACGGTTCAGCTTTGTTTTTAAGCCTGTCTTCAATACCTCCCTGCTCTTTCTCCAGTGTGAGCTCACGCTGTGTACCAAAAAGGAAAAGGACCCCCAGAAGCTACCCAAGGTTAGTGGGCCTTCATCTATTTTCTCCTGTTATTTTGACATCTTTAGGTGAGGCAGTGACCTACCAGAAAGGTTTAATCACAGCTTGCTGCAGGTTGAGGGTTTTGGTTTGGGAACTGCCCAGTCAAAATCATAAAGTTCATGTTAGCAGGGAACTGTGAGTTTTATGGAGTCTTGGAGAATGAATCCTGACCGTACGCTTTTTTTTTTTTTTTTTCCATGCATGCTATTCAGTAGTATCTTATGAACGATAAATCAAGACTGTTTTCCATTGAACGAGAGGTCTGGCTTTATCTTTGCTATTCTAATAGTACACAGTGCCAAGAGTACAGAGAGCCGAAGGACAAGTTCAACGTGAGGATTAATTTTTCCAGGTCCCGCTGAGATTTGTATTGCAGTTGTTTTTTGACCTTCTCTGTGTGAGTTATAGGGTTGACTTGTCTCATGAGGACTTCTAAGGGAAACTAACAAATATTTTAATTTTTCTTGGTTTCATATTGTGGTTCGTCATGTTTGCCTCATGTTGCTCCCCACATAGAACCAGTACATGCCTTTGCCACAACAGAAATCAGAACCCCTTGACCTTGTTGGTGTGGCTATGGTAGGGGGCATCCGCAAGGGTGATGACCTCATTGTTTTGGCTTTTTGCACGGAGGGTATCTTCTGTCTAGTTTTGTTTCTGTGATCTGCTGTAATTATGTATAACTTAGTATGCATGTTTATTTTAGTTAGATATCTCACACAGTGTAAGCTGGCTTCTCGTCCTTTTACACTTACATATCAGTCAACGTCTAGAAGTCCAATAATTGAGCTGTGTCATTAACAATGTATTATAGGGACAGAATTTTCTCACCTGGTACATAGGTTGTGAGAGATGGGCATAAAAGGAGAAGGAAAAATTATTGTTATGAGACGGATTGTCATTTATCTGAATCCTTTGCACCATTATATTCTCCAGGGCATCGATTTCTCCTTTAGACCACAGGAAATTTTATAATACATTTGAAAATATAGTGAATCTGATCTCTTAGTCCTCAGGGAGCGCATATGTGTATATATATATAGGGTGATTTAGGCTGTGTTCTTTAGGTTGTCTTAGGAAACATTGGTGCCCTAGCCTTGTGGGCCTCCACCTTCCAGTGGCCATCAAGCTTGGGCCATAGTGGACAGTGGTCGAGAGCCATGCAGAACTTCTTGTGTGGCTGTGGGACCCAGAGAATAACTTTTAAAAGTTGGGAATCTAGGAGGGGAGGCCTGGCGGTTACCCCTGCCTTTACTGATAGCTGTGGCTCTCACCTGTTAGTGAGCCTGGCCTATAGCAACCCAGCTTCATAGTGTGTCAGTCTGTGAAAATTAGTCCTAATATTTCCTTCTAGAACATTTAAAGGAAAGTTCTAAGTGCCTGAGGTTGATATAGGATGTAACCCTAAGCCTAAGGTTATATCCAAGGCAAGATAGAGTGGAAAGAGCATGGGGGCCGAGAAGGAAGGCCTGATTCTTACTAATAGGACATTAGCAACTTCCTGATCTCTCAGAACCTCCGTGTCCTTGTCTGCACCGTTGGAGTAATAGTATAGCCTTCCTTCCTAGGTAGAAGAGCAGGTGAGACAGTGGAGGTGAGGACAGTGGACCATTTATAGAGCTGTTACCGCTGTCCCTCTGTTTATGGCCTATGGTTAATACTTCCACACTCCTATGACTGCTTTCTATGACAATAGACTGAGCCAAAGATTCTTCTAGGAAGAATTCTCAAGGACTGTTGAGTCCAGCCCTGCCTCTTGCTGATGAAATTGAGAGCAGAGGTTCAGTGACTTGCCCGGGATCTTGCAGTGAAATTTGTTATAGACTCTTGCTTAACCAAGGAACTGGAAGGAAAGTAAGAAAGCTCTTCCTAAAATGCAAATCTTCTCAACGAGTTCTCTCAATGAAAAGCCCATTGTTTCCCTTTACAGGAGGGCTGTTGTAAAGACTTTTCTTGTTTGTTTGGGGCAGGGGTTGGAAGAGAGGGGAATTGTCTTATAACATGTATCTGACTTTCATGTTGCTCAGAGCAGTGATGACAATAAAGCGACAAGTCTCTGCTCTTTTGTGACTGGAAGATCTGGAAACTAGTTAACTTTTCTGGATGCCTTGCTATATATAGATTTTAAAAAAATAATTGATATGTTTCCCCTTCCAACAAAAGTGATAGGATGTCACTGACATTAGCATTTTACCTATTGATGGGCGTAGACAAGGAGCCAAAGTTATTTTAAAGGAAAAGGTAATGGAAACAGATACACCAAGCTTGGGCATGCTGGTTCTAAGTTTGGAGCCTGAAAATAGCTGGAAACAGCTGATCTCATGGCCTCCACCCCTAGGCACAACTCCCTAGGACTTCATTTTGGAACATTAAAAGCAGATGACCCTGGAAAGCTTCATTTTGCATGAGCCTATACTGTAATTAAAGAAATCAAATGCACTCGACAACATGATTATCTTTTTTGGACAACAGATGTAAAATCTGTCACCCTCATAATGCAATACATGAAGTTTCCTACCATCACAAATCACAAACATGAGCCGTTTATGTGTAAGCCAGCTTGGTGAAGGGCCAATATTTGTCATATAGTTACTTTATTTTTCAGACTAAATAACACTAAAACCTCCAGTTGTTTTGTGGGAATCCATCCAGCAATGTTTGCATCTTCAAGTGCAGCTGAGAATACACTGAGCCTGCTCTCATAGCTCTCAGATTATTGGTGGTTCTTTGAAAACCATCCTGGCATCCTGTTTTTCTGGGGTAAATAGCTGTGAGCTGTCTAAGGGGCCACAGGACGATCATGCTGGCCCTTCTGAATGACCCCCCTGACTCTGTTCTCCTCTCTGCAGTGTGTGCTTCCTGATGAAGCCTGCACCTCACTGGATGCCTCAATGATCTGGGCCATGATGCAGAATAAGAAGACGTTCACCAGGCCCCTCGCTGTTATCCACCACGAAGTACCATTTAAAGGTGTGTTCTGCGGAGGCTCGGTCAGAGAACAGTGGCCTGTGTGCTACTCATAAAGAAGCTGCAATACTGTAAATCAAAGCCCAGTTTTATTTGAAAGATAAATTAACCACCATTTAGTAGCTTTAGAAAAGAATTCTGTGCCCACGGAGTCTTTTGTTTAGTTGGTTCTCCTGCTGCTGTGCATTAATGATACCTTTGCCAATGACTTCCTCTTTAAATATTAGAGCAAAGTCTCGGTCATCTGTCATGATGTCACTCGCCCTGCCTGCAGATATGCTTCCTCGAGCATGCAGGAGAGGGTTAGAGTTCCTTCTGGAATTGCACGCAGTCCACAGCCCATCTTTCTTTGACCTACTGGTAAAGGCTGTGCTGGCTACAAGCTATTAGAGTGCTTTGTCAGGGATCACAGATGCCTTTGGGGAGGGTACATGTATGTGAACACCATCTGTCTTTGGTGTCACAGCAGAAAAACATTGAAAACCACTGTTCAGATATGTTTTTATTGTTTCGTTTTTAGAATTTTATGCACAGCTCTAGACTTTCCCTGCTAGCTGGCTGTGGGACTCTGGAGTTCTTCTCTTAGGTCCTTGGGTTTCATTTTCTTTATCTGGAGAAAGAGGGCCTTGGACCAGATAATTCCCAGAGGGCTTCTCAGCCATACTACTCAGCTGTACTGTTTGAAGAGGCAAACAATTTTTCATTCATTTCCCAGCCATCCTCAAGTTGGTGGGAGATGTATGTATTAGGTGTTTATTGGTTCCTCATCAATGTTTTTGTTGTTGTTTAACCTTATTCATTAATTTTTAGTCATTTGAAGCAGTTATAATAGCTGCAGTCTTTCTATAAATGGATTGCCCAAGTAGTTCCTTGTTTATTGGGTCCAAGGGAAAAGAAATAAGAATAAATTAATTGTGTTGCAAAGCGTATCATAATCGGGCAACAGCTGGCTCTGTTTTGTACTGTTAAAGTGGTGTAATAGCAGCAACAGCCACCCCGTACTCCATCTGTTACTCTTACCTATTTTGAGAGAGGTAATTCTGCCGGTAATTGAAGGCAGCAGCTTGCTTTTTCTTGTGCCAGACAATAATTAGGCATTAATATTGCAGCAGTATAACTTCCAGTAATTCATTCATTCATTCTTTAAGTCTGGTGGTATTTTTGTAAGTAATTTCTCTTATAAATTAGGTAATTACCTTTATTTAAACTTGGTGTATAATTATCCTGAAAGTTCAGTTTTCTTTACATAAAAGTTCAAGAGGAAAGTTTTACCAAATATCAAAGCAATTTCATGAGATTTGCTAATTGAGACTAGGTTTTAGTGGAGAAGCATGCGGTGAAGAAAGTTTATTGCCTAGGTTTGTTAAACAAATTGAGAAGGTTAGGCTGTAGGCTGGCTTCCCAGGGGCTGTATGCAAATACTCTTTCTAACTTTATACTGAATGGGGTAGGTTTCCTGGCAATTTTTAGCCTTTTTGAGTGACTCCACTCATCTTTTATGTTTATTTTCCTTTGACTCTAGAAGCATTTCTCCTCAGTGCAGGCCATTGGAATCTGTGCTCTCCTACCTCTCAGGGAATTGGAATAATCATTTATAAGAGGAATATGACTATTTGCCTGATAGTATTGGTTTCTTTAAAAAATAACAGGATCATGAGTGTTCTTCCTGCCAGACAGCCTTATGTGTTACTGTATTAAGATAACAAATACCCCAGTTATCTGTGGGCTTCCCAGGTGGTGCTAGTGGTAAAGAACCCGCCTGCCAAGACAGGAGACATAGGTTTGATCCCTGGGTCAGGAAGATCACCTGGGTGGGGGCGTGGCAAAACCACTCCAGTATTCTTGCCTGGAGAATCCCATGGACAGAGAAACCTGGAGGGCTACAGCCTGTGCGGTTGCAGAGAGTTGGACACAACTAAAGCAACTTAGCACATACAGTATCTCTGGAAGTGGGCAGATCTCTTGTTGGGAATAATTTTGGGGGTAAAAATTTCCCAGTTGGACAGTTTACTGTCCTTTTACCACATGGATCCTCTTTGGAGACCTGGCCGAGGTTCCAGCTCTCCCTGGCCATTTGGTCCATCTTATTTCTCAACGCTTGGGTTTTCTGGGGCAGCAGATAGAGGTTGTCTACTTCACAGTCAGCCAGAGAGCTGCTCTGTGGCTACCACTGCCAGGTAGCAAGGGCACATTTCAGGTGATGTTTCTTTCTTCTCTGGGCAAGCAGAATGGGCCATCAAAACTAAATAAGTAATTCTGAGTCCTTCCTCTGGGCCACTGTTGCTTTTGTGCTAGGGGAGACACTGTTATTAATGGAACTTTCCTGAGTTTCACAGCACATCTTTGCCACCTTTGATCTCTCAGTCCCTTGGGAACCAACTCTGGGATTAGAATTGTTTTGCTTAAATTTTCAATAATGATGATGCTAGCGGTCATGATGAAGATGGAGATGATAATAATGTTGATCTGACATTTATTGAGCATTTACTTTATGCAAGGCTTCATGCTAAATGTTTTTTGTGGGTAATAGTATTTAATCCATGTGGCCCCTCTGTGAGGCAAATCTGTTATAGAGTAAGGGTAAGTAACTTGGCCAAGATCACATCACATAAATAAATGGTGGGTCTGGGGTTCAAATCAAGGAACTTTGAGCCTGTGCTCTTAAATCTTTATGCCTTATCCTAGGTGGAGGTTGATTCTCAGTTCAGATCAGTTGAGTCGCTCAGTCGTGTCTGACTCTTTGCAAGCCCATGGACTGCAGCACACCAGGCCTCCCTGTCCATCACTAATTCCTGGAGCTTATTCAACCTCATGTCCATTGAGCTGGTGATGCCATCCAGCCATCTCATCCTCTGCCATCCCCTTCTCCTCCCGCCTTTAATCATTCCCAGCATCAGGGTCTTTTCCAATGAGTCAGTTCTTCGCAGCAGATGACCAAATTGATTCACAAATATTGAAGTTTCAGCTTCAGCATCAGTCCTTCTAATGAATATTCAGGACTGATTTCCTTTAGGTTGACTCTAGTTTTTAATAAAATCTGCAAGCAACACAGTCATCTGTCCTTTCATATGCCTCTTCCTGGCCTCTTCCCCAGTTCATGCCATATCACATTGGTATATGCAGGTTAGCACCCAAATGCTCTAATAATTATGAAATGAAAAGAAGGTGAAGAGTTTTAGGGACAAAAGTCTGTTCCACCAAAGGGTTAAGGTATTAGGAAACACGTAAACTATTTAAGAGTCTTAAAGTTTAGGATAAGTTCTGTGACTTTGAATTGTAACTCAAAGAAAAGCCCAGGAAACGTGAATAGTTTATGCATATTATGATTTATGGCAAAACAATTAAAATAGTTGAGGTGGTGCCATCCTACCATATTTTCTGAAATATCTTGAAATATAGGCATGTTAGTGCTGTTTGCTTTGGATGCTGTGACTGCTTTTTACAGCATTTGAGAACACTTGGGCTTACATAATAAAAATGATTACACCACATCAGCGATGATTCTTGTTTTTAATGGTGAAAGGGAAAAGTAATCATTTCTCTGAAGTTTAGGGCATATATATATATATATATGGGGAGAAAATGGGCACAAAAGAACATCCCCAAATTTGCCATGCTTTATGTACAATCTATAATTCTTAGCAAGTTAAATGTTTAAAATACTGAATTTTCTCCATATTTCCACCACATAACTTTTTAAAGTATGCTCAGGACAGCACCTGACATATCATGGGTACTCAGTAAATGTTAATTTCCTTTCCTTCCTCTTAACATCTTAGCCAAACTAGGCTTTCTGAGGGGATTAGAGGGGAGTGAAAGGGCAAGTTGTGAATGTCGGTTGGAAATTAATCCAAGAGAGGCGTTGCTTTTTGGAACACATTTGATTTTTCCAGAACAAAAATACTTTAAAGCACCAGCCAGGTTTTGTCCTCAGGCAGAGGTAAAGATGAGGGGAAGCCGAGGAGAAAGATGGTAGAAGTGCTTAGTTAGCGGATCAAGACATTCAGTCTCTATTCAGTAAGGGAGAGGTATCATAGGTTCTTTTTTTTTTTATTTATTCAGTATGCTTCACATTTTGAAAACCTTATAGTTTCAAAAGTTTCAAATCTAAACAAAAACAAGAAATAGTAGCATGAACTTCTATAAACTATTCATCTGGTTTCCACAATTACCAATTCATAGCCAATTTTGTTTTATTACTTCCTGTCTATGGATTGTTTAGAAGGAAACCCAGACATTTCATTTGATTCACAAATATTTCAGTATGCACCTCTAAAGTCTGAGATCCATCAAAAGATCTTGAGTAGAGAACCGACCATCAGATCATTTAGGAAGAGTACTCTGAAAGCAGCATGGAGGTTAAGTTGCTAGGGCTTGTATGCAATAATAAAATATATATGATTTTTTATGAAAGTTGCTCAGTCGTGTTTGACTCTTTGCAGTCTCATGGACTATACAGTCCATGGAATTCTCCAGGCCATAATACTGAAGTGGTAGCCTTTCCCTTCTCCAGGGGATCTTCCCAACCCAGGGATCAAACCTAGGTCTCCCGCATTGCAGGTGGATTCTTTACCAGCTGAGCCACATATTTATGGTTATTTATTCCAAAAACGTTTATTGAGGATCTACCATATGCTTGGCATATAATATACACACTTTCCTATGTTTGATGCCTTTACAATCTAATGCATGGAGAAAGGAATGGCTACCCATTCCAGTATTCTTGCCTGGAGAATTTCATGGACAGAGAAGCCTGGCAGGTGAGGGGTCAAAAAGAGCCACACCCGACTGAGTGACTAACACTTTCCCTACTTTAATTATAGCTTAAAATAAATATGAAGATACAATCTAATGCACTACTGATGTTTTGGGCTGGATAACTCTTTGCTGTGGGGTGTTGACCTGTGAATTGTGGAATGTTACGCAGCACCCCTGGCCTCTGCATACTGGATATCCTTAACAAACCCTTCTACCACCAGTCGTGACAATCCAAAATGTGTCTGGATGTTTCCAAATGTCCCCTGGAGAGCCTAGTGGGCAGAAATCACTCCCGGGTGAGAACCACTGATCTAGTAGAAGGATACAGATAAGTGAGAAGGCAATTACAGTGAATGTCATAAATATTGAAAGAAGCCAGAGAAGGGATTAATTTACAGTGTGGTTAAGTTAGTAAAAACTGTATCTTCGGTGGCCTGCACAAGCTTCTTTATCTCCCCATCCTTCTCTCTGTGCCAAATACTAATAGATGTGGGTACCAGTTAGACACCTCATTTCCCTATGGGCCTGCCCAGTCCTGCCATGTTTAGGAGAACTGAATTGAAAGTGGGAGGACAGAAGTTGTGGTCAGTTACTCATGCATAACCCGAGAAATATCTTTTTTATGAAAACCATGAGTAAACAATCTGAGGAGGGAAGTTTTGGTTCTAGAGGCAGACCAAAGTTTGCTCAGAGTACATGAAAAGATTTAAGTCAGAATGTTGATTATAGTTTGTTCTTTCTGTACAGAAATCTTTATTGTTAAAATTTCTCTTTACAGCAATGGCTAGGATTCCTTTCTTGCAATCGTACCCTTAAACCAAAAGTAAATATTGTTTTGTCTTTTCCTTTCAGCATGCCAACTCAATTATAGGGTTCCAGTGGAGATCAAACTATTTTAGTTATAGTCAGGGTTTATTGGGAATTTTGGAACACAAAAGTAAGAGGATAAAATCCTTGAACCTTGGTTCTGTAGCCTGTGCTTGTTATTGTTTATGCACAGAAAGCATGGAGGAACTTCACCTCTGGGGAAATGAGCAACAACTGTTTGTGCTTAGCTGTGTGAGAAGGCCCATATTTGGGGTAGGGTAAGAGGATTAGGTAATAATGTAAATCCATTAAGAATTTTCAAACAGTGTCATCTATCACACAGGCTTTACTGTAAAACCTACATTCTCACATACGAGGTCTCCTTAAGGGAGAATCATTATTTGAAACCTTTTGGGGATTCTGAGTGACAAAGTTTAACTTAACCATGGGTGGTTGATTGGATGGAACTCTTCCCAGAAGTGTGTATATTTCTTCCATGATGAACCCTATAGAGACATTTAAATGCTTTTGGACTTAGTTCAGCGTATCAAACCACTACTTTTTACAAATAGAATTTTGTGGTTAGATGCCCCTACTTCATAGGACTCTTGGGAATTTAAAATGAGAAAATATAAGTGAAGGCTTTTTTGTCGACTGTAAAACACTATACAGTGTACAAATGTGGAGGCATCATTGTTGTTGCTTCACTGCTGCCAATAAGGCTGGTGGGGCCAACCTCCCAGGAGACAGGCTCTTATGTGCCTTGTGTAGTTGGTATGTGTTCTGCACACTGAAATACATTTTCTTAAAAATACACAATTATTTTCGTTTTCTTAGTAATTTTATTTTAAGTATAACTTTCTCATATATCCTAATCCCAGGGACATTATGCTGCACAACTCCAGGGGGTGCCCTTCAGTTGTAGTGACTTTGTTTCATCCCGTAGCATCCCTCCCCCTAGAGCTAGACTGTGATACTCCATGCTTCATGGATGTAATCAACCAGCTGAGATGGTTAATCCTGAGAATTTAACAATCCTGTCTAGCTGTTCTATTTTTATAAACATCAACTCAAATGCTGCTTGTTTTGGTCAATTTTTCACAATTGTTTTTTTGCTTTACTTTGGCTTCCAGAACAAGGTGTGTGTTCCTTTTTTATTGAATAAAAATGGAGATGAGGAGAGGCACTAAACATGTTTACTTTTAAACTCTCGAGAACAGGGGTAGAGTCTGTGTGCCAGGACTTAACACACTTTTTCTATAAAGAGCCAGATGGTGACTATGTCCAGTTTGTGGCTTATGGAGTCCCTGCCTCAACTACTTAACTGCTGTTGCAGCCTAAGAGTGGCCGTGGACAGTATATAAATGAATGAGCCTCGTTATGTTCAAATACTTCTTTACGAATAGATTTGTACTGTGTACAATTTTCACATGTCATGAAATATTTTTTTTTCAATGATTTACAAATATAAAATTCATCTTTAGTTCACTTGTACAAAAATAAGTGGTGGACTGTGATATGCTGCCCTGTGGCCAATGATACTCTCACTGTTGAGAAGAGCACACAGCTGTGCACAAGCAGCTGCTTAATCAGTGCTTCTCTAGCTCAGGGCGCAGCCACACTCACCAGTCATTTAGCCTGCTAGGCAGAATGTGGAATCCTGGGTCAGCCCCTACCCTGATGCTTTCCAGCTGTGACCTTGGGCTGGTCACATGATAAAGAATTTCAGGCTGCTTTTTTGTAAGATAGTGATAAGAATTCTGTTTCTGCCTCCTTTATGGGGCTGGTTGAAACCTCAAATGAGATCAGGCTCTATAGCACTCTCTGAACATGAAGGCATTATAGAAATGTCAAAGCGTATAAGCATTTTCAAACAGTCTTATTCCAAAATTCCTCTGTTGCCTCTGTTTACAAAATTGTGTACATGCTAAGTCGCTTCAGTCGTGTCCAACTCTTTGCGACTCCATGGACTGCAGCCTGCCAGGCTCCTCTGTCCATGGAATTCTCCAGGCAAGAATACTGGAGTGGGTTGCCATTCCCTCCTCCAGAGGATCTTCCCTACCTAGGGATCAAAAACAAGTCTTCTGCACTGCAGGCGGATTCTTTACCATCTGAACCATCAGGGAAGCCTGATGAATCAAAAAGTACAGCAACATTCTAACTGACCTTCACTAAGCTTTCTGGTAAAGGCTCTTCTATTCCTGGCCGAGCCCTGAGGGTCTGCAGATGAATAAGATCCAGGCTCTGCCCTGGAGGTGGAAAAGATTAAGAGAATTCAGATGTGATGTGGCACCTTTATGACAAAAGAGGAAGAGGATGAGCAAAAGTGGGAGAGATTTGCCCCACTGGGGTGGGTATGGGGCTGTGAAATAGTCAGAGAACGCCTCCCCTGAAAATGCCAGCAGAGCAGGTCGTGTGGGGAGGGTCCTTGAGGGAATGGCTTGCAACTTGTGATGACATGGAACCGCCTGGAGAAGTGGGGGAGCTTAACTTCGAGGAGCCCAGCATGGCTGAGGAACCATTAGTAAAGGAGGCTGGAGAGAGGTGGGGAGAGGAAGGCAGATCACTCCATGCCATGCTCGAGAGTTTGGACTTTTTTCCCGTAAAGGAAGGGAAACCATTGAATGGTTTAATCAGGGCAATAATATAATCAGCCCTGAACTCTGCAAAAGTCATTCTGGGGGCACATATTGGGGAGGAAACATTTGGGTTGGGTGCAGTAGTGGAGACCAGGAGACCAGTTAGAGAAGCTTTGTAATAATGCACATGCATGAAGAGGAGCTGGACTATAGGACGACACTGTCAGGAGGAGGAATAAAGATGCTTTTACAGTCTGTGTATGTGTTAGAAGACTTTTTGAAAGTGGAATAATATTAAATACACTGGAGAAACATGATACTTAGAGATACTGCATCCTTTTGTAAATAAAGAAAGTGAAAGTGAAGTCGCTCAGTCGTGTCTGACTCTTTGTGACCCCATGGACTGTAGCTTACCAAGCTCCTCTGTCCATGGGATTTTCCAGGCAATAGTACTGGAGTGGATTGCCATTTCCTTCTCCAGAGGATCTTCCCAACCCAGGGATGGAACCCAGGTCTCCCGCATTGTAGACAGATGTTTTACCGTAAAGAGAAAGGTATATACACGTGTGCGTGCGCACGCACACACACACACACACACACACACACATGCATGAATTATCAGACTCAAATTTCTTAAGTTTAGGTGTTTGCTTTCAGGTTTTTTTCAGGTTAGAGAAAGTATACAATTGATCATTAACGAAGTACAGGGCTTAAAATTTCTGAGTAATCCATGTTACAGTCTTGATATCTAAATAGAATAATTGACAGACTTTTCACAAAATAAGTATTCACAAATAGAAGAATGTCAGCCTCTACTGAGATTTTGATAACCTCTTGCTTAGAACTTGGTTTCTCTGTAGAATGCATCGTGATTTATGTTTTTGTTTCAGAAACAGGTCCAAGTATTAAGGAACCGATTCCAATTACTCCACGTAAGTCTTTATGCAACTGTTTTGAAATAAAGCCTCCTGGGCTTTTATAAGAATGAGTTGGTTATGGAGCATTTGCCAGACCCTGAGTTTTGATAAGGAGACTTCTGCTCTCATTCTCCCTTACCCCTTTTTTCTCGTACTTTCTCTTCCCCTTCCTGTATTCTCCTTTCTTTTTTCCTCTCTACTGTTGCCATTTTTAAATATGCAACCAATGTTGACCCATTGGTATGCATCACCTTAATGGAATGTAGTAGCTTCTTAATTTTGGAGAAATTCATCATTTACCTTTAGTGGCTGTGATCTGAAAGACTTAACATATAGCTATGGGAGTGGTTTGCTTTTTGTATCATCAACTGTATCTTCCTGCTCAGAGAGGCAGTGCTGAAGGAACTAGTTGCTATACCATTAAGGCAGTCACTAGTCCAAGGGGTGTTGAGAACACTTGGAAGACAGAGAGAGACCAACTGCTACAAAATGATACGTTGAAAATTATCTGCTTATACAGAAGAAAACTCTGACCCAGAAGCGTTTCAGTGACTTCCCCACAGTTATAATTGGCACTGAGGCAGGACTAGAGCCTGGGCTTTCTGGCTGTGCACCCAGAACTCATCTAGATAATGTTGCCTGTGGGGAGAAGCTTTACTTTTTTTTCCTCCTTAAGACATTCCAGATTTAGTCTCCATGGCTAATTCCATCACGTATACATAGGAATTAGCCTGGAGAGTTTCTTTATGCTAAATACTTTATAAACCGTTCCATTAAGAATATTTATTTTAACAATATCATGGAACAGTATTATGAATCCAGAAAGAGACGCAGATGGACACATTCTCCTATACTCCCCTAGTCTGATTCTTGTAAATGACACCTCTGTCTTTAGAACTTTGGTGTATTTTCACTCAAAACTTTTTATCATGCCCTACTTTTCATCTGTAGGCATGAAAAGACATCTTTTAATATCTGTCCTACAGACTAAATTAAATTAGGTTAGGTTGATGGCTTGGTTTGTCCTAACCTTCATAATGTCCTTCCCAGTTCTTATTCCTCCTAGGGGATCCCCAGCCCCTTTGCAAACTCCTTTTGTTTACCTCCTGCCTTCAGAAGATAAGATAGTGCTGTCCCGTTTTTAGAAGTTGAATGAACACTAAGGGGCACATGGCTAGAGGAGTAGGAACCAGAACTTGGGAATTTGGATCTTTTGAATCTTCTCCACAATGTCATACTTTTCCTGAGCCCTTTTGAGTGCTGGGGCTGCTCCAGGTCATATTTATCTACACAGGTACCTTACACTGAAGTGAGTTGAAAGGCAAAGTGATTAAATTTACATAGAGATCAGCTGGAGTCACTTCTGACTGGAGAGGAGCATAGAAACAGTACTGAAGTAACGGAGAGATCCTGTACTTTATTTTTATTTTTTTTTTAAGAGAAACTTTAGAAATTTTATTCCGCTGAAAACCTCTCTCTCTTAGAAACTGATCTTTACTTTTTATAAATGACTCAAAGAAGGTAATTCTCTTAAACGAAAGGAAATGTTCTGTATCTATGGCCTGGAATTAATTTCAAATGTAAAAATCTTTGCCAAATTGATTCTATTTATATGTTTTGCTGACCATAAAATTGACATCACTCCCCGCTGAGGAGTATTTCTAGTCCCCTCAGAAAGGTCAGGTTGGAAAAGTGTTAAAAAGTAGGTTGTGTTAAATGACACAATAGGTAATTATTGAGATGGAGGGTTGAAATGTGAGATCAGTGAAAGTTATGTTCTACGTTTTCTCCTTCTCACCATTTTCCTTCCTGTTATCTTTCATGTTTTAAATGTTCGTGGAAGTATGTTTGTAAAGTGTTTGGCTTGTGGTTTCTGTGTAGTGTCTCATTGTATTTTGTGAAGGGTCTCAATGTTTAATGAATAAGAAGCCAGATTTTGATCATGGAAGTTTACCTTATTTTCCCAAGTGTCTTGAGCTTTGACTTTCAAGCCCCTTTACTGTTCAAATAGTATATCCTCAGACTGAGGCAATGACCAACAGGCCTAAAGTTTTACAGAGTTGACAAATCTGACTTTTTAGTAAGTTTGATGCTCAAAGTAAATTGCAAACTGAAAGTATCTTGGAAATCTGAGAATTTCATTTTTCTTTTGAGAAAATATTTGCAAGTTACAAATATAGTGTATTTTGTTAGAATCCACTTTTTATCCTCAGAGTTTGTTAGTTGGTTCTCAGCCTTTCTGATGATACTTGTGAAACAAATATAAAATTGTAGCATGTGATGCTGATTCACTCAAAGTATGCATTGGTTTCTTATCATTATAGAGATTTTCCATGGTCTGGACACCCTAACCGTGATGGGCATTGCGTTCGCAGCATTTGTGATTGGAGCACTGCTGACGGGGGCCTTGTGGTACATCTATTCTCACACAGGTGAGTGTGACTGTTGCCTGGCAGTTGGTGCACATCCTGTGTGCCTCGCACACTAAAGGCATTTGGTGTTTCTCTGCACGGATGAATGGATGAAATAATGAATGTAAGAGAGAGAAAGTTCATTCCCACCATTTTCACATTTACGTATTTGGCATGAACTGGGTTTTGCAAAACTATAATTTGTTTTAAGCAGTTGTAGAAAAGGAGTGTTTAAACTACGTTAATTGTATTTGAGATGTTGCTGAAATTTAGCTTCTAATAAAACTATTTTGTGGTTAGGACTTAGTTAAAGAAAGTTAATGTAGACAAACTGGAAATATAAACCATTCACCCAAAGTTGAGAACTTCAGAATAGACATATAAATGGACAGGAAGTAAGCGAGGAAGCCAAGATTTTATTACCACATCTGCTAAGATGCTGAGCACTGTCCACCAGAGGCCCTAATCAATGGCTTAAACCAGAATTTCTCAACCTTTTTTAAACCCATACTATCTCTTCTTGGATAAACACTGAATTCTCTTTTCTTTTCTTGAAAGTTATTTAAAATTTTAAAGTTTTTTTCATGAATTGTAAATAGAAATAGTCAAAAAAAGCAGTTTGTTTTCGAGTTACGTTCTTCCACCCCTAAAAATTATCATGTGCCTTCCTTCCTGCCCTTTACCCTCCAGTCCCAAGGTAGAAACATTCTGGTCTGAACAGAAAGAAAACTTGTTCTGACCCCAAGACACAATGCAAGCCAGGCTTGGGGTGTCTGTAGTGCAAGAGGAAGGAACAAATGGATTGCTGTTTCATAACTTCTTTCTTAGGTTCCTTGTAAATATGGGAAGGAAAGATGCATTTGAGACATGTCTAGCAAGCTAGTTGGTATTGTCTGTTTTCATATGCTTATTTACACTGTGAACCTGGATAAGGTGCTGAATTGATCAGTCAGATAGTGGCAGGCACAGACTTTCTGTGAGTTTCATTTATTTTCCATTGAACCAGTGCAGGCCATGATCTTTGGCCTTACCCTTGGGCTGTCTAACTGGCCAAGCTGAAGCAATGACTGCTTTCAAGGAAAGAGAAGTATGGAAGGGTGTTTTGAGAAGTCATATCTTAATCCTCATCAAAATCTTCCCTTCAAATACTGCATTCTCTGAGTTATTTTAAATTATGGCAGAAGGAGCAGAATGAACCCTAAGGTGCCAAGCATAGGAAAGTCACACAGTCCAAAGCAAATTTTAGGAGTTTAACAATAAGGCTCTAAGTCCTTAGATTTTGTTTCTAATCACCAACCTTTTGAGTGAAGCCAGTTACTCTTAAACAGTGTGGGTTAAATGCGATTATTTTTAAAGAGTGAATACTGCTGTCATGGTCCATGGTTGGTAGAATCTGCAGATGCAGAAGAATTTGGGATGCAGAAGGCAGACTATCAGTTATATGCAGATTAAGCCCCACATTGTCCAAGGGTCGACTGTCTGTTTCATGTGAGCGAAAGGAAATAAGTCTGTTAAGTATTAGACTGAGGATATATGGACATCTGTGAATCCATTTAGGAATGTTGTTCTTCATGAACAGCTTACACAAGCACGGGAAGGGACAGTGTTTAGCAGAGGAGCCTCTTTGAGTGAATAATTCTGTTACAGGAGTACTACCACATCCAAATCTCAGACTCACAGTTCTTTGCAGCTTTCCCCATTCTCCTGCATGGCTGTAAAGTTCTAGAGTTCTTGGCAGCTTATGCTGTATATATTAGGAATGAACTTGAAAGTACTCCAAGAAGACTCTGTAGCCCTGAAGATTTCTACAAGGTAGTCACCCACAGATGCTTACCACATACCTGCTGATCATGACTGGCCTTGGTAATAGAGCTACACTCCCAAACTCTGAAATCTGATCTCAGGCCAGGAGGGCCAGGAAGCCAGCTCAAAGCAAAAAAGGGCAACCAAATGGTGTCACTGTGGGAACAAACCCCACTGAATTCCCTCTGATAACCCCGAACTCTTGTCCACAGATACACTGACAAACCTGGGAGAGAGCAAAACCTGGCTTTATGACATGCATTGCTGCTCATTAAATTCTGAGATGTGTTGTTATAAGTAGATTTAAAAACAAAAACCCAAAGCCCTTCCTGTGATGGTTTCCAGCAAAATAAATTAGGCTCATTTGGAAGCTGAAAGGCTTTATAGACACTTGGACTTTAAACTCTAGTCATTTGGATTCTAAACCTGTTAGCATCACAGCTTGAAATGACTTTTTATTAAAAGCTGTAGCCTCTGGTTCACTTTAAAGACCACTCCTAAGGAATACCAGCAAGATGCAAGAAAGAAAGACTTACTGCAGGACCAAGTGGTAGTTTCCTATTGAGAACCCTCTCCGTTTATTACCTGGATCAGCCAGCAGCAAATTGAGATGAAAAGATCATAATGCGGTGGCCAGTGGAAAGAGGTGTCTATACGAACACTGACTCAGTCCATTCAATTTCCGCAATAACCTAAGCTGTGGAACTCAGACCTTATATGGTATATTTGGGGGTTCAGGCAACATCTGCCTCTGTAGCTAAAATAGTCCTCAGTTTAGATATTTCCCTTTGTGCTTTCCACTCTGTCTGCAGCACAGAGCACAGAACCAAGCCTTAGGTTTGAACTGTGGAGATCTACTTACATACATGGAATGCATGTTAGTCAAAAAAATCTGCTTCCCTGCTTTTATCATATGACAGCTTTCGGTATGATAATGGATACTTCCAAAAGCTATATTCACTGTTTGGAAAACCCCATTCCTAAAACTTACATTCTCCACTAAGATAGTGCAGAGAGGTGGGGCAGTGAGGGTAGAAATGGTCCTGGAATGGAGTCACAGAATCTTCATGCTCCTGGGAACCTAACAAGGTCAGTGTCCCTAAACTGACTCATGAAGGTCCCAGAAGTTCTGTGCAATATTATGTTTTGTTTTGTTTTTTGAGGAGAGGAGCAAAAGCATTTATTCAGTAAACTTTTTAGCTTTATCACAACATGTACATGGTTTAAAGGCTGAAATCATCCTCCAAATAGAATTATACTGGTAATACGACTTAGCAACTAAACCATCACCATGAATTCATCTGTTGACTCTTCCAGTTGTCTCAATCTCCTTTTACACATTCACGTTCAAACATCAGGTATTCGACTGACTCATTTTCCTCAATACTTTTGAGTTGTAGATGTCCTGTGTCATGGATCCTGTGTCTTCCTCCTCCTGCGTTTAAAGGGAACATAAGAGAGAAATGTTTTTCACATGTGTGAAAATATCATTTGCATGTCTGAAAATATCCTCATTTTATATAAGCACTAACAGATAGTTTGCCATGGTATAGAATTTTAGACTTCAAGTGTTTTTTTCTTCAGAATTTTGAAAGCACACCTCACTGACTTTTAGCTCTGAAATTGCTTTTGGGAAATTCAAAGTCATTCAGATTTCTAATATGTTTTTTTTCCTTTCTGGAAGAAACTTTACAATGATAGTGCTTGATGTAGGTGTATTTTCATTCATTATGCTGGGCATTAATTGAGGCCTTTCAGTCTAGAAACTATGTCCTTTGTTGTTGAGATTTTTTTAGATTTATTTTTTCTTGCCCATGTTTTTTTCTGTTCTCTGTTTCTAGAAATCTTATTTGAAAGTTGAACTTCTTGAATTGTGCTGTAATTCTCCTTTTCTGTTTTCCATATTTTTCCTTTCTTTTCTAGGAGATTTCTTTATTTTTATCTTTCAGTTTCTTATTGCATTTTTAATATTGCCTTCAAGTTTGTTAATTCCAAGAAGTTTTTCCCATGAATTAAAGAAACATGTCCTACTCTTGTCTTATGGGTACAATATCTTATCTCTCTAAGAATATTAATATAGAATTATTTAAGAATAGGGAAGTTCTGAGCTTGTGGGTGGAACATATTGATTTTGAACTTTACTTAGGGTGGTCTAGCTGGGCCTTTTACTGAGAAACTCCTGATATCACATCTTTGGATCTTTCCTCTTGAGTTCATCATGTTTTCTGTGAAACAGGTTTTCCTATTTCCTTCTTGGAGGTTATAGATCAGGCTGTCAACATTCTGGGGGTCACAACATTCAACATGTAGGCCTTAATTTTGTTCTCCTCTGTCATTGTGTTTCTCTTCCCTCTTGTGCTGGTGTTGGTCATTCCCAGAACCCTAGTTTCATTCTCTTCAGAGAGTAAACTTCTGTTTAACAGGCTTCTGTTCAATAAATCTTAGTTGAATACACTGTGTATTCTTAAAGCAGAAGTCAAGCACATACCCAGGTCCGCCTGAATCATGTCTTTTAATTAGGAGTGTCTCTGGAAGCTTCAGATATTTCTAGAAGTCTGAAGTTTCTCCATGCTTCCAAATGTAATTCAGAAGCAGCAAGATGAGCAAAAGTGTGACTCAAGTTGGAGGCAAGAGGCTAAGTTACAGGGATCAGAAAGATGCAGGTGGAATAGGTGGAAACCCTCGTATGACTGGAAAGAAGGTAGGATCCACTCTCTTCACCCAAGTGCTCAGGTTGAGTTCAAATAAGATGCCCATGGAAAACCAAAGTGCAAGTGTGGAACAGGCTGGTCACATTGCAGTAATACTGAAAGAAAGTGGGAAGCAGAATATTTTGAAAGATTTTGCTTCCTTCCTTGGAACATTTCTCCCTTTCTCCATAACTTACAACAACATCTAATGCACCCCTCCTGTAAAGTTTTGCTTGCACAAGGAAAGTCTTTTAGCTTGAAAAGTGAGGAGGGGCAATTTTTGAAAATGGTGAATAGTGATGGAAAGCTTCTCTAAAGGTTGATCTAATTCACTGTCCTTCAGTTCAGTTCAGTCGCTCAGTCGTGTCCGACTCTTTGCGACCCCATGAATTGCAGCACGCCAGGCCTCCTTGTCCATCACCAACTCCCAGAGTTCACTCAGACTCACGTTTATCGAGTCGGTGATGCCATCCAGCCATCTCATCCTCTGTCATCCCCTTCTCTTCCTGCCCCCAATCCCTCCCAGCATCAGAGACTGTCCTTACTTGAGTCTGTGAAATAGTTACAATTAGGATATCAAGAGATTGAGACAACTGGTACAAAATTGCAACCAACACATAGGCCTAAGAGGGAAATATCTTTGTTTTCTCTGCAGCATCAAGTAATGTTGAGTATGAGTCACCCCCAGGCACACGGTCTTCAATCCAATGCTTAAATATCTCCCAAGAAAGAAATTCCACAAATTCCCACTGTAACTAGCCAATCCTCATAATGAGCAAGTTCCCTTCTGTGTGACCCAAATCTCTATCACTGCCATTTAAACTCATTTCCTCATGTTCTGCCCTCCAGGGAGATAAAGAACACCTGTCTGCTCCTCTCGGTAATAATTCTCTATGGCCAGTATTTGCAAACTATCTGCTTTGGGCTAAATAATCGAGATTCCTCTCACTTTTCTTTAAAATTCTTCTATTCTTGTTTCCCCATAGAGCTTCTCCATGTTATTCACATCTTAAAGTTTCTCCCCTAGGACCTGCCATGCTAAAAAACAGGGATAAGAATCCAGTTGTGAACTGCCGAAAAGTGGCCGGAAATCAGATCTGAACAGCTCCATGTTAAACTGAAGAAAGGAAACAAGTTATCCCTTAAAATATGTTTCTTTCTGTTTCTAAGGGCATCTCTGGCAATATCGAGGCTTAGCCCCAGCCTAATATGTGAGCTGAGTGGGATGAACCCTTGTAACACACCCTTTTCCTGAGGACAACATGTGCCAGATGCGTCTTTTCCCTACTCACTCTCCTTCCCAAGGGTCTCTTCTTTCGTGGTTTGAGATTTTAGGAGCAAAGCATGAAGACTAAGCACATTTCTTTTGATGGCCAAGTTTGAAATCCATGGTCGAGGGGCCTTGCTTGAACTTGCATTCGCTAAGTGGGCCTGCTCTGCATAACCCTGCAGTCCTCACTGCCCATCTTCTCCAGAAGGAGGCTGGTTATATTTGTCACCCAAGGGATATTCTGAAGAAAGTCAGTGCTTCAAGACATCAGAGGTCACTGTGCTAGAGAGCAGAAAACCAAAGGACACATCTCAGAAAACCTAAGGGACTCTGCTGGCTTTTTAAGCAGAAACATCTGCATGTTAAACTTTTGTTTCTCATAGTGAATTTTTCTGTAATGCCACTTGCATCTGACAGTGAGAAAACTTTTCTTGATTTCTGAAAAGGTAAAAGTTTTTTTTTTTTTTAACAACTTGGTTATAATGAGAACTCTCACATCTTACATGTGAAAATAGACCCAGGGCTAGAAGGGATAGTCTAAAGAGGATGTTTTCAACATTTCCAAGCAGATCTCAGACAAAGATTCTCCTTGGCACACTGTTGGCTCAAAGCCAGGGGATTATTTGGTTAAGTTGACTTGTCCACCCTGGTGAAATGGATCCTGCAATCTTGAGTATAGGGGACTTCTTTGTTTTGTTTTGCTTGGGGTTTCATTTTGGACAGTGTTTTGTATCAGCAGCACAAGAGTTTCCAAAACTCTGGAAGTTGAAAGACCTTTTTAATGGGTAATGATTAAAATAAACTGACATGGCAACAAATTATATTTGGCAAATAGACTTCGGAAAGCAAATATTCAGACTTCCTGGGCAGGGCGTAGTACTGGCACTTTTCCTGAATGTGACTAATCGTGCACATGTCGCATTTGGGATGAGACAGACTTGTTCACTGTCAGTAGGACAAGCCAAGGCCTTCTTGCTGATTTAGCCACTATCAGGCCAAACAAACGAAGCCCAGGTGAGCCAAAGTGGGGAGGGTGGTGTGTTGACTTACCTCCTGCTTTTCTGATATATCCTTTATTTAAATGGGGAAGAGGTATTTTTAAACTGTCCTTCACCACAGTCACATTAGTCCTGCTAATTGATAACAATGAGAATGGGTGTGGATCCACATGTGGGTTGGCAGGGGGCTGAATTTTTCAAGTCAATCACGAGTTGTTCCAGTCTCTAGAGGTTTGGGGCTTTTTTTTTTTTTTTTTTTTGATAGACATAAGAATTCAGAATAGCTAACAGATTTAATTTCCTTTTAGAAAGAAAGTTCCCACTCTGGGGAAAGTGGATTTCTGGCAGAAAGTCACTGTCATTGAGGCAAACATCCATGCCTTTAATTAAATGCACACATGAAGGGTAGAGGGCAGCCCTGGAAAGGGTCCAAAATATAGATTGCCCCCCAAAAAGAAGAATGAAAATACACATTACTCTGCCTCTGAGAAATATTGACCCAGAATTCCCTCTCCATCCCTCCAATCCCAGAAGAATAGATAATCAGAGAAAATACAGCATGGGCCAAATATGCAACAAGCATGTGAAGACCCGGAGGTTGAAGCCTAAATGTGTGTCACTGGGTGGTTCCTAAATGGGTGACAGGGAAAGCTGTACCACACAAGCTGCTTCTCTGTTTTGTGGAACTGCTGTTTTGGCAGAGGTTTTTGAGGAGTAAAGGGCTGAGTTCCTGTGCTTGGAGGGCAGAGCCTTTGCTGATGTGTTTTGTTTTAACGAAGAGGCCAGAGGGTTGCTTATCTCCAGCAGAGAGCTGTGTATTTCAGGCCGACAGGAAAGAGGAGGCTCACTCATAAACAGACCTGGCCCTCTGGGGTTTCCCACATTGGAGCGGGGAGACCACTGACCAGAAATTTATGAAGTTTATGCTTTGATTTTTTAAAGAAAATGCTGTGTTTGTCATCGGAGAGTCTTGATTGCTTTTCCCTACCTAGAGCCATTTTTTTGAGGGCTGCTCTCAGGCCAATTTTGTTGAAGAAAAGATAGCTCTAGAGCTCTTTGCTGTGTTAAATGCAAACCATGTGTGTGACCCAAGGTCTCCTTCCTCCCCACAGTCCTGCACACTTGGCGCAAGGAATGGGCTTAGCTAAAATGCAGTGGGGTGTGTGATGAAAAGTAGGGTACTTAATGTGTGAGGAGATACTCAGGCTGCAAACCTCAGGATGGAGGGGGTGTTCCTGGCAACTGCAGTCCCTTGTGCAACAGCTAAACCCCTTCTTCAAAAGGTTTTTCTGAGCACCAGGTCCTCCCACCTCCATTTCTCAGGTGTGGGTCCTGTGCTCGTCACAAAGCACTCTCTGCTACAGCTAGGGCAAAACCTTGGCATCACCACCCCTATTTTGACCAGGTGTATTCAGAAAAAGGCCTCCATATTGCCAAGGTGATCTCATTACAGTTTAAAGGTCTGGTTCTCCAAACCCTCTGATACCTTTATGAGAGGAGATGTTCTCTGAATACAGGTGCTGGTCATTTGGACCACACAGCACAGATGATGGTGGTTTCTTCAAAGGTTGTAGGCACTGAAATCCTGTGCATTCATCCTCAACTATTAGGGGGTCTTTGCCCCTATTAACTGTCTGTCAATCACCTTGAAAACATTCATTTTTCCCTGTGCAAGGGGCTTTAAAAACAAAACAAAACGGCAACAAGCAGAAACAGCATTGTGATGGGAGGCCTTCTGATCTAGCTGCTTCTGCCCATGGTTGAGAAGAGCCCCAGATGAAATGGTCTTTTCAGAAATGCACACATGTAACATGCGTCTGTCCTTTTCTGTACTGACTGCAGGAGAGACAGCAGGAAGGCAGCAAGTGCCCACATCCCCGCCAGCTTCAGAGAACAGCAGCGCAGCCCACAGCATTGGCAGCACGCAGAGCACACCCTGCTCCAGCAGCAGCACGGCCTAGCCTGCCCCGCCCGCCATCGAGGGCAGGCCTGGGGGCCCACACCTGTGTCCAGATTCCAGGCTCAGAAGGCTCAACTGCGGTTCCCTTGTAAAGAGTGAATTTCAGTATAACCGTCACCTGTTGTGTTCACCCCCCACCCAGGGCTGACATAATTGGGCCCCCTGGACTTCTGTAACACACTAGATTCATGTGAGAAAGCTAAGGTGGTGGCCTTCTCCACCAGCCCCTCACAGGCTTAGGGGTTTTCAATGTGAAACACATGCCAGTTTTTTAAATGCTGCTTTGTCCAGGTAAGAACATCCATAAGTTGAAGCCCTGCCTTTTACCCAGATACAAGGAGTTGGTAAAAGGAATAACCAGATAGTAGAGCCAGTGAAGAGATGTGGCCAAAGATTATTTTCTAACCGAACCAAGATGTAAAACAAAAGAAATGCTTCAGGACTTTCTAAGTGTGTTCCTCCATGTCTAATTTGCACCTTCAGGATGCACACTTCTCACCTTGCTGCCATACTTGTGGGACCGCTGTGTCAGCTTGATGGGTGCTGCCCTCGTGGACTGCACCCTGACACACCTCAAGGCAACATTCCTTCTTGTGCCCTGGGCCAAAACCAGTGCTGAATTCCTTATCAGCTTCCTCCTCCCCACGCTCACACACCAACTGCAAAAATGTCTTAACGCAAAGTTTGTATTTCTTTATAAGCATATAGAAATTGAAAATGGCCAGAATCTGGGACTGCAGATTCCTGCTCATTTATGACACTGTGCTCTACTAAATTAATGTGTAAACAGGGGCAAAATTCTCTTCTAAAAGCTGAGGAGGAATTTGCACAGTGATATATATACCAGCGCATGTATATTATATGTCATTTGGCACTTTTGTTTTTTCAGTTGAAGAGAAAATTCACTCCCATTTAGAAAATGTCCTACACCTTCAGAGTTGTTTATTCTTAAATATTTTTGGGAGAATTAGTGATTCCATGCAAAACATGTCAGCCTTTTAAAAAGATTCTTTCGTAAGCACCAAGCTCTTATAAGTTGCAAACGTATGGCAGATTCTTTTGGTTTTCTGTTGGTTATCTGAACAGGGTCACCAATTCTGCCAAGAAAGTGATGAGATTTGGAAAAAGGCACTCATTTGGATGCTTTAGTTTTCTTGCCTTAAATATATCACCAAACTCAAAAAGAATTTGAGGTAAATTTTATTAAAATGGAGTATCAATAATATGCCACTTTGCAGCTAAAATAAGCTCAACTGATACCTCTATGTTAAAACACACACACACACACACACACACACACACACGAAAAAACAATGCCAGAGGAAAGCATCCATGCCAAATCACTTACTACTGAAGATTACTTGATTGCCAGTAAATATTATTGTTTTACCAGAATTCTCCCAAACAACTCAGAACTCTACAAATAGAACAGGCTAGATTCTACATCTAAAATACTCACAAGCAAATCTAAATGCTCTTAAAATAAGGAAGCTGTGCCTGGTTCTCTGTGAATAGAGCCTTAAGTAGGAAATGTTGGTGTTGCCTGAGACTGGAAGGCAGTGTCTACAAGGCAAATAGGTGGAGATTGACAGTCATTGTTACCCCACCATAGAGTCCTGCTCCGATTGATTTCATAGTTATAAACATTCAATCAAGATGATTTTAACCAAAACAGATTGAGGGCTAAGATTTCCAGGCTATCTACACTGATAATTTTGCAGATCTCTACAAATAAAGATAGATTAGAAAAAAAATTTTGCCTTCAGTTAACTATATTTTTAACATAAAGGTATCAGCATGGAGGACTTAGATTACGCTACCTGTGTTTGAAAATAATGCGCTTTGCCTAACCTTCAGCAGAATGTATTGTTTTAGCATATTCTATGTATAAAAAAGTTTAAAGATGTCTTCAAAGAAGACTAGAGTCTTTAAGTCACTTATAGCTATATTTTACTACAAAAATCTGTGTATAAAGATATATTTAAGTGTTTTAGATAAATTTAAGTTACTCCATATGAAATGTTCAATTTCAGTTACTGTGAATTCTTTTGATCAGTTCTTTGCTTTTTAAAAATCCGTATCCATCCTGTTAAAAAGAAAATTAACTATTAAGAGGTATTAAAAGATTCAATTCTTAGATGGACAGGGTTTAAAACCTTTTGTAATATATTCAAATGTATATTTTTGAGAGAGATGCTGCATTGCCAATGATTTTATAAATAATTTAAAATTAATTTACAAATTTATGGATGTAAGCCAAGAGATTTTAAAAGAGAAGTCAACCTTTATGTATTTGGGTCTTACTATCCAGAAGTATTATTCAGATCAAGAAATTCATGTTGATGAAACCTGATCCTGTGTTATTGGAGAGTGAATGTCATTAAGTATTTCTGAAATGTTTCTAAAAAGTGAACATTTAAAAAATACTGTGTTTTCTCCCTAGCTTCCTGTTATAGCATTTCCAATTGCTTCATACTTCACAGTTTTAATGAATACAAAGTATAAGCTCTACTTTATAACACGTCCTGTAAGTTTCTTTAAAACAGTTTTTATATTCCAGTTAAATTTCTCTATCTGAAAACTCTTTTGTTACTGCTGCAGGTTACACCCTTCATCCGCAGAGGCCACTTTGTTCTGTTTGTTATATGCTAAGGCTATTGTTGAAATGCTCTAAATTCCAAGGCAGACTGTCTGTGTAATGCCCTACAGCTTTTCACCATGTGGTGTGTACCAGCCATTACTCTGTATTTGGAAAGTCGATTCCTTCTGTCAAAGCTGTTTCTATAGCATTTTCTAAACAAAACAAAAGATCTTTTCCTTGTCTGTAATGAGATTGTCAACCCGTTTCCTGTGTGTGTTCTGTAGTGGGCGTGGTTGTGAGTGTGTGTGGGGGTGCGCACCTGCGTGCCGGTCTTTTGTACTGTAACTACCTCATGGTTTGAGTGATGGTTGTACTGCTGATTGTGTTAACAGAGCACATTTTGTTGGGTGACTCGTGCGTGTGATTTTTTTTTTCCTGTTTGTTTTAGCTGGGGGTTGTTCATGAAACCAACAGATGTTTTTCTAAAAAGGACTATTATCAGTTTCCAAATACAATACTTCTCTCTTCTGGTTTTTCCTGAATGAGCCTGATTTTGTTGCTGTTTTTCATCTATGAGGGTAAAAAGAGTACCCTGAAAATCCCTGTGGCCAGTTTGAGCACCCCTGTTGTACTCTTTTTCTCTGTTCAATGTGTCAACAAATTTGTGAACATGCTTAGATGTATAGTTTTGATAACCACAGTTTTAAATCCTTTATCTGTGCATAATAAAAAGATATATATCAATTATTAATACGTGTCTTGCTTGGTTATCATTAAATCCTCCCCTCGGGCTGACATAACCCTTGTTCATGGCCTTTCTGCTAAATTTACCATCTGCTGCAACTGTGTTGGGCTTCCCAGGTGGCTCAGTGGGAAAGAGCCCACTTGCCAGTGCAGGAGATGCAAGAGATGCAGGTTTGATCCCTGGATCAGGAAGATCCCCGGAAGGGAGAAATGTCTACTCACTCCAGTACTCTTGCCTGGGAAATCCCATGGACAGAAGAGGCTGGAGGGCTACAGTCCACGGGGTTGCAAGTCGTTGAGGAGGAGGGAGGGGAAGGGCTAAGGCTCACATAGCAGAGGGGAGGGGTGACAGACTGGAGTGGGGCATGGTGGAGCTTCCACTCTTTTCAGAAAAACGTGGCAGGAGACCTGGAAGTGGATGTCAGCCCTGGCTTCCGTCCAAGGGCTTTCTGTCAATCTCCTGGAGGCATGGAAAGAGAAATAATACGTATTTCGAATCTACTATTACCATCCCCTCCAAATTTCCCAGTGCTGCTTCCAGCATCCTCTATCAATATGCCATCACCATCTACCAGCTGCCCATGCCAGAAACCTGGGAATCTCTCTAGACTATTTTTGGCTACCACACCCCCAAATTAATAAATCCAAGCTTATTCTACCTTTGGAATGTCTCTTTCTCCAAACCACTGACTTATTTCTGCTCCTTCTGCTGTTACCCAGCATCCAAAACCCATCATCTTTTAAACTCCCACTCCCTGGCCTGCTCCCCTTTAACCCTCTCTCTCCACCATGCAGCCGAAGGAGTCTTGAGCTGTCTCAAGTCATGTCACTTTCCAGCCTGGAGCCTTTAAGTAATTCCTTGATTTGCCTTCAGAACAAATTTCAACCTCCTCAGCATGGTTGAAAGAGAATAATCTGCTTACTTTCCCACCTACTTCTCTCAGCTCTCTAGAACTCAAGTCCAATGTGGCATATCCCCAACCAGACACGTTTATATTATGAAAAGAATAGCTTTCTTTTGCTATCAGAGATGAAATGGTAACATTGAATATATGTTTACAAACTGCACTCCCAGATCCCTGCCTTCTCTCCTTTTAAGAATTAGTGATCTGGATGGTTAGAAACAGGCTTCCTGGCTGACTCAGCAGTAAAGAATCCACCAGCAATGCAGGAGCCACAGGAGACATGGGTTCAGTCCCTGGGTAGGGAAAATCCACTGAGAGGGAATGGTAACCCATCTAAGTATTCTTGCCTGGAGAATTCCACGGACAGAGGAGACTGGCAGGCTACAGTCCATGGAGTCGCAAAGAATCGGACATGGCTGAAGCGATTTAGCATGCACGCATAGTTAGAAACAGACCCGCAAGGGTATCAAGGACAGAGGGCCAGGCCTTGCATCTCCCGCAGGTAGGTGTCCACACAGCAGGAGCCGTGAGAGGGGCTTAAGCCACATCTCACTCCAGTGAGGTTGGAGTCCCCATCGAAGAGAGTCCAGCCAATGCCCAGTACCCAGAGTGTGCCCTGGAGCCAGCCCTCAGGGGATAAAGGGAGAAATTGATAGCTTACCAATTTTTCTGCTACTAAACTCCGTCTTTGCTAGAGCAAAAACCTAGGTGATCCATAAATGAGCTTCAGAGTGTCTATTAATTACCTGAAATTGCATGTAGGTTTTGCATTGATATGTCTGGACTGTATTTCTGGTTTTGAGTTTCTTTGTTGAAAGAGCCCATAGCCCACTGAAATACTTTCTTTTTTTTTTTTTTGCACTCAGTGCAGTTCAGTCCCTCAGTGCTGTCCGACTGAGACCCCATGAATCGCAGCACGCCAGGCCTCCCTGTGCATCACCAACTCCCGGAGTTCACTCAAACTCATGTCCATCAAGTTGGTTATGCCATCCAGCCATCTCATCCTCGGTCGTCCCCTTCTCCTCAGCCCTCAATCCTTCCCAGCATCAGGGTCTTTTCCAATGAGTCAACTCTTCGCATGAGGTGACCAAAGTATTGGAGTTTCAGCTTTAGCATCAGTCCTTCCAATGAACACCCAGGACTGATCTCCTTTAGGATGGACTGGTTGGATCTCCTTGCAGTCCAAGGGACTCTCAAGAGTCTTCTCCAACACCACAGTTCAAAAGCATCAATTCTTCGGCGCTCAGCTTTCTTCACAGTCCAACTCTCACATCCATACATGACTGCTGGAAAAACCATAGCCTTGACTAAATGGACCTTTGTTGGCAAAGTAATGTCTCTGCTTCTTAATATGCTATCTAGGTTGGTGATAACTTTCCTTCCAAGGAGTAAGTGTCTTTTAATTTCATGGCTGCAATCACCATCTGCAGTGATTTTGGAGCCCCCCAAAATAAAGTCTGACACTGTTTCCACTGTTTCCCCATCTATTTCCCATGAAGTGATGGGACCAGATGCCATGATCTTAGTTTTCTGAATGTTGAGCTTTAAGCCAAATTTTTCACTCACTTCTTTTACTTTCATCAAGAGGTTTTTTAGTTCCTCTTCACTTTCTGCATATCTCAGGTTATTGATATTTCTCCCAGAAATCTTGATTCTAGCTTGTGCTTCTTCTAGCCCAGTGTTTCTCATGATGTACTCTGCATATAAGTTAAATAAGCAGGGTGACAATATACAGCCTTGATGTACTCCTTTTCCTATTTGGAACCAGTCTCTTGTTCCATGTCCAGTTCTACCTGTTGCTTCCTGACCTGTATACAGGTTTCTCAAGAGGCAGGTCAGGTGGTCTGGTATTCTCATCTCTTTCAGAATTTCCCATAGTTTATTGTGATCCACATAGTCAAAGGCTTTGGCATAGTCAATAAAGCAGAAATAGATATATTTCTGGAACTCTCTTGCTTTTTCGATGATCCAGCGGATGTTGGCAGTTTGATCTCCAGTTCCTCTGCCTTTTCTAAAACCAGCTTGGACATCTGGGAGTTCACGGTTCACGTATTGCCGAAGACTGGCTTGGAGAATTTTGAGCATTACTTTACTAGCATGTGAGATGAGTGCAGTTGTGTACTAGGTTGAGCATTCTTTGGCATTGCCTTTCTTTGGAATTGGAATGAAAACTGACCTTTTCCAGTCCTGTGACCACTGCTGAGTTTTCCAAATTTGCTGGCATATTGAGTTCAGCACTTTCACAGCATCATCTTTCAGGATTTGAAATAGCTCAACTGGAATTCCATCACCTCCACTAGCTTTGTTCATAGTGATGCTTCCTAAGGCCCACTTGACTTCACACTCCAGGATGTCTGGCTCTAGGTGAGTGATCACACCATCACGATTATCTGGGTTGTGAAGATCTTTTTTGTACGGTTCTTCTGTGTATTCTTGCCACCTCTTCTTAATATCTTCTGCTTCTGTTAGGTCCATACCATTTCTTTCCTTTATCAAGCCCATCTTTGCATGAAATGTTCCCTTGGTATCTCTAATTTTCTTGAAGAGATCTCTAGTCTTTCCCATTCTGTTGTTTTTCTCTATTTCTTTGCACTGATTGCTGAAGAAGGCTTTCTTATCTCTTCTTGCTATTCTTTGGAACTGCATTCAGATGCTTATCTTTCCTTTTCTCTTTTGCTTTTCACTTCTCTTTTTTTCACAGCTATTTTTAAGGCCTCCTCAGACAGCCATTTTGCTTTTTTGCATTTCTTTTCCATGGGGATGGTCTTGATCCCTGTCTCCTGTACAGTGTCACGAACCTCTGTCCATAGTTCATCAGGCACCCGTCTATCAGATCTAGTATGTATAAATAAATACAAACAATAGACATATGTAACAGAGAAAAAGTATCATGATCCTCACATTTAGAGACAGTACTGATTTAGTGAGTGTGTTCCCAGACATTTCCTTATATTTGTATCAACATGTAAATGTTACTACAATAAATAAGATCTCATTATAACATTTGTAACTTGCTTTTTCCACATGGCATATCTTCCCATCAGGCTTCATGAGATGAGTGATGGTTATCATTTTTGCACTAAACTTTCCCTAAATTGCCAAAGTAAAAGGTGGCCATTAGAGGAAGTGAAACAAAACAAAGTTATTTGTTAATGCTTTTTCCCACCCCCTCTAGTCACTTCCCTGAAAGAGTGATGTTGACAGCCTTTATTCCAGTTCAAACACTGATACATGCTCACAAAAAGAGGACATTTTTTTGTTTACACTGTGTATATACATACACTGAAACTTTCCTTTTTCATTTAATGTGAACCTCCTTCTAGTTAGTAGATATAGAACAAATTCTTTTAACGGTCATTCTTTTTAACGGTTACTGAATATTTCATACAATGAATTCAGCCAATTCAGTGTGATCAACATTTTAGAAGTATTGTTTTCAGAGTTTTAAAGTGTCATTCTAGCACTTTAAAGGAAAAAAAGGTGACAGAATTGCAAGGAGAAACTGACAAATTCATCATCACAGTAGACGACTTTACCATATCATTCTCACGTGTGCATGCTCAGTCACTTCAATCATGTCTAACTCTTGGCAGTCCTTTAGCTGCCAGGCTCCTCTGTGCATGGGATTCTCCAGGCAAGAATACTGGAGTGGGTTGTCATGCCCTTCTCCAGGGGGTCTTTCCTGCATCTCCTGCACTGCAGGCAGATTCTTTACCGCTGAGCCACCAGAGAAGCCCATATCATTCTCAGAAGCAGATAAGTAAAAAAGATTTGGATATAGAAGATTTGGATAGTGCAATTAAGCTTGATCTACCGGGCATACATAGAATATGTGACCCCAAATTTGAGAACTTTGTACATATGAAATATTTATAAAAATTGGCCACTAATAGACCATAATGGAATTCTCAGCAAATATCATAGTACTTAGTCATACTGGTCAAGTTCTTTTTCCATAAAGCAAACAATTTGGAAATCAATAAGCAAAGAGTAATTTTTAAATGTTAAATATATTTGGAAATTTAAAAAAACGTATTCCTGCTTCAAAGGAGTACCTAGAAATCAGAAAGTATATAGACTTGAAGAATTAAATTACTAAATTCATACATGCAGTTAAAGTAGTACTTTATGAGAAATTTATAACTGTAAAATGTTTATATTGGTAAGTAATGAAAGGTTGAAAGTGAAAGATTTTTCAATATTCAAATAAGGAAAAATGCCAAAAAATGAATTATTTTAAAAGACTACCAGAAATAGACAAAATTAAGTAAAAATAAAAGCATGAATTAGGAGTGGAAAAGGACAAATCAGCAGAAACTACAGAGATTTTTAATAAATAAAGGTTCACCATAAGTTTCTTCTAATAAATTTGAAAACTTAGGTAACTTGGATAATATATCAGTTGAGTCCTGTGGGTGAGCAGAAACCACACTGGGTATTTCAACAGAGAGATGTCAATAACAGGAATTGGTTAAGCAGGTGCTGGATGGCTGCAAGGTGAAGAGAAGATACTCAGGTAACACAGAGTTAGCAAATGTAGAAATAGTTGCATCCCTGGGACTGGGGATTGTCAGAAGGTGAAATTAGGGGTGATTTGCAGAGTCCTAGTACCCAGGCAGGTAGAGAGGGAAGATGGGAATCTGGGAAACAAAAACTTAGTAAATGGCACAGATGATTTCCTGGAAAATTACAATTTTCTAAAACTACTTCAAGCAGCAACAGAAAATTGAAAATCCATCTTCAACCATTAAGAAAATCAGGGGATTAAAATCTACTCACAACAAAACAGAATTTTTAAAAAAGTTTTTTAAATACTGCTAAGCCCAGATGTTTTTATGTAGGTTATACGAACTAGTCAATTGATAGTGGATAATGCCAGGATCATAATGGTTATTTTGGGGATGGCATGTCAAAGAGAAAGAGTTTTTAACTATTAGTGTCTATTACCACATTTCTTTTTCTAAAGGTTGTAACAAATCATCATTGCTATAGATCTCCCCATCAGCATGGGGCATTCTGAAACAGAGCTTGGCCTCCCAGACTGCACAGGTTTGAATTTAGACTCTGCCATTTGCTAGCTGAGCTATATCCTTAATTTAAATAAATCTATTTCTTAGCATTTTCATGAATATTAAATGAGATAATCCACATAAAGTGTTTAGCATATACTAATCACTTAATATCATCTACTATTAATTGTTACCAGCATTAGGTTACAATGTTTTAAATTTTGCCAGTCTGATGGTTGATAAATTGTATCTCCTTATTTGAATTTGTATTATCATGGTAACCAGTGAGTTTTAAGTTGTTATAAATTATTGGCCTTTTCCAGATTCTTCTGTACATTTTCATTTCCTTTGCCGCTTTTCTACTCAGTTGTATGTTTCTTAATAATTTCCATATTAGGGACATTTTATGTCATATGTTATGTATGACAAATATTTTTTTTAAATCCATGATGATCTTTTCTTTCATTCTGTTTATAATGGATATCACCAAGATAAAATGTTTTTTGTGTAGTTGAATATGTCTACCTTTTCCTCTTGGGTTCTGGGCTTCCTTTCTTACTTAGGGTTTCTCTAACTCTAGACATATACTATTACTTTTATTAATTTGCTTTTCAAATTTAGATCTTTATTATTTTTTGATGGTATGAGGGTAGGAGTCTATTTTGTTCTCTTCCAGATGATTATTCAGTTTTACCAGAGCATTTATTTAAAAATTCATCCATTCCCCACTAAATTAAGATTTTTGAAAAAGAATAATAGCTATGATTTGCCCTTAGCAGATATTAGAATTTAGCATAAAGTTTTATAATAAAAATAGTATGACATTAGCATAGGAATAGTTAAATAGATTTCTCAAACAGGCAGAGCATTCAGAAAGAGATCTAATTCATTAACATATGACAACTAGTCCCAATTTTCATTTGATTCTTTGGATTTTTCAAATATTTATTTATTTGGCTGAATGGGGTCTTGGTTGTGGCACATGGGATCTTTAGTTGCAGCATGTGAGATCTAGTTCCCTGAGCAGGGATTGAACCCGGGCCCCCTCCACTGAGAGTGTAGAGTCTTAGCCACTGGATCATTAGAGAAGTCCCATTAGATTCTTAAAGGATTACATGACCCCAAAATGGTTACAAATTCAAGACCCAAAGTATGAGATATAGGTTCTCCCAGTTTCATTGTATGTAACCAGATCTGATTTTATTCCCCTGTTATTTAAAAAATCTAGAGAAATTTTTATCTGAAAAAGAAAAATGTAGTTAATATTAGGTCTACCCTAAGCTTTCTGTGGGAGTGAGGTTGCCACCTCGCTGGGTCTGGAGGGCAGAACATCAAGCCAAAAGGGATTGTTTTGGATCCTTAAGATCGCATGGAGTTTGGGTTTATTTTTTTTTTAAGGCTTTTGACTTGCTTGGGTCCTGTCATGCTTTCTGTTTTCTTATTTTTCCTTTTTGGAATGAGAATTGTGGGGGAGGGAAAAAATTTTCCCTCTACCCTTCTAAGTTCTTAGCTGAGACCTCTAATAAAAGACATATTAACAGAAGAAAAACAAACAGAAGTTTATTAACATGTATGCCTCATACGTACATGGGAGACTCCCAGGGAAAAATGAGTAATGTAAGGAGGCGGCCTGAATTCAGGATTAGATACCATCTTAGGGAAAGAGGAGGGAAAATGTAGGCCTTTCAGAGAAGCAAAATAATTAAATAATTTTTAAGAAAGATAAACAGGCCCTTAGAAGAATATATGAGAGTCTGTGATAATGGTTGAGTTTGATGTTGACCTCTATTCTCCTTCCCTATGATGAGTCATCTCCCCTGGTTGATAAAGCTCCTAGGGAGAAGATTTACAACAACTGAGTTCCTTTTTGGAGAGTCTGTCTTCAGGCAGATAAGAGGGAGAACAGAGTAAACTTTTTCTCTATTTTAAAATTTTTGGCTATTTTTCAAGTGCTTATTGATCAAAATAGTCAATATACCAAATTTGCATAATTTGGAGTAGTATGATCCTGAACATCAACAGTCATATCTCGGGGTGGCATGTTCTGCTCCCCTTCAGAAAGTCTCTCCTATGCCTGTCCCACTGCTGTATTTTGGAAGCACTTAACTTGTTTGGCTTCACAGGTTCACAGTTGAAGAGGAAGTTACTTCAGGATGATGTGTACCTACCTCAGTTCTCACTGATGATCAGATAATAATTAGATAAGACTTTGGACTTTAAAGGTGATGTGGGAATGAGTTGAGACTTTGAGGACTGTTGGAATGGTAGAATGTGGCATGCGAGAAAGACGTGATTGGGGTGGCTGGGGGCTGAGTGAAATGCTACGGCCTGAATGTTGGTGTCCTCCCACAATTCATATGCTGAAGCCCTAATTCCTAGGGTGATACTATTTGGAAAGGGGGCCTTTAGGACATAATTAGGTCCTGAGGGTGGCACCCTCAGGATGGAATTAGTGCCCATAGAAGAAGAGACAGGAGAGGACTTGCCTTTTCCCTCAGTCCTGCGAGGATGCCGTGTGAAGACAGCCATCTTCCAACCAGGAAGCAGGCTCTCACCAAACACCAGATCTTCTAGCACCTGTTCTTGGACTTCCAGCCTCCCAGAACCGTGAGAAATAAGCGTGTGCTGTTTAAGCCATTCATTCTCTGGCAGTTGTAGCAGCCCAAGCTAAGAGAGAAATCAGTGACTTGCATGATGATTTGGTGCTCCTCCTCCTCTTCCTCCTTACACATAAATGTTTGGAGAAAAATTAATATTAGCTGATCAAACATCATTTACAAAATATTTATAAAATGGTTTCTTCCAGCCATTTGTGAATGTTACAATAGGTTTGTAAAGTGAAGAAATATTACCAGATGCCAATTTCAAGGAAAATCTAGACACTTTTTTATTTCAAAGCAAGCCAAACCTATAGCATTGCTCTTCCCTAACACAGTATGTTTGAAAATGGGCGAGTGGCTGTTTTAAGATTTACAGCTATCATTGATAATCTACAGTTTGAGTTTTTGCATATTTTTTCATGCAAAATGTCTTCATGTCTAAATTTCAATCTCAGCTCTTTCAGAGGATCTGAGTACTGCACTTTATGTAGATTTTATTTTACTCTTAAAATAAAGGTCATATGACATCATCTCTCCTTCTGCAGAAGGTCACAGCTTGAATTGATTTTTAATGACCTTCTCCGTTTATTGCCTCTAAGATTTCATTAAAAAAGGAAAAGAAAAACTTTCAAAGTAGAACTACATGACTGAAGTTAACTCTACCTTGACTTAAAGAGAAACGAGGGTCGTGAGTATGCGCATACATGCAGACACACACACACAGGCTTACATCTCAACCATTTTCTGATTTTTTAAAAAACAGTTAACATGTTCTCAATACTTTTCTTCAGCTCAAACACCTCAGAACTGATGATCCTTTTATAGACCACAGCACACCATCTGTATAAGAAGGATGAGCAAGGAGAACAAGAATTTCTCAGTTTTAAAAACCAACTGGGTTCCTTCCATTTGACCAACCCAAGATCCAGAGCTGAAAGTCTTCATAAGTAACTTGGGTGGAGCAGTTTTTGCTGGTCTGTTACTCGTCCCAGTTCATAAACTGCGTATGACATAGTTCCTGCAAAGAACACAGTGCACTTCATGAGGATGTTGAAATAATACTGAATTTTAAAAGGGGAAAAACACATGGATTCTGTTTGGTGGAGATGAAGAGTAGAGAGAAAACTGGATTGTTGATGTTAAAACCCAACCCAGATATTAACGATCGGCCCCCAAAATTAGAAACCAGAGCTTCAGCTATCTTCTCCTTTAGAAACACAAACTTCTAAGGCCACTAGTCTTTCAAGATAAGTACAAAATCTGCAAAGGAATCTCTCCATTGAGGAGTCTAGATCAAATCCTTTCCTTAAATGGAGTGGAGAGGTGAAAACAAAAAGTTTCTTAGCCTATCAATTAACCTGAAAAGTAGAATCATCTGTTGGAGTGTCTAAACGGAACTCGAGAGAAATGCACCATACTTCAGCATTTCACTACAGTTTACAATTACATTCCAAGAGAAGGTAATTCAGTTATTAAGCCAGCAAAGGGAAAACCAACAAATTTTTAACCCAAGCAGACAGTCCCCATTTTGCCTGGCTGATTTTCCCTTTTTAGTATATTTCTCAGAATGCCAATGTGCGTGATAGAAACTCCTCAGTTACTGCAAGGAAACAGTCACAGGAAGTGCAGAAAGCAGTTGAAAGAAGCATGTAATGAAAATGGAGGATTTGGGTTCAAGTCCTTTCCCACCTGTAGGTCTGAGCTGAGCCACAATGGAGAAAACCAGAGGAACAATTAGGAGAGAGATCTAACCCCGCCCCCCAATCCCACCCCCTGTCCTGTGCCCTGGCCTGCTTAATTTCCTCCTATTTATCTGCATTGCCTTCTCACCATCTCCTCTGATCCTAACATCCTTCACGGTTCTGCTGTTACTTCTCTCTGGAGCATTAGGAGCTGCCCCCATCTGTGACTTTTGAAGCTCTAGTAGCACCATCTTGTCATCTATTGGTCAAGATAAAAAACTCTTATTTTCTCCCACCCCTATCAGCAGCAGGTCCTGTTGACTTTACTTCCAAAACACATTCTGCTTCTCCCCATCTGCACCACCTCATTCTAGTCTAAGTCATCCTGGTCTCTGACATAAACTATCACATCTATTCTTCTTGTCTCACACACAAAAATTTGTTCCCTACTTGGCTGCTGGAGCAACTCTCTTCAAAATATGCTAGATCTTGTCAATTCTGTTTAAAACTCTACGACTTCCCATCACACTTAGAAAAAATTCCAAATTTTTCCAACTGCATTTAGAAAAAGTTCCAAATTCCTTTATTTTTTTCTTAGCTCAATCAATAGGTTTTATTACTTATTCATCTTTGTCTTTAACAACTTTGTCTTGTTTCTTAAAGTAAATGTTAATGAGTAAGAATTGCTTCTTATTTTCTTCTTTATTATACAGTGGTAGCAGACTATACGTGCTCTGAATTTTGCTTTTCTCACCTGATGTATTTTGTTTCCATATCAGAACGTAAGGCAGTTTCTCATTCCTTTTTTAAAAAATGGCTCTGTAAGTTTCTGAAGGGCTTCCCCAGAGGTGACTCAGCAGTAAAGAATCTGCCTGCCAATGCAGAAGGTGCAAGAGATGAGGATTCACTTCCTGGGTCAGGAAGATCCCCTGGAACAGGAAAGGGCAACCCTCCAGTATTCTTGCCTGGAGAATCCCATGGACAAAGGAGCCTGGCAAGCTACAGTCCATAGGGTTGCAAAAGAGCTGGACACAACTTAGTGATTAAACAACCATAGGGTCCTACTAAGGGAATATACCATGACCTAGTTGACCTGCCCCTTTCAGTGCACAATTGATTTGATTCTCTCTCTTACTGTTCAAGCAAACTGCATTGTGTAGGCTCATATGTAGGTTTTTTAGTTTGTGTACAGGCAAATCTCAAGGATAAAGTCCCAGAAGTAGGAATACCAGGCCAAAGAATAAATGTACTTATATTTCTAATAAATATTACCAAGTTGTATTCTATTGATATTGTATCATTTTACCCTTCTGGTATTTTTTCCAATCTGGTGGATTAAAAATGGTATCTCAATATTATTTTGATTTGCATTTTTCTTATGATGAGTGAAATTGTGCTACATATATATATATATGGATTATTTATTGTTTTCTTTCTGTGAACTGTCCTGTTTTTTGCTTGTTTTTCTATTGAGTTGTTTTCCTTTACTTTCTCAACTTTGAAGAATTCTTTATACATCAGGGAGATTAATCCTTTGTCTGTGATTATCTTGGCATTTAAAGCCCTAGGGATCTGACCTCATCTCTGACCTGAGCTAATGTAAATCTCCTTCCCACCTGTTACACTCCAACCTCAATATTCTGCGATCTCTTTCTTGCCTGAAGGCCTTTAAATTTGCTGTCCCTCTGCCTGGCATGCTGTTTTCCAGGTCACTGACAGCTGTCTCCTCCTTATTACTCAGAGCTCTGCTGAATTATTGATGGGCAAGGCTTTCCTGGACCATAGTCTATGATAGACACCCAATTCTGCTCCATCGCACCATTTAGGCTGACTTCTTTACATAGCTCTTACTTGTCACAAGTATTTTTTCTTATTTGCTTTTAGTTTATCATCAGTGTCTCCCAATCCAAAATGGAAGCTCCGAGAGAAATAGGTCTGTCTTGCTCATCACACTATCCCTAGAGCTTAAAACATAGCAGGCATGTTTCAGACAGATTGTGTGAGTAATGAATCCTTTCATCCTCTCTCCAGGCATCTTCACATGTTTTTACAATGTGCCTCACCTGCCATATGCCCTAGAAAGAAGATTGATAGCAATATGTGCAGAACGCTGGACTTGGTTTCATTATATATGTCATTTCATCCTTCTGATCACTCTGAGCTAGTCAGCATTATGTTCACTTTTATTAATAAAGCTGAGACTCTAATAAGCCCCAAAGAAGCCTCCAAGAACCTGTGGATTACATATGCTAGTCCTGATGAGGCCAGGTGATTTTAATGTCCATTCTCTTCTAATTACACCATACTGGGACATTACTTCTTAAACTTCTGCATGGTATCTACTTGTTACCTGCACATTGTCCGTGTTCAATAAGTCAAATAATTAAAATATGTCAGAGGCTGAAAGGGTCTTAATGGTCACTTACACTTAACTAAGTGATACAGTAAATCAGCAGTAGGTCCAGGATGTACGTCTATAATCTCTGAGTCTTTATTGCTAGTTTCCTTCCTACTCCCTGTTATCTTGGTAATGCCAAGCTCAGTCTCACCACAGGGCCTTTGCACTTGCTGTTCCTTCTATTTGGAATTATTTCCTTCTAGATTTTCACACGACCAGCTCTTTGTCAACACTCAGACCTCAGGGCACATGTCCTCCTTAGAGAAGACTTTTCTGACCACACAAACCAAATTAGGCACCTCTCTTACCCCAACAACTCTCTATTGTGTTTTTCTGCTTTTATTTTCTTTTGAGCACTTCTCCCAATCTGAAATTCTTAGTTTTCTTGCTTGTTGCATGCCTTTCACACTAGGATGTGAGCTCCATGAGAAAGGAGCCTTAGCTAGTGTGTTCGTGGCTGTATGTCCAGTGTCTAGAACAGCAGAACTATAATAAACACTGTGAGATCTAAAAATTAACAAGGTGGCTCTAGAGGCAGCATGGAAAAAATGTAGGCCTGGGAAACTAATCTGGCTCAGTGATTAGCCAGCTGCTACATCATAGCAAGTCACTGCGCTTCGGTTTTCTCACCTTTCAAGTAAGGAAATGGGTATTTTGTGGCATCTTACAGTATGGTAATTCTACGAAGTTGTAAATTATTCATATAATTCAAGAGTGATTTTTCAAAGAGATGAAGTTTACCTCAGTGCAAACTCTTTCCCTGTTTTTTTTTTTTTTTCCATTTGGGATGGGCATAAATTCTAAAAAGTACCATACACTTTTAAATTTTTAATCAAAATAAACAGACCACCTTTGCCTTCTTATTGAGCCAAAGTTTTCATTCATAAAAGTGAATATTGTAGCATGTTGCAAGGAAAACATTGGGAATGTTAGTTTCTATTAATTGATAGTTCTCCTTATTATGGGTCACATTTTCCTGCTTTTTCACATACTAACAATCTTTGATCGGATGTCGTACTTTATGAATGTTATGTTGTTGAATTCTGGATTTTGTTGTCTTCTTTGATAGAGGGTTGAATTTTGTTCTAACAAGCCGTTAATTTATTTGTTGATCAATGTGGTCTTTTCAAGAGATGGTTTTGATCCTTGTTAGGATGGGTCTAGAGTAGCCTTTACTCAAGGTTAGACTCACCCTTCTCCTAAGATGTGACCTTCCTGGGTCTCTACCGACTGACTGCCTGGAGTGTTTTGTGAGATCGCTCCACCTGGCTGGTCAGAACTTTAACATCTCATAGTCCCATTTGAGTTTCAGTAGTTGTTTAGTTCACAGCACCCCAGTGGTTGCTCTTGCTCTAATAGTTGTTCTTTGCCCAGCCTTGTGGAATCTTGCCCCACACAAGAAAACAGCTTAATAATCAGCCAGAGATTCCTGAAGCCCCCTAAGCAGGTGTCTGCAGGGTTCCTTCCTCTCCAGTGCTTTGCCCCATGAATGCGATTCACTTCAGAAGCCTGATCACTGTCTTGTCAGCTCACCAAGAGGACTGTGCTCTGAGTACCCCCTCCCTGCACCTCAGTGGGTAAAGGACCTTCAAGCAGAAAGGTAGGGCTACTGAGGGATTTATCTCATTTGTTTTCCTTCTCTTGAGGATCACAGTCCTGTCTCGTATCTGAGAACAACTATTGTATACATTTTTGCCAGTTTGAGAGTTGTTTACAATGGGAGACTAATATGGTATGACAATGGCTAGAAATGGAAGTTCCCTCCTCTAGTGCATTCAAGGTATGTAAAATCTATCCGTCACCAAACAAAATGACCCCAATGTGCTATATCTTAAAAAAAAATTATTTTGGGGAAAAATATGATGGCTTATAAAGTTCAAAGAAATTCAAAAGATACAAACTGATGTAATAACTAGATATATACCTGGTGTAAGTCACTAAGTCACAGAGTATCAGGATTAAATAAAATAATGACCAACGTTGCAGGCCCAGTGACTGGAACATGAGTATTTGATAACTGTGTCCTTCTCTATCTTATGGGAGATGCTTAAAGTCAAGTCCTATTTTAAAATCATTTGGTGAACTAGTTATTTAAAGAATTCCTGTGGTGAATCTTTTTCCAAAGCAAAAGATCCTTTTGTGAAATGTGTAAACTCCTCCTAATCTTTCTGTAAATATAGATTTTTATATATTTGGTTGGCTTAACGTGTTCTGTGAGGAATTTGTTTGCTAAGGCTCAGTGTGGGTGTGGGTATGGATGTATGTTTGGGAAATGGTTAAGAAAGAAGGGATTTTGTTGTACTGTGTCACAAACCTTGTTGGTTTGGGTAGAAGCCATGAGGTTTTAGAACTGGGTTTTGAATGAGATGATTAGACAATAACAAATGCAGGGTGGGAAATCCCTAGACTGCACAAAAGTGGAGATGATATACCAGTTTCTGTTACTTGGATTTTCACAGATCATTTTTCCAAGAACCTGGAAAGAATCTTGCCAGGTCAAGTCTTGGCCATGGCAGTTCACTCCCCTAGTCATTTATTCACGTAGCTAGTACATATTGCATGCCGGGTACTATTCTACGCTCTGGAGACACATCGGTGGACAGCATACCTGCTTTCAGAGAACTTATGTTCTAAGGGGAAGCTATCAAATAAACAAATGATGTGCCGAGAGAGAGCACAAGGTAAGAGTGTTAGAGAACAGCCTAGGCTAGTAAGAAATGAGGTGAAGTCGCTCAGTCGTGTCTGACTCTTTGCGATCCTGTGAACTGTAACCTACTAGGCTTCTCCATCTATGGGATTCTCCAGGCAAGAATACTGGAGTGGGTTGCCATTTCCTTCTCCAGGGGATCTTCCCGACCCAGGGATCGAACCCGGGTCTCCCGCATTGGAGGCAGATGCTTTAACCTCTGAGTCACCAGGGAAGCCCATGCCTTTTTGATATTGGGAGGGGGCACCCAGAAAGATACACTTGAGCAGAGACCAAGAGAAAGAAGGAGGGGAGCCGATGAACCATCTCTGAGGAAGCAAGGACTGCAAAGGCCTGAGGTGGGAGCAGCATCACTAGGGTGTGGAGGATGAGCAAGGAGGCCATAATGTTGAGAGTGAAGTCAAAAAATGGTGAGATGTGAGGAGAGGAAGGTAAGAGATGAGGACTGAGGTTGGAGAGCACCAGATTGGATATCTTGTGGGCCAGGGCAAGGGCTTTGGATTTTATTCTGGATAAGACAGGATGCATTGGAGAGTGAACTGCAGAAGGAGAGGATCTCATGTTTTTAAAGGATCACTCTGGCTGTAGAGAAGAAACAGGTGAGAAGATGAGTAACGTCGCTCTTGCAGTAGTACTGATGAGATCTGTCAGTGGTTTCGACCAGGATGAGAGCAGCAAAGCTGGAGAGAAAGGGTCAGACTCTGCAGACATTTCAAAGGAGAATCTGACAATGTGTGTTAATGGATTGGATGTGGGATAAGAGAAAAAATGCAAAATCAAAGCTGACATCTGAGCAATTGGAAGAATGGCACGACCATTTCTTGGTAGGAATGGATGGAATGGGGGCAGTGAGAGGTGGAAGAAGAAGGTCAAGAATTCTATTTTGAATATCAGGTTCATTTCTACATATCAAAGCAGAGATGCTGAGAAGGCAAATATATATCCAGGTTTGGCGTTCTGGGAAGCATTTTCAACTGGAGATGCAAATTTAGAACCATCAGCATAAAGATGGTATGGAAAGCCATAGAATAGGACAAGGCTCCCTAGTAAGTGAGTTAGTTCAGTATTTAGGGTCAGGATAAAGAGGATGTTACAAGGAGTGCAGCCATGAAATTAAAAGACATTTGCTCCTTAGAATGAAAACTATGACAAACCTACACAGCCTATTAAAAGACAGAAACACATCACTTTACCAACAAAGGTCCATCTAGTCAAAGCTATGGTTTTCCCAGTAGTCATGTATGCATGTGAGATTTGGACCATAAAGAAGGCTGAGCATTAAAGAAGTGATGCTTTTGAATTGTGCTGGATAAGACAAGGAGATTAAACCAGTCAATCCTAAAGGAAATCAACCCTGAGTGTTCATTGGAAGGACTGTTGCTAAAGCAAAGCTCTAATACTTTGGCCATGTGATGTGAAAAGCCAACTCATTGGGAAAGACCCTGATGCTGGAAAAGATTGAAGGCAAAAGGAGAAGAGGGCAGCAGAGGATGAAAGGATTAGATAGCATCACTGGCTCAGTGGACATGAATTTGAGCAAACTCCAGGAGATAGGGGAGGACAGAGGAGCTTGGCACGCTGCAGTCAATGGGGTCCCAAAGACGTGGGGACACCTCAGTGAATGAACAGCAACAACAAAAGGGGGATGCAGCAAGTAGACCAAGACAGAGCAGTTACTCCAGAGAGACTAACACTCATGTTACTGATTGTCTCTGATCCCCAGGCTCTTCTGTAGAGAAGAGATAACTCTCAGCTGTGATGGTTAAATGAGTTAAAGTTTGGTCCAGCTATGTGCAGCCCACTGAGAGAGAAATTTTTCTCTTTTCCCAATGGATACATCCCCCATGTTCTCAGCGCTGAACATCATAGATCCAGATGGAATCATTTCTCAAGCTTCTCTGAGATGGTGAGTATCAGTCTGTGGCTATGAGAGCTGGTTGTCTTGCTAGCTCATAGGGACACCCAAAGCCTGCTTTCACAGAGCTGACAACAGAATCGTCCTGAAGATATGAGAGGCTGGTGTCTGTGTGGGATGGCTGAAGAAGTGTGAGGCAGGAGAGAAATAGGCTAAGGAGGACCACTAGGGAGAATGTAGGGGTACAGGAATGTGTCTCCACCCAGGCACCCATCTCCCAGCCACTTTGCCTGTCAGTGACTGTGCCCTTAACTGACTTCCTCTGAGGGAATTTCCCTCACGACCTGCCAAGGTCATGCCCCATTCCTGGGAGCAGTCTGCAATCAAGGATTGGAAGAGGTATAGTATAATGTCCTGGGCCCTGGCCTCCAGACAGTAAAGCTCTGATGGGCCGTCTGGGTGTGCTTCTCTATAGGAACAGCTGAAAGGTTTGTTAGCTACAGTGTGCCCTACATGTGAACCTTCAAGTAGCGAGCTTTCAAAGATGCAAACATGTGTTTACATGTCCACTCGCGTGAGTTAGTTCGTGTGTCTGGTGTACATTGTCACATGCATGCATCCTCTACTTTTGTGTGCTTTTGTGTACTTGACTGTATACAGTAGTGCAGTACCTTTATTTCAAGCCCAGAATGTCCAGAAACAAAGAGTAAAAGTGATATAGCTGGCACTGCTAAGAAGCACCAAGTGATAACCATGGAAACAAAAGTGAAAATAATTGAGCGAGTAGAGCAAAAAGAGGAAGAAGTAACTAAAGAACTGAAGAGGTTCACGATGCAGGAAATGGCAAGGGGCTTTTCTCTATTTCAGGAGGCACTGTTAGTTTTTGAGGCACAAGACCTGAATGTAGAATAGTTCATGAAAATTGCAGTAGCCATTCAGAGCGCTACTGTCACCTACGACGAGAGAAAAAGAGCTACTACCCAGATATCACTGGATCTTTTTTTTTTTTTCTTTTTTTCTAGAGGGTAGCTAGAATTGAATCCAGCAAGGAAACAGCACCTGTGCCATCAATGTAAAGGCATGAGTAAAATTGCAGTTCGCCATCCGTCTCCTATTGCGATGTTCAACTCTGCTGTCTTCCGCACCCTCTCTACCCTCCAGGCTGTAACTCTTCTTGCTGCCCACTCGGTGCCACTCCCTGTACTCCAGCTGCTGTACTGTACTGTACCTTTCAAGGCACTGTACTGTGAAAATGAAAATGATGTCTGTATTTCTTGTGTTGTTTATGTATTATTTGTGTGAAAAGTATTATAAACCTACCACAGTGTAGTACTCCCTGGTGGCTCAGTGGTAAAGAATCCATCTGCCATGCAGGAGGTGTGTGTTCGATCCCTGGGTGGGGAAGATCCCCTGGAAAAGGAAATGGCAACCCACTCCAGTATTCTCGCCTGAGAAATCCCATGGACAGAGGAGCCTGGCAGGCTACCGTCCATGGGGTTGCAAAAAGAGTCAGTCACCACATAGCTTCTAAACAACAGCTACCTATTTACAGCGCAGTACTGTATAGCCAGTTGTGTTAGTTGAGTGAAAGAAAGTGAAGTTACTCAGTCGTGTCCAACTCTTTGCTACCCCATGGACTGTAGGAGCTACCTACCAGGCTCCTCCGTCCATGGAATTTTCCAGGCAAGAATCCTGGAGTGGGTTGCCATTTCCTTCTCCCGAATTGCATGCAGACGCTTTACCATCTGAGCCGCCAGGAAAGCCATGGTGAGTTGAGTACCTAGGCTAACTTCATCGGACTGATGAACGCACTCTCAGAACGGAACTCGCTCGTGTGTAGGGGCTTACTGTACATGGCAGTTCAACTCCCTCTGTCAGTCCTGCCGCCCTCACTCCTCCCAGCTGTTTGGCCTGAGAGTGCTCCTTAATTAACCTCCTGCCTGCAAATCTTACCGTCTTGTCATCTGTTTCTCAGCGTACCTGAGCTATGAGAGTTGGAATAGAAAGTAGCTTTAGGAAGCAGGCTCTAAAATGGGATTTCAAACTGACTCATTCATTGGCAGGTTGGCTATGAAGCTCCTGCAATAGTGGTAGATGAAGTGCTCATAGCCTCTGGCAATATATAGCCACCGCGGCCCCCCACCCCACCCCACCCCCGTCACTAGTGGCAGATGAAATACTCACAGCCTCTGGCAATACGTAGCAGTCAATTGTTAAAATCAGGGTCAAGTTGTAACAAATCCCACCTGGGGAAGTGCTAGGCCTGCAAAGAGAAGAAAGGAGCTTCAGGACCTGGCCAGTCTGTGCTGACAGAAACTGAGAGAGTGTGGATGGGGCTGAATTCTGAACCTCCTAGATCGGGGGGGGGGGGGGGGGGGGGGGGGGGGGGGGGGTGAGAAGCAGGGGGCTGGGAAGAACAGAATGTTGGATAAAAGAAAGTATATTACTTATCTATTGTTGCATGATAATACTCCCATGGGCTTAGTGGCTTAAAACAATATTCATTTCTTTTTCTTAGAGTTTCTGTAGCTCAGAGGTTCTGGCACATCTTAACTGGGTCCTCTGCAAGGCTGCAGTCAAGGTGTCAGCCAGGAGTGGGATTTTATCCGAAAACTTGACTGGGAAAGGATCCACATGGTTGTCAGCAGGATTTAGGTCCTTTCTGACTGTCTGACTGAGGGCTTCAGTTGCTCCTGGATGTCTGCCTCAGTTCTTTGCTGTGGCCCCTTCCTGGGGGCAGCTCATGACATGGCAGCTTGCTTCTTCAAAATCACCAAGGGAGAGAGACACCTGGAGGGGTGCTTATTCATCCTACAAATGTGCGTTGCCTCCTGGCTATGCTATCCTCTGTGTCAAGTACTGCTTTATGCTGGTATACAAGGTAGACCAAGATAGATGTCACAATATTGTGTAAAGTAATCACACGTATCTCAGCATGCAGATCACACCCAGGGGAGGGATTACACAAGTGTGTGAGCACCAGAAATCAGGATCGTGGAGGTCACAGCAAGTCTTTTGCCACAGAGAGTTTATTGATAGCCTTCTCCCATGATACAGGATGGAGCACCCTGGCAAGGACCCTGGGAAGCAGTGCTAACATGCTGCAAAGAGAAAGCGACGTTCCACATTAAGTGGAGGTTAAATGTCACACTGCTATGGCAGATGGTAGAAGAAGACAGCAAAGCATGCAGGAGGGGCTGCTTCTTATGAGATGGGAAAACCCAACGACTCTGTTCTTCAAGGGGGCCTAGAGGACTCTGTGTTTACCAAAGTGATAAGTAATGCACGAAGGAGAAAGATGCTGGGTGTGTGCTACAGAGGCTGTGGCCTGACAAGGGAGAGAGGGGCAGAAGTGGTGAGGAGTAGCTGGATTCTGGACAAGATTTGTTGACAGGCTGAATGTGGGGTGTGAAAAAAGGAGAGGAGTAAGGGCTGACTCTAAGGTTTTGGGGCCGAGCAACAGAAGAATAAGGGTACATTTACTGAGCTGAAGAAAACTGTAAGAAACAGCTTTGTGGGTGTTAAAAAAACCAAATTTAGCTGAGTAAATTTTAAGGATCATGTTGGCTTATTCAATGATTCATGAGTCAAAAAGCATCCGATCCAGCTGATATTAATAGAATAACTCTGAGAAGCTGTATAAAAGGAGAGACTTTTACAAGCAGGAGGGAGCAGGAACAAGTTTTTCTAGGCAAGAGAGCAGATTGGTTATCACAGGGTTACTTTCCTTTAGGGGATGGCAGGGGTCTAGCAGGCTGATTACCTAACTAGTGTTGATCAGGGGATTCTTGATTGACTGGTTTTAAAATTCCACTTCTGGGAGAGCTGAAATTGCAATTAAGTCTCAGTTTGGTGATGTGTGGCTTAGCATAAGAAACCCCAGTTTGGGTCTGTTGTCTTGTTTTTAACATGGAGAAATCAAGAGTTAAGAGTGAGACGTCTGTTAGACATTCATATGGAGACGTGAATAGGCAGTTGGATATATGAGTCTAGAGTTCAGGAGAGGTCAAAGTAATAGATTGAAACTTGGGAGTTATCAGCTTATGGATGTACAGACCATCCATAGGGATCAGATGACATCACCTAGAGAGGAAGTGTAGATAAAGAAGGGGTTAGAGAAATTGAGCCCCAGAGCATTCCAACATTTGGAGACTGAGGACTGGGGAGACGAGAAAGCCAGGGTCTATCATAAGACTAACGTGGGAAAGGAGAGAGCTGCAAGAAAGGAGGGGGAGAGACTAGGCTGCAAGAAGGAATGCTGGTTGGGAGAATCATCTAGTGTCAAGAGCTTCAGAGTGGAGGGTTTTAAACACGGTTGAGTGCTGCAGCTCTGTGGAACAGGCTGTGGCAGGACCAACTACCCAGGAGAGGCAGAGTGCTCAGGGTGCAGCCAGGGCTCAGAAGTAGCAAGTCATGATGGGACAAACCAGAGAAGAGGCTGGGCATGTAGGGATTCTATTGATGATGGATAGAGAGATTCCTCCTCTCTCCCCTTGCCCCTTCCCCAGGCCACTAGAGAGCTTTCAGCTAATTTCCAGATTATTGCTTTCCTACCTATGCCCCCATCTTCCCAAGAGAATGACTCAGACTTTGGTAGAGACTGTTGTACTCAGAAGTTCTGAAGACCAGGGGACTGAAGGAAGGAAAAGATTTTGAGATTAGGATCTAAGAGATTAGATCCTAACAATAGCTGGGCTGGAGGAGAATATGGAAATGTGATAGGGGTGGGCTTGAGAAAGAAGGGAAGTGAGGAAGGTGGTAAAGAAGTGTCTAGATTGATCTAGATTCTTGTGGAGCTGGACAGAATTGGGGTAGAGAAAAGACAGTATGAAAAGTCCTGCAGGGTTTATGAATGGACTCCCTTGAAGGTCAAAACATGGAACAAATGAAAGTCCTTTTCAATAATTTCTTCATTACTTTCTTGAATGCAGCAGTGCTTGGGGTGGAGCTTGTGGGTACTGACTAGGGTAGAATTTAAAATGGATAAAGATAATTGGACCCCACCACGAGCCAAGGTTCTGGTCCCTGAAAGAGGCAAAAATCAGGTAAGGTAATTCTTATAGAATATTATCATGAAAAAAAAAAAAGAATATTATCATGACAGACTTACCCAAGCTTATTCATTCATTCATCAATCCATACATCAATCAACCAACCAATCCAACAATCCCTATAATGTCAGCTCCAGGGGTCTGGGATTTTTATCTCATTTTCTCTTCTATCTCCAACACCTGGAGGGGTGCTCATTCATCCTACAAATGTGCGTTGCCTCCTGGCTATGCTATCCTCTGTGTCAAGTACTGCTTTATGCTGGTGTACAAGGTAGGCATCTTCCTGTGCTGCCCTTATGTTCTAACTCTCTACTGGTATCACAAATGAACAAATACCTTTATAATTATAAGATGTGGTTTTGTTAAACGCTATAAAGGAAATACACATGTCGATGGGCTAAAGAGTAATGAGTGTCTTGAATTACATTGGTTAAAATAGGCCCCTCAGCTCCAGCCTGAAGGAGACGTGGCCATCCATAGTGGTAGGAGAAGGAATGGTTATTTTCTAAAGACAACAGCAAGTATGAAGTATGTAAGGACTGAAAGGATGGGCACATCATTGTATTGCACTATCAGTGTTATTTTTCCAACAGGATGTGTTCACTTTGTGTCTGTCACATTTTGGTGACTCTTGAAATGTTCCACGCTTTTTCATTTTGATAATATTTGTTTTGGAGATCTGTGGTGTTACTATTGTAATTGTTTTTAAGTGCAACGAATCGTGTCCCTTTAAGATGGAGAACTTAATTGATAAATGTGGTGTGTGTTCCGGGGCTTCCCATGTGGCTCTAGTGTCAAGAACTCACCTGCTAATGCAGGAGACATAAGAGAGGTGGGCTCAGGGTTCAGTTCCTGGGTTGGGAAGATTCCCTGGAGGAGAGCATGGCAACCCACTCCAGGATACTTGCCTGGAGAATTCCATGGATAGAGGAACCTGATTGGCTCTAGTCTATAGGGTCGTAAAGAGTCAGACACGACTGAATGTTTGTGTTCTAAGCACTCCACCATCCGGCCCTTTCCCCCATTTTTCTCCCCTCTTGTGCCTCCCTATTCCTTGAGGCACAACAATGTTGAAATTAGGCTAACTAATGCCCCTACAATAGCTTCTAAGTGTTTAAGTGAAAGTAAAAGTTGCAAGTCACTCACTTTAAATCAAAAGCTAGAAATGATTAAGCTTAGTGAGGAAGGGGCGTCAAAAGTTGAGATAGGCTGAAAGTTAGACCTCTTGCGCCAAACAGTCAGTCAAGCTGTGAATGTGAAGAAAAGGTTCTTGGAGGAAATTAAAAGTGCTACTCCAGTGAACACTCAGATGATAATTAAGTGAAACAGTGTTTTTGCTGATAATGGGGAAAAGTTTTAGTGGTCTGGTTAGAAGATTAACCAGTCACAACATTTCCTTAAGCCAAAACCTAATCTAGAGCCAGGGCCTCACTCTCTTCAATCCCATGAAGACAGAGAGGTGAGGAATCTGGTGAAGGAAAGTGTGAAGCTAACAGTTGGTTCACGTGGTTTAAGAAGCCATTTCTGTAATATGAAATTGCAAGGCGAAGCAGCAAGTGTTGATATAGAGCTTCAGCAGGTTATCCATATTTAGCTAAGATAGTTAATGAACATGGCTATGTTAAACAACAGATTTTCCTTTTTTTTTTTTTTTTGGCTAAACTGTGTGGCTTGTGGGATCTTAGTTCCTTGACCAGGGATTGAACCCTGGGCCCTTGGGAGTGAGAGGGCAGAGTCCTAACCACTGGACTGCCAGAGAATTCCTAGATTTTCAATGTAAATGAAACAGCCTTTATTAGAGGAAGATGCCATCCAGGTCATTAGTAACTAGAGAGAAGTCAATGTCTGGCTTCAAAGGTCAGCCCAACTCTTTTGCTAGGGGTAAAGTAGCTGGTGAATTGAAGTTGAAGCTAATGCTCATTTACCATAGGGCCTTTGAATTAGGCTAAATTTATTCTGCCTGTGCTCTCTCTAAATGAAATGAAAGAGCCTGAATGAAAGCACATCTGTTTACAACATGATTTACTGAATATTCAACTCCCACTGTTGATTTGAAAGAAAAGATTCCTTTCAAAATATTACTGCTCTTTGACAACACACCTGGTCACCCAAGAGCTCTGATGGAGATGTACAGTGAGATTAAGGTTGTTTTCCTGCCTGCCAACACAATGTCCATTCTGCAGCCCATGAATCATGGAGTAATTTTGACGTTCAAGTCTTATTTAAGAAATATGTTTCATAAAGCTATAGCTGCCATAGAGAGTGATTCCTGGGATGGGGCTGGGCCAAGGAAATTGAAAGCCTTCTGGAAAGGATTCACCATTCTAGATGCTATTAAGAACATTAGTGATTCACAGAAAGAGGTCAAAATATCAACATTCATAAGGATTTGAAAGAAGTTGATTTCAACCCTCATGGATGACTTGGAGGGCTTCAACTTCAGTGGAGGAAGTGACTGCAGATGTGGTGGAAAGAGCAAGGGAAAGAATTAAGACTGGAGCCTGAAGATGGAACTGAATTGCTGCAATCTCATGGTAAAACTTTAACAGATGAGGAGTATTTCTTACGGAGGAGCAAAGAAAGTGGTTTTTTGAAATGAAATCTACTCCTGGTCAAGATGCTATAAAGACTGTTGAAATGAGAATAAAAGATTTAGAATATTACATACTCTGAGTTGAGAAAGCAGTGGCAGGGTTTGAGAGGACTGACTCCAATTTTGAAAAAGAGGTTTACTGTGGGGAAAATCCCATCAAACAGGATTGTATGCTACAGAGAAATCATTCGTGAAAGGAAGACTCAATCTATGTGGCAATCATCGTCTTATTTTAAGAAATTGCCACAGCCACCCCAACCTTTAGTAACCACCACTCCGATCAGTTAGCGGCCATCAACATCAAGGCAAGACCTCCACCAGCAAAAATATGACTCACTGAAGGCTCAGATGATGGTTAGCAGTTTTAGCAATGAAGTATTTTTTAATTAAAGTGTATACATTGCTTTTTTAGACATAATGCTGTCGTACACTGAATGTAAACATAACTTTTTATGCACTGGGAAACTGAAAAATTCCTATGACTCACTTCATTGTGATATTCACTTTATTGCAGTGGTCTGGAATTGAACCCACACTATCTCCAAGGTATGCCTGTATATTTATACTTTTTAATGAGAAAGTTGTGACCAGTCACTGGACTGAGGTTTCAGTTCTGCATCTTCCAGTTGTCTCTCTCTGGCTTTCCAATAGTTAACATTTATGAATGACAGTATTTCTTTCAATCTTTTCCAATCCGAAGGACACAGCATGGTCCTTCACTGTTTTAATTGCATTGCTTTGACAATATTGGGGCTGGTGGTAAACATCTTTTCAGGTGTTTATTGGGTGTTTGTTTTCCTTTCATGAACTGCCAGTTCATTTTCCCGCCAATATATTTGGGATTTGTCGTATTTTTATTGATCCATTAAAAGTATTTTAAATTCATTCCACTTCAAAAGTAAATAATTTTACATTACTTCTGCCAAGAGAGAAAGAGTCACCAAATGTCACATGTCAGTATTAGGATGTGAGCCCACTGGAAAGGTTGAGGATCACTGCTGGAGACGGCATGCCTGCAAATTGACTTTTTGTTCCCTTGGTCCTTAAACTCCAGTGGGAGGGTGGGGAGGTGACCAACAACCCCCAGTTCAGTAAGAAATGTGCAATTCCAATTCAGCAGTTGCCAGCCTGGGTTGGCCCCAGACTCCCTGTTTCCCACCCCTCCTCCCCTCCCGCCTCCCAACTGCCCCCCACTTCACACTGGGTGGTCTCCCCCCACCAAGTTTGAAGGGATTATCCGGGATCAATATTTGAAATAGTTGTATTTTTTTTCTAACCGGAGTTAAGTTTATAAGCTTTTTTTATTTAACCACCAAACACCAGAAATAAAAACCTGGAAGGGAGCCAGTTTGACTCAGAGCCAGTGTACTTCCTCGTAGCCAAGGAACTCACCCTTCTCCTTGTTTCCCCCCAGAAGTTACTGACATTTCCTTTCAAAAGCTGATTCTTCTACTTCTCAAATTCTTCATCGTTCAGACCCCAACCGATTCCCAGAGATCCAGCCTTCCCAGTCCAGCCACAGCCCAACCCCGATACCTGAGCTGTACCTGGAGCCGAAGCCAAGTGACCCGGGCTCTAACTCTGGGGAGCTTTAACCACCAGCTATGCAAATGCAAAACAAGCCCCTAGTCAGCGGGAGGGGCCCAAGAGCATCGGAAGCCTCTGAAAGCTGGTCCCTGAATAGAGGTGAGGGGAGGGTTTTGCTCATACTAATCCCCAAGGACTGGAATAAATCCATGTACTTATTTACACTCATCATTGTCATTATTATTAATACTACAGTGGGTAGCCATTTCCTTCTCCAGGGGATCTTCCCAACTCAGGGATCAAACCCAGGTTTCCTACATTACAGGCAGATTCCTTACTATCTGAGCCACCAGGAAAGCCCTATTAATATATTATCAATCATTAAACATATACTGAGCACCAACTGTGTAGGAGGCACTCTTCTAGGTACTGGGGAACAAGACTAAGTGGACTCTGGTGAAATTTGCTGCTAAGGGGCAAAGACAGACATGGAATAAATAATTCCACAAAGTCGATAATTACAAGTGTGAAATTCTGCTTAGTCAAGTGGGAATGATTTCATGGCCTCCTTTCTGAATCCTTTGGAAGGATTCAAGGGAGCAGTAAGGAGACTGCCCCAGGGGCTTGTGACGGCAGTCCTTTCCTTCTGCCTCCCACATGTAGGGCTGGGCTGTTCTGGGAAAACAGACATCCCAGACGTGAGTAAAAGACGTAGAGGAGGGCATGGGCAGAAGCTGGGCAACCCTGGAGCTGTTTTGTCTTTCCCTGCTTGGGAAACTCCACTTAAAGTCCAGCCTCACGACTCTGATGAACACTCTCGGTGCTTTGGGACTTGTCCTGAGACGTGGCAGGATCGTCCCGGCTGGCCTTCGAAGTCATCTCTGAGTCAGCTCTCACTGACCAGCATATTCAGGCCTCCTCCCCTCAGCTCCCCGCTCCTGCTCTTTCATGCTCAGAACTCATGTTCCAGATGGACTCAGCTGGCAAGTGTTTGAGACGTGTCTCAGCATCTTGTGATGTGTTCCTGGATCTCTGGGCCCCTGTGTGGGGTGAGTCACTGACTATGACTTGATCCCTGCTGCATGTGGGCCCCTTCTTCCTGGGTCCATAAACCAAAGTCCGTCATCTGAAAGCAGACCCCCAGGTTCCTGCGACAAAGCCCGGGGGGGGATAGCTCTGCACTGAGATACAGCCAGTTGGCCCTGCCCTCCAAGGATTCTTTTTTTCTCCTTTTTCTTCTATGCTGATTGTTTCTCAGATTTCCTTTCTCAAGGGATGGGGATAAAAGCACCATCCCACTGGGTCTTTTTCCCTCCCAGCTCCCTTTTCTTACTTAACTTTTGTTAAAACTTTTTTACACCTGGGCTATGAGACTGAACACAGTTGGGAATGCTGCCAAAGCAGAAATATTGCTGTTCCGTCCAAAAGGGTGAATTTCATTTTTAGCAATTTGGGGGAGGAGGTGAATTGGTGAGATGGGGAAATGGGAGGAAAGGGAGGTATTGTCTTTTGGTTAAGAGTCTGCCAGGATTCAGAGCCTGGCACTGTCACTTTCTAGCTGAATGGCTTTGGGCAAATTTTTGTTTCAGTTTTCTCATCAGTAAAATATAAATAAGCACCCAGTTCATAAGACTGTTGTGAAGATAAAATTAGTTAAAACATATACAGATCTTTTTTAACAAATGCCTAGAATATGTGTTAGTAACAGTGCTCTTGTTGATATTACAGGCACTTAGGGAGGTTCACTTTTGTAGATTTTTGCAATTCCAGCCTGGTAATAAGGATTTTTGTGTACTGCCACCCCCTTTTGTCTTTTCTGGATTAGTACTACAAAATAGCCAGTCTGGTATGTTTTCTTCCATTTTCCGTCAACTCAGATCAATAGCGCTTGGCTGGAATGTTTCCTTTGCTCCAGTATCTCTGGGATCTGCCTCACTTAAGGTTTGGGTGAGGTCTGAGCAGAGGAAACCCATTCCTCACTGAACAATTCTTTTCTCCCCAAGCCTGAAGTCCCCCCTCATCTGTGGCTGACCCTCAGGAGAGCCTATTTGAATCATCCATTTATCAAGGCATTTATTTACTCGTTTATTCCACACACATTGTTGGGTCTCAACTATCTGTTAGGTAGTGTGAGAGATACTAGGTCTAAAAAGATGAAAAATAGTTTCTGTGCTCAAGAGGTCAAAGTCACTGACAAATATTATCCTGGTGTATTAAGTGCCATTATAAAGGTAAGTGTGAGGTACCTGACCTGAGCTGAGTGTGGGGGGTTGATGGTGTTCTGTGCTGGGTTCTGGGAAACAAGGAGCATTTGGCCAAGTGAAATGAAGGGGATGCCATTCCTGGCAAGAAAGTAGCTGGTACAAATGCCTAGAGAGAGAAAAGAGAGCTGGCTCAGAGTTGGGTGTGGATTCTCTGGGAGGCATGTGCCAGGAGAGGGTAGGGGTTCCTTTCAGTTTTTCTATTGATGATCAGGATCTGTCATATTTAATGTTTTCTTATTTTTTTAATTAATTTATTTGGCTGCTCAGGGTCTTAGTTGCTACTTTCTTATTTCTTTATAGTCTATTTCAAATGGTGCTCGAACAATGGTATGAATTTTAGTAATTTTCACTTGACCTATATGAAACTGGCAGATCCATTATATATATGTTCTGTAATAGTATGTGTATGTTTTTGCACTTCTGGTTAAACACACATGTATTTATCTCAGATACCTTGCAAAAATATCACTGAAATGAGAGGAGACAAAAATAGGTATAAACTCATAAAGTCAAAGAGAAGAGACAACAGCAGATGAGAAAAGCCAATAAATATTTGGAATATGAAAATCAGATAAAAGAGAGCTAGAGAGCTATGAAGGGCCTTACACTGAGCTCCTTGTGAAATAATCCCTGAGACAGAGATCTGATGCAGGAGGTTTATTGGGCAAAGCTCTTGGGAACCACACCTCCTGGGGAGTGAAAGATGCAGGGCTGGTCAGAGAGAGAAATGGAACTGGGATGCAGTCATGCCAGTCTGATCTCACAGGAAGCTCTTCAGAGTGCTCCCAAATTGAAGCAAGCGGTTCAGGCACTTGTGTGCCTCCATGGACCAGTCATTGGATGCAGTTGCCCCTGGAAGGGAGATAATCTTGGGAGAGGCAGTTTCCTTCATCCAGGGCCAATTCTTGGGGAGGAACTCAGCTGTGAGCCTTCAAGAGACAATACTTCCAGCTACTGGGAAATGAGTCTCCATCAAAAAGAGAGCATCTGGGTTTCCCTGGTGGCTTAGTGGCAAAGAGTCTGCCTGCCAATGCAGGAGACATGGGTTCCATCCCTGGTCCAGGAAGATCCCACTTGCCTTGGGACAACTAAGCCTGTGAGCCACAAAAACTGTTAGCCTGTGCTGTAGAGCCCGGGTGCTGTAACTACTGAAGCCCCAAAGCTCTTAGAGCCCATACTCTGCAATAAGAGAAACCACTGAAATTAGAAGCCTATACATGGCAACTAGAGAAACCCCCCCATTCACCACCCAAGCACACCAAATAAAGCAACAAAGACACAGAACACCAAATAGATAAAAACATTTATTTCTTTAAAAAAAAAAAAAAAGAAGGGCGGGAGCATCCCAACACTCATTACCAAGAGATTCAAAGAGGAAGCAAACCCATTCAGGCCGCAGAGCCCTGGAAAGGATCAGCAACTAGCAACGTGGGAGCCTCTGAGGGCAAGCAGGAGACGTGGGGCTGAAAACAGAGATATCCTCTGAAAGGTTGTAAGAGGAGAACCCTTTCCGCAACCAGGCAGAGGGCTGAAGATTTAATGTGGGAAGGGCTTTTACCAGAATGGTTCCAGACCTCGAGACAAGGGAGGCACCAGAAAATGGAAGAGTGTGAGACAGTCTTTGAAAAACAGGGAATTCCGCCTTCTAATTGGTGAGACCTCCAACCCCTTCCCCCATTTAACTTATGGAACTTGAACAATCAGGTTCATAGAGACTAGGCAGGAATCTAGACAGGAAATTCATCTCTTGGGAGATTGGCCAGCCCACTAGAAAAGATGTACCATACTGAGATTTGAGGGTTCTTAAATAAAAAAACCTGTCAGTTGCCTTATCACCCTAATGAAGATTACCAAGCAATAAACTTCACCCACGGTCACATAGCTTTTAATCAGTTTTTAATGTTTCAGTTTCAAATATGGTAAAAGAGTCAATGATTATATTCAGGGGAAAATGCAACATAAAAACCGTGGCAAAACTGATGGCAAAGAGAACTCAGAGGAAAGAGAGACAATGCAGGAAGCAAAGGAAACTAAAAGCAAAACAACAAAAACTCTTCAGAGTCTTCAAAGTAAATCAGATGATGCTACATTATCAAAATAAGAACTGATGCTATACCAAGGAACAACTACAGCATAAGAAAATTATTTCTCAATCATGAGTCCAACAAGTGATAAAAAGAAGGCAGATGCAGTGAGACTACTTCACAAAGTTATTTAGAGCTCAGCTGACAAAGTCTGTGCCATCCTTGCCATGGAGCTTCCAGTGTCACCCTGGGGAAGAGAAAGAGGATCTCTTAGAGGGTTTTATGGATCAGGTCTGTAAGTGGCAAGCATCACATTTCATCAGCTAAAAGGGACACAGCCTAGCTTTGTACTCAGGGAGAAGGATCTGTTTGGGTGAATACATTGTAATATTTGCCGCGAGAAGTGTTAGAAGTCAAGTCAGGGAATTATCATAGCAGGCCTGGAAGTTAGCTAGTCCAGATTAGAGCCGGTGATGGAAGGCTCCTGGAGGGAATGGCTTTAGGAAAAAACGGAACTGAAACTGTATCAGATGCTTAACTGAAAACCAAAGTTGAGTTCAGGGGTTCTTACAATGTTCTTGTCGGTGTAAGAAGAAATTATGATAGTGAAAAATGGCAGATGATAAAAGGAAGGAAATTATTCCTGATAGAAAAAACAGTGAAGGAAAGAAAGGTAATCACTAAGTAGTGATTTAACCAAAAATTGTAATGTCTCTGTTTCGGAAGTGTGATGTAGGGTGAGGGACAATGAGGAGCAACAGTGCTGCATTCTCATTTTCTGTATAGACAGTCAATGGATGATATATAAAAGTATTGACCTAAAAAGTAGCCGTATAACCCTGTTGGTTAGAAATACAGACATAAATACCATACAAAGTAGCAGAAAACACTTCAAAGGAAGATAAAGGAGATGAGGAAGAGTTAGTGGGAATTTTGAGGTTATTGTTTATAAACCTCATACGTTTTGACTCTTAAAACCTTGTCTATGTATCACTTCCAAATAATAATGATACATGTAAATCAACTATACTTCAATAAGAAAATAATAAGGCCATAAAAAGTCCATGCGTAGGACCTGCTTCAGGGGTGACTGGATTCAGGAACTCATACGAAGTTATCAGGGCTTGATTTCTCAGCTCTGCTCTCTCTTTTGAATTCATTTTTAGTTAGGCCCTTTTCATGGGCACAGGACCTCCTGGCTGTGTTTTTCTTTCCTCCTCCCTTGTCTCTCTTTTTCTCTCTTTCTTATTAAAAAAGATTTAATTGTGGCTACAAAACACACGAGGCTTCCATCTTAACCATTTTTAAGTGTACAGTTTAGTAGTGTTAGGTATATTTACATTGCTGTGCAGCAGATCTCCAAAAGTTTATATCCCTGACACAAGTCTTCCTTCTCCCATCCCCAGCTCCTGGTACCCACCCTTCTACTTTCTGCTATTTTCTTATAGCTAGTAATGGCAGCAGAAGGAAACCTCGCTTTCCTGATAAATCTGACAAAAGTCCCAGGATTGTTCCACTAGAGTGACCAGGGATTGGCCAGCATCCCTCAAACAAATGGCCTGAGAGTCAAGGATGAGTGGTTGCCCAAGAAGTGCTGACAGCAGAAGGGGCCTATACTCCAGGCAAACAAAACCAGCAGAGTCCCACCGTGAACAGAGGGCGGGCCAGGCTGAGAGAGCAGCCGCATCAACCCTCCCATCCCCCACCCCACTCCCCCAGCCCTACTGCCCCGCCCCTCCCCCACACCCTCCCACCCCCATACACCCCCTTTATAAACCCCCCACTGGATTTAGAACTTACTCTTATCTCCATGACCTATCAAGCAAGCAAGTTTATCTCAACTCTCCAACAGACTTTTAAAAATCTCTTTAGTATAAACGTTTTAAGAGTTATTATTCAGAGAAGTAGAAAATTCTGATTATTAGTAACTTCAACCTTCTTTGGGAATATTCATTAGTTATTTTGTCTTTTTCTTTATGAATTGTCTGTTCATGCTCTTTGCCCATCCATGGTATTAATAAATACATTTATCAGGCTTCCCGATTCTAATAAATGTGTAAAAATATGTTTAAAAATATATCTCACAGAACTTTGTACAAGACTAGAAATTACTTAGTAGCTTACTCTCATTTTACAACAAAGAAAAATAAAGGATAGAGAAGTCAAGTGTGAAGCCAGCTTGAGAACTTTGTTGGTAATGGATGAAGGAAAAGAAAACCCCATTTGATTCTCTGCCTGTTAGATTATGCAGCCCCTTCAATAACTCCTGAATTTGGTTTCCCTCAAAGTCACATTTTCTGCCCAGTCACCATTTTCAGGGTTTATAGAGAGCCATCTTTATTTTCCCACAGTTTGCAGCATTTTTAAAAGGCTAGGGATAAATAGCTGAGAAGATTTGTAAGCTAACTTGAGGCCCCTTGTGATTTTATGCATGAGAGCAATCCCCTCTCCTCACCTTGCAAATTTCCACTCCAGCTAGCATTGGACTGTATTTTGCCATTTAAATAATACAAGTTACAGGGGGGAAAAAGATTAATCTTGTAACTCTGTTAAAGAATGAGAATGAAATGTTGATTTTCTTGCGGGGGAGGGAATGCAAAGGATAGAGCAACCATCTGGCCTCGGTGCCTTTTGGCTTTGCACTCCTGGAGTCTCCTGCATTGCAGCCGGATTCTTTACCAGCTGAACCGCCAGGGAAGCCCACTCATGAAGCTTGGGACCACAAAAGAGATTGAAATTATACCCTGGTTGGAATGAAGCGTTCGCTGCTCCTCCTGCTGTCGCACTTAGCGTTAGTGATATGGTTGCTGTGTGGGCCAGAGCAGATGTAATTTGTAGAAGAGTGACTGGAGGGCTTAGTGTTTCAAAATGTAAACTGAACTCTAAAGAACAGGGGGCATGGGCAGGATTTTCTTTCGATGAGGAAATCTCTCCTTCCAGAGTAAACTTGAAGCAATTGTGTTTTGTTGACTCTAAGTTTTAAGACTAATCAAGTGTCTACTGCAGTTTGGAAGGCTAACTGCTGAACTCTATTTTTATCTGTGAACTTCGTGTTTCCTTTTTCCCTGACAGTGTGGACCACTCAAGTGATAATAGGTTAGACAGCTGCCTCAGTTAGACTGCTGTTGGGAGAGTAGATGAATTCTCTTCAGTAGATAATAGAGAGGTTTAGAATTATTGAGAGATGGGATTGGAGCTTCAGATGGACAAATCTTCAATGGTAAAAGCAGGAGGGCAGGGCTAGAACTAAAAATAATGGCTAGAGCACTTAGTAGGTATCAGTCATTGCAGGAAACCTTCACAAGTATTATCCCATTTAATGTTAATAACAATCTATGAGGTAGGTACTACTGTCTTTACTACACAGATGAATAAGGGGAAGTCCACAGTAGTAAAGTTACTTGCCCAAAGTAACACAAGCAGACTTCTTGGAGCCAGAGCAGGCAGTCTGATTCCGGCACCCTGGGCTCTTAGTCTTTCTCTTTAAAGCTCCATGATTGTCCTGAAGGTTGTATCCCCTGCTCCTGAAATAGTGCATGGCAAATAGGAGGTGCCCCTCAAATATTCACCAGCTAAATGTATGATTACTCCATGCTGCCTTGGCCTGGGTTAGGATCGGTGTTCTCTGAGAGCCAGGGAGAACTGAAAGCTGCATTCAGATGACCTTTCAGACAGTTGTCACAGTCAGAAGCCCTTTTTCTTTCAGCAGAATGAAAATACATATTTTAAAATAGTGGTTATTATAATTATCACAATTAAAGTAGAAAAACGTAAAGACTGAATGTTCAATGGCAGAAGGCTGGTTAAAGAAACCATGGAATGCAATGATGGAATGCTTAACAGCTGTTAAAAATCAAGTTGTAGAATACCAGATGACATAAAATGCATTCTTGATACATTGTTCAAGGGAAAAACCAGGTTACAAAATACTATGTAGAGCATTAGCTCAACACTGAAAGAAAATAAAAAAGTATTGGTAGTAGTAATTTCTGTGCGACGAGAGTATAGATGGTTTTAATTTTCTTTGTGATGTTTAAATATTTTTTCCAGTTTTCTACAATAACTATGAATTTCATATTCAGAAAAAAGCAACAACATGTTTTTCTTTAAAAAGCAGTTGTAATCAGATTTTGATTCTTGTTTTCATATTTAAGATATGAGGTTACAGTTTAATGAAAGACAACATAGCGTAGCTGGTAAGAACACGGTCAGTGGAGCCAGACTGCAGTGTTCACATCCCAGCTGTACTGTTTATAAACTGGGTGACTTTGGTGAAATTAGTTAACTTATCTGTGATTCAGTTTCTATATGTGTAAAATGGAGAACATATTACTTCCTACCTCAGAGAACTGTTATGAGGATAGAATGAATGAATATAGCTAGAGTATTTGGAACAGTCAGTATGAGTTCATTATTCGTTTATCATTAAAAATTCTCCCAAATTCTCTTATCCCACCTTTAAAAATGCAGAAGCAGAGGACTTTGCTGGTGGTCCAGTAGTTATGACTCTGTGCTGCCAATGCAGGGGGCCCAGGTTGGATCCCTGGTCAGGGAACTAGTTCCCACATGCCACAGCTAAAGACTGAAGATCCCATGTGCTGCAGTTAAGACCCAGTATAGCCAAATAAATAAATAAATACTTTAAAAATGCACAGGCAGAGGTGCACCTAGGTCAGGAATTTTAAAGCCTATGTATTTGGAATTCTAGTTCAAATGTGTGACTAGGATATGCCAAAGAGGACCCCAGGAAGATGTCCAACTGAACCTCCCAGGGCTCATGATCACCATGAAAATAAGTAGATTTTGTAAAAATTCAGATTTATTATGCCCTCACTTATTAGCTGAATTAGCAAAATATATTAATAGTTAAAACTGGGGGAAAATTAAAATATAAGGGAGAGATAATTCTTCCCATCTCAACCCTCAAATCACCTTCTACCATGATTCTTGCCCTCTGTACGTTCCCCAAATATAAGCCACCTTATATTGTGAACCTTCAAATTCGTGTCTTCTGTCTCACTCCTCATCCTTCACCCTTCACATACCCCTCCCCTCAGCCAGCACCCCACTCTCACTCCCTGGTCCAACTTTAATGACTGACCGCCACACAGAAGAGGCTGAATTCCACGCCAGCCTGCAATAGCCTCTGACCTCTCCAACTTCTGAGGTCCTGGGAAAGGGAGCCTGAACATGACCCTGTCAGGAGAGTGGGAAGTGGCAGTGAGATGCCCCCAGAGGACCTGCTCCCAGGCTGGCCTTATCCTGGTGTGCAGGCTGGGATTTCCTGCCCGGAAGCACCAGGCCTGGACACAATGGGAGTTATCAGTAACCATCGGGGGATCGGGACCATGGTGGGAGCCCTTCACTTAGCTATGGGTTTTCCAGGCCTTTCCTGTGTGAATCTTTACTTCCGTGGAAGCTCTTGTTTTGATCTTTTTCAAGATGGAAGCCCTTCCCCCAGCTTCCCACTCTCTGTCGCTTTGGGTCAGCTGCCTTTTACTTTTCATCCTTCGGGTCCTCCTTTGGATCTAAGTCAACTGAAGATGGTAATGAGCAGAGTCTGGATAAGGAAAGTGTTCCCACCCTTTCTAGATCTTTTTTTCTTTTTAAAATTATAAGTGAAATTAATGTATTAATTGTCTTCCATGATGACAATAGTATCATCCATCAACTGAGAAAATTAATAAATTGTACCTGTACTGAGGTTTACATTCTTAATCTAAGAGAGTATTTGGCTTATTTAACAATATTCATAAGAAGGTCTTTTTATATTAAAAACAAAGGATTTTTTTTTTTCTAAGCTCAATAGTTTACTTACAGGAAAACATTTTAGAGGAAACAATTTATTATGTTGCAAGTCTTAATGGTACAACAGCAGGTTTGCTTTAAAAATTTATGTTGCAAAATATTAACTCTCATTTACTGCATTCTTAAGTTATGTATCAAGTGGATTGCAAGTGGTTTGCTCATGTTAGCTTGTTCAGTCCCCAGGACCACCTATTTTATGAATGACAAAACCACTCCTCAGAGAGGCTGAATAACTCACTGAGATCACTTAGGGTGTAAATGTCAGAGCTGAGTTTTGAACTCTGACTGTGTGACCAACCTAGAGCTGAGTTTTGAACTCTGACTGTGTGACCACAAGGTTGGTGCTTTTAACCCTACACTCTACTGCTGCCTCCAAAGTAGCTGAGACCACTCATATCCACCAGTGATCTCAAATATTATTGTTGTATTGGATGTGGCTTTAGGTCTGAAAACTTATCTCCCCTGCCATACCCCCTCCATACTAACCCCAGTCAGTTTCTTAAAACTTACCTTGCTCACAGGGCTTCAGCATCTCTAAGCTCAGAAAAGAAGAAAAGATGATGGCATTTGTTCCCACAGACTCCCTGTATTTCAAAAGATGAAATAAATTAAACCAACCTACAAAGAAAGTGTCAACAAGTTAAACAGCATATGATTTTTCCAATGTGTATATCTGTATATGTGATAATATATGTGTATATGTATAAGAGCAGATACTTTCCAAATAATACTTAGGATGTTCCTATCTTTCCAGGCTTTTCTATCCTCATCTAGCTGTAAGGTCATTGAGTGTTGCCAATTCTTACTTCCCGAGTTGGATGTGGGAAAAGAGAAAGCAAAGCGTGGGAAAAGAGAAAGCAAAGCAAAGGAAAAGAAAGGAGGAGGCAAGGAGAAGGAGGAAGAAAGTGCTGCTTAGAAACAGAGGTGCGGGCTTAAGACTACCCAAGGACAACACACTGTCCCTTCCTTTCCACCCTGGATTCCTCAGCAGCTGTCCCTCTGTCCTCTCCTGCAAGAGGGTGAGCTGCTATGGGCAGTGAGCCCCACACCAAGGGAGGCAGCCGGGTCTGGGGGACCCCTGGTGGGAGGCCTGCTCTGACTCAGAGGGGATGGGCCAGACCCGCGCCTCCCTGTTTGCACTTGGATTCCACTGGGACCCATTGTACAATGACTCAGATCAGTGCTCACTGTCCCGTGAAGCCTGAGGGATGGATGTCAGTGCCTGCTCTGGGTTAACACCCCAACAGTCAATTTAATGTACTTAATTAATTTTTGTGATATCCAGCCAGCGGCCTGAGGGGTGTAGATCTCTGAGATCATCATGACACATGTGCCTGCAGCTCCTTGGGCTCTGCAGTCACTGTGGTTTCCACGGGACCTTGAGTCACATGCAAGGCCACTGGTGTACTTAGAAGAGCACCGTCCCGGAATGTGGCCCATGTGAGAACCCGGAAGGGAGGAAATGCTGTGCATCAGAGGAGCCATCCTGCTGCACCCCCGGGTTAAGTGACCTCATGCAAGTGGGGGCCTCTGTGGCCTCCACAGAAAAAAGCAACTGTGGGTCCTTTGGGGGGCACTGTGAAAGTCATGCACCTTGGGGGAGCTTGGAGATTTTTCAGGGAAATCAAAATTTATTGACCAAGGACCCTAAGATTTCCTGGAGAGTTCTGAGTTTTGGTCAGGTACACTTGTTCCCAGGTCTCAGATAGTCTGCCCAGGGTTCTGTGAAATTCGTGGTCTAGAAGCTCTGGGGTGACTCTGTATTTTGGGAAATCACTGCTATCCGGCAAATCCTTGGAGGCCTTGTGACCCGGATAAGGAAAAAGTCTAGTTGCTAGACTCAAGTGTTGCTTCATTCAAGTAAATGGCCTCAATTCAACCACGATGAGGAAATTCAGCTTTCTCTGTGGGGACGGCTCCAATTAGCCAGATTCAGAAAAATTGGATGACCAATGATACCAACTCATGCACGCCTAAGGCCCAAGGTTGTGGGTGGAGGGTGAGATCTGAGGAAGGGCTGTTCCCATTTACCAGGAGCACCACTGCCCCAGCTTTCTCCCTTTGCTCTGACCACTCTTGTCTCCTAGCACCCTTCCAGAGGCAACCCAACACCGTCTTCCCCTGCCTGAAGTGGCAGCAAGGGCATTCTCCCTGGGTCAGCTGGGTCAGCCCAGCCTACCATCTCCAAGTTCAGCACATGCTGTATTCAACACCAGGCCCAGTTCTTGTGGCTGAGAGGACAGAGCCCTCTGCCTGCCCCCATGACCTCCTGACTCAAACACCCACTCGTACCAGACAGTGGATAAAAGTTGCTCTTTCCCACAATTAGCTCTTGAGGTCTTTGGTTCTTTATGTCCAGTTCTCAATACAGTAAATTCCAGCTGTGCTTAAAAATGAAACAGGAGAAAATGGTTTAGAAGACAAAGGAGATTTTTTCCCTCTTCTTCAGATGAAGGATGATTGTAAGGACAGAGCCTGGTCTGTAAGGATTCTTTGGTTTAGGTAATGTGTGCTTGGGGAAGTCATAATCTTTTCAAGGGGCTTTTCCACTGCATTGAAGAAAGTGCCGTAGCTCCATTTGGGAAACAGGGGCATGGGAAAATAAAGAGGTACAGTCATTTCACAGCTTCAAATAGGAAATAAAGACTGGACTTGAAATTCTTTCAAGTTTTTAATTCTGTTCTACCACGTTCCTCAAGAAGGAGGCCTGGAGACCCAAGGGGTCTTCAGTTGTAAAAATGTGTGTCTGGACCATCAATATTAAGTTGGTAGCACCATGTAACAAAAGCTTTAAGAATCTACTTGTACCCAGCAGCTCCACTTCCAGGAAGCTCTTCTATGAAATTAGAGCTGTGCAAAAAAATAGCTGGGTTCAAACCCTGAGTTGGTAAGATCCCCTGGAGGAAGGCATGGCATCCCACTCCAGTATTCTTGCCTGGATAATCCCATGGAGAAAGGAGCCTGGTGGGCTACAGTCCATAGGGTTGCAAAGACTGGGACACAACTGAAGTGACATAGCACACACGCAAGGAAATAGTGATGTTCATCACAGGGTTGTCTATAATATCAAAAAACTAGAAATGGCCTAAATATCAAACAATAGGGAATACATAATTGTAATATATTCATTATTCATGATGTACTGTTGAAAGCGATGAGAAGAGTACTGTCAAAGAAACAATATATTGTTAAATGAATAGGCAGGCTTCAAGACAGTAGGTATAGTATTACCCCAGTTTTAATTTTAAAATGTGTCTCAGAAAACTATTAGTGATATTATCTATGGATAGATAAATTTTCTTATGTTTCTAAATTCTCTGCATTGAATATATATTTGTTTTTTAGTAAAAATACATGTACAATAAATGTTACAAAGACAGTCTGCAAGAAAGTAACTAAGGGGAATTCCCTGGTGGTCCAGGTGGTTAGGACTCGGCACTTTCACAGCGGAAGGCCTGGTTTCAGTCACTGGGTGGGGAACTAAGATCCCACAAGCTGTATGCTGCTGCTGCTGCTAAGTCGCTTCAGTCGTGTCCAACTCTGTGCGACCTCATAGACGGCAGCCCACCAGGCTCCCCAGTCCCTGGGATTCTCCAGGCAAGAACACTGAAGTGGGTTGCCGTTTCCTTCTCCAATGCATGAAAGTGAAAAGTGAAAGGGAAGTTGTTCAGTCGTGTCTGACTCTTAGCGACCCCATGGACTGCAGCCCACCAGGCTCCTCTGTCCATGGGATTTTCCAGGCAAGAGTACGGGAGTGGGGTGCCCAGTGGAGCCAAAAAAGAAAAAAGAAAGATTCTAAGTACTGGGAAACAAAGAGTGTGGCTACTTGTGGATCTTGTTTAACAGCCTTAGCAAGGACCTGGATAAGTCATTTAATTTATCTCTGAGGTTTAAAGCTTTCTCACCTTTCCATCACCCAGGCTTGGGGAGAGACAATTACTGTTGGGACGAATCTCTCAAAGTTTAATAGTTTTATAAATACCTTATTCTCAATACTATTTACAGGATCCATACTTTACTTTCCATAACTCTCATAACAGGAAGTAGTAATAATAATAATAGCTGAAATTGAGTCATTAATTTCTATTAACCAGGCTCTATGGCTCAGATGGTAAAGCATCTGCCTGCAATGCAGGAGACCGGGATTTGATCCCTGGGTTGGGAAGATCCCCTGGAGAAGGGAATGGCAACCCACTCCAGTATTCTTGCCTAGAGAATTCTGTGGACAGAGGAGCCTGGCAGGCTGAAGTCCATGAGGTCACAAAGAGTCAGACCCGACTGAGTGACTAACACACACATGGTAAGTAAACATTTTACATATATAAACCGATTTTTATTTCTCCTTTATTGACTTCCTTCTTTCTGTCATATGTCCCACGGGGTCTGCTAGCAAATTCTGCAGATGCTGATTAATCACTCCTCACCACCTCCCTGGCCACTCTAAGCCACTTTACTCCCTTGAGCCTGGGTCACTGCAACAGCCTCCCAACTGGTCTTCTTGCTGCTCTCTGCCTGCAGTCTGTTAAAATGTAAATCAAATAATTTAATTAATCAGCTCACTTATAGCTCCCCTTCTGGCTCAGACGAAAAGCCATAATTCTTACAACAATCTGTAAGATTCTACATGCGCTACTCTTCCTTTGTACTCCCCTAAAACACCTTTAAGAATCTGCCTGCCACGTGGGAGACCTGGGTTCGATCCCTGGGTTGGGAAGATCCCCTGGAGAAGGGAAAGGTTACCCACTCCAGTATTCTGGCCTTGGAGAATTCAGGGCGTTGCAAAGAGTCGGACATGACTGAGTGACTTTCACTTTCAAAACACCTTACCCTCTGACCATGTCATCTTTTACCCTATAGCTCCATCACTAAGTTTTGCTGAACTGGCTTTCTTTTTTATCCAATTTATATTAATGTATTTTAAAATAAAAAATGTATACATTTAAGGTATATACTATGGTGATTTGATATCTTGTATTCCTAGTGAAATGATTACTACAGGCAAGGAATTAATGTAGCATCTCCTTACAACTGCTGTTTTTTTGAGGATGTGATGTGTGCACCTGAAATCTACTCTCTCAGCCTATTTACAGGTTGATACGATATTATTAGTACAGTCCTATGCTTGTACGGTAGGGCTCTAGACTTAATTCAATTCATCCTACGTGATTGCAACTTTGTACCCTTGATTAGCATCTCCCAATTCCCAACCCCACCCTTCCAGTCCTTTTGTACCCTCTGCTTCTGTAAGTTCCACACTTTTTTTTTTTAGATACACATGTAAGTTAGATCACACAGCATTTGTTTTTATCTGTCTTAACTTATTTCACTTAGCATAATGTCCTCCAGGTTCATCTACATTGTAGCAAATGGCAGCATTTCCTCCTTTCTCTGAGTTAAATTTTACTTATATATAAAAATATACATTTATAACATCTTGTTTATCCATTCATTTGTCAATGGATACTTGGGTTGTTGCCAAGTCTTTCCTTTGTGAATAGTGGTGCAGTGAACACGGGAGTGCAGATAGCTCTTTAAGATCCTGGTTTCATCTTCTTTGGCTATATACTTAAGAGTGGGGTTGCTGGATCACAAGCTAGTTCTTCTTCTTCTTCTTTTTTAAAAGAAACCTACATGCTATTTTCCATAATGGTCATACAATATTCTTATATTCTTACCAGAACTGGTGAGGGTGTGGGACATCCTCTCCCACACTTGCTATTTGTTGTCTGCTTGAAAACAGCCATCCCTAACAGGTGTGAGATGATCTCTCATGGTGGTTTTGATTTGCGTTTGCCTGATGAATAATGACATTGAGTATTTGTTCATATATCTTTGGCCATTTGTATGTTTGCTTTGGAAAAATATCTATTTTGGTCCTTTACTTTAAAATTGGGTTGTTTTCTTGCTATGAGGTTTTCAAGTTCCTTATATATTTTGGATATTAACCCCTTATCAGATGTATGATTCCCAAATATTTTCTCCCATTCTGTAGGTTGTTGCTTCACACTGCTTTATGTTCCCTTTGCTGTGCAGAAGGTTTTTAGTTGGATACATTCCAACTAAAAACTAGTTTGGGAGTGTTTTTTCCTCTTTAGGTTTTTGAAAATGTTTGAGAAACATTGGTATTAATTCCTTGTAAACAGTTTGGCAGAAACCACCAGTGAAGCCATCAGGTCCTGGGCTTTTATTTGCTGGGAGGTTTTTGTTTGTTTGTTTTTACTGATTCAATCTTCTTGCTCATTATTGACTTGTTCAGATTTTCTCTTTCTTCATTATTCAGTTTCTTCATAACCTCAGTGATAGGTTATATGTTTCTAGGAACTCATCCATTTCTTTTCAGCTGTTCAATTTGTTGATGTGTAAATGTTCATTGCAGTCTCTTATGAGCCTTTGTATTTCTGTGGTATTGGTTATAATGTCTCCTCTTTCATTTATTTGGACTTCCCTTGTGGCTCAAGGTAAAGCGTCTGCCTGCAATGCAGGAGACCTGGGTTCAATCCCTGGGTTGGGAAGATCCCTTTGAGAAGGAAATGGTACCCCACTCCAGTATTCTTGCCTGGAAATTCCCATGGACAGAGGACCCTGGTAGGCTACAGTCCATGGGGTCGCAGAGAGTCAGAGATGACTGAGCAACTTCACTTTCTTTTTTCTTTCATTTATAATTTTATTCATTTGAGCCCCCCGCCTTTTTTTTTTTCTTAATGTGGCTAAAAGTTTATCTATTTTAGTTCTTTTTTAAAAACCAGCTCTTGGGCTTCCCCAGTAGCTCAGTGGTAAAGAATCTGCCTGCCAAGGCAGACATGAGTTTGATCCCTGGTCTGGGAAGATCCCCCATACAACTAAACCTGTATGCCACAACCACTGAGCCTATCTATGTTCTAGAGCCAGGGATCCCCAGCTACTGAGTCCATGTGCCACAGTGATGAAGCCCATGCAGCCTAGAGCCTGTGTTCCACAACTAGACAAGTCATTGCAACGAGAAGCCTGCACCACAGCTAGACAGTAGCCCCCACCTGCTGCAACTAGAGAAAACCCACATAGGAACAAAGACCCAGCAGAGCCAAAAGCCAAAAAGCTCTTAGTTTCACCGATCTTTTCTACTGCTTTTTCCTATTTCATTTATTTCCTTTCTGTTCTTTATTATTTCCTTCCATACACTAACATTAGTTAGTTTGCTCTTCTTTTTCTAGTTCCTTGAGGTGTGAAGTTAGGCTACTTATTTGAGATCTTTCCCCCCTCTTAATGTAGGCATTTATTGCTATAAAATTCCCACTTAGAACTGTGCTGCATTCCATAAATTTTAGTATGTTGTGTTTCCATCCTCATTTGTCTCAAGGTATTTTAAAAATTTCTCTCTTGGTTTCTTCTTTGACCATTGGTTGTTCAGGAGTATATTGTTTAATTTCCACGTGGTTATGACTTTTCTATTTCCTCTTATAGTTGATTTCTAATTTCATTCCATTGTGGTCAGAAAAGATACTTAGGATGATTTCAATATTCTTAAATTGGCTAAGACTTGTTTGGTGGCCTAACATATGATTTATTCTGAAGAATATTTCATGTGTGCTTAAAAAGAATTTGTTTGATGAAATGTTCTATTATGTCTGTTAGGTCCATTTGGTCCAAAGTATGTACAACATTTCCTTGTTGATTTTCTGTCTGGATGTTCTATCCATGGTCGAACATAGGGTATTGTAGTCCTTTACTATTACTGTGTTGCTATCAATTTCTGCCTTCAGTTCCATTAATATTTGCTTTATGTATTTAAGTATTCTGATGTTGGGTGTATGTATATATTTACAATTGTTCTATTCTCTTGATAAATTGACCCCTGTATCATTACATAGTGATTTTATTTGTCTTATGATAGTTTCTGACTTATAGTCTATTTGTCAGATGTAAGTATAGCCTTCCCTGTTCTCTTTCAGTTACCATTGGCATGGAATATCTTTTATCAGTGCTACACTTTCAGTCTATGTATGTTCTTAAAGCTAAAGTGAGTCTTTTGTGGGCAGCATATTATTCAATCTTTTTTTTTCATCCATTCAGCTACTCTATATCTTTTGACTGGAGAGTTTAATCCATTTAAAGTATTATTGATAGGTAAGGATTTACAACTATCATTTAAAAAAAATGTTTTTTGGCTGTTTAATAGTTTTCCTTGTTCTTTTCTTTCTTGCTTGCTGTCTTCCTTTGTGATCTGATGAATTTTTTCATAGTGGTAAGCTTTGATTCCTTTCTCCCTCTTTTTCTAAGCCTGAGCATTTCTTTAAGAGGAGTTTTTAAATTACCAATTTTATCTCTTTACTTGGTATAAGTCTATTCAGATTTTATATTTATTCTTGAGTCAGTTTCTATAGTCTGTGTCTTTCTAGGAATTTGTACATTTCATCTAAGTTGTCTACTTTTGTTGACATACAGTTGTTCATAGTATTCCCTTATAATCCTTTTGTTTGTCTAAGATGCCCCCTCTTTCATTCCTGATTGTAGCTATAATTGCAATTCAATGAAAGATAGTGTATAACTATGGAAACTTGAAATATTTTTATTCAAGAAAACAAATGTCTTTGCAAGATTTCAAAAAGAATAATGTAAACTAAAAAACCAATAATAACCTATCTTAATGTCCGCTTGTTCCAGGAGTGCTGGGACACAGTGCTTAGGAATTGTCTTATAGACCAAGAAAATTAGAAGGAACATCTCTGTGTGTTGGAATTGCTACCACTGGAGTCTCATGGCATTACCAAAAAAGTCATGTCTCTGCTTATAGAGCAGCTTTAAGAGTTATCTGATAATGTACGGGAATATTTTATGGGCAGAAACAATTTGAAAATAAGATTAAAACTGTCATAATATTTAACCACTATTGTTCACTAATCTGATGAAATCATGAAGGGCAGAATTCACTAACTCGTCATTGCTCTTTTGAGTTGTTTTCAGAAAGGCAGCTAAGAAGCAGAAAGGGAAAATCATGACTTCCCAATTCACACAGATCATGTAGCATCTGCTACAGGCAGATATGCTAATCATTGAATGTTTAGCTATGGGTTTAATAAGCCGTTATTTGGAAATGAGCTAGAATATTTAGGAGAATGATAATATAATTTTAAGGACTTTTATTGACTATGGGGTATTCTAGTACATTCAAACTATAACCAGTTGAGGTATCTCCTATTTTTCATACAATTTTACAAATGAAAATTGTCTACTTCTTTTAAATATGGTAAAATCAGATCCTAAATCAGATACCACTCTGAGCTCTGCCATAATACTAAAAATCAAATGTTTGTTCCAAAACAGCAGGAGTTCTGGTTGTCTCATTTCATAGTTCTGTCTCAACCATAATTCTTTGGGCCATACCAGCATCCAGTGAAGAGCTGTAGAATAAGTAAATGATTAATAGTAGCTGCCTGTCACTAGAGTTCCAATGTAAATAATAATAATGGAAACTTCCTTTTTGTTGAAGAGGTATCATAGTTCAAAGGCAAAATAACCTCTCCCAACAGCTATCCAAATCCCCTGAAGGATTAGTCCCCTGAGTGATGAAGCACCCCGATTCAAGGTTCCCAAAACTCAGCCTATCGGAAATATCAGAGCCTTAAAACAATCACGTTTAAAACACTGTTGTTGTAAGGATTTTCTTTGATTTAAATGTTGTTTCTTTTGGAAAGGGCTTGTTATTTTTCTAAGCAAGTTAGGTCATTGAACTGGGCAAACCGGGGAAAAGGAAGATTAAAGAAGACATTTTAAAAACAGCAATTATATTCACTATTTTGTATATGGCTTGACTGAGTTTCTGTTGCCTTACATTTAATTTAACCAATAAATGCTTTTTATTAAAAAGAGACTGAAAATACAATTCAATGTAAAGAATTTGAATAAGATACTTAGTAAAATAAGTATCTTAGCAAAATAAGGGCTTCCCTGGTGGCTCAGACGGTAAAGTGTCTGCCTGCAATACAGGAGACCTGGGTTCAATCCCTGGGTTGGGAAGATCCCCTAGAGGAAACGGCAACCCTCGCTAGTACTCTTGCCTGGAAAATCCCAAGGACAGAGGAGCCTGGTAGGCTACAGCCCATGGGGTCGCCGAGTTGGACACGACTGAGCGACTTCACTTCACTTCACTTAGCAAAATGTTGACAACTGCAAACTGGATGATGGGCTTTGGGGGTTTCATTATTCTCTCTCTATTATTATCCATTTATATTATAGCTATTATAAAACTAAGCTAATGAATAGTGAAGACAAAAGCCGAATAGTTATATCAAGAGTTGCCATTAGGTAGGGTACTAGGTGGCCATGATAAACTAAAGGTATTTCAAAGTTATGAGGGATTTGAAAGTATGGGTAAGAAGAAGCAGCTGACCAGCTTAGGTAGGAGAATGGAACAGTCATTCAGAAAGAGGGAGATGCCTTGTCCAAGGAGAGTGGCCTTTTTTCCTTGTAGATTTTCAGTTCCTGGTTCCTTTGCCTATGGGCCCAGCTATACAATAGCTTCTGCCCTTGAATCTCTGTGCCATTACTGATTCCTTTTTGCTTCATGTTTATCTTTAAAAGTTGATTCCCCCCCCTCCTTTTTTTTTTGAACTGGCTTGAGTCAAACTTCCATTCCTTCACATCAAAATAGGCATCCTCAAAACAAATGATTATTTATACCTGTTACAGTCAGAATCTGCCCCAGTGGAGTGGCCCTGCCAATCTTGGGATCAAATGGTGTTCAGCATCTCATGGAGGGTTAGGAGAGACCCTTGTAGAAACTAAATATCAGCCAATCAAAGCCAATTCTATCTCCCCCCAAGGTACAAGTGAGCCAGGAGAGAATTAAATGCATTTTCTCAAGAGATTTTAAGAGGTCTAGACAGTAAATAGAAAAAGCTAACAGGTAATTCACTGTGGTGGTTTCCTAGGGACCATGTTAATCAAAGAAGTCACTGAAGAGTCAAGTTGACCTCCAGGTTGTGTGTTGGACAAATGTTCTTGCCCGAAGTGTTTTACATTCTGAGTACTCAGTTCAGTTCAGTCAGTCAGTTGTGTCCGACCCTTTGCAACCCCAGGGACTGCAGCATGCCGGGCTTCCCTGTCCATCACCAATTCCTGAAGCTTGCTCAAACTCATGTCCATTGAGTTTGTGATGCCATCAAATCATATCATCCTCTGTCATTCCCTTCTCCTCCCGCCTTCAATCTTTCCCAGCAACAGGGTCTTTTCCAATGAGTCAATTCTTCGCATCAGGTGGCCAAAGTATTGGGGCTTCAAATTCAGCATTAGTCCTTCCAATGAATATTCAGTACTTCTTACCTTTATGACTGACTGGTCTGATCTCTTTGCAGTACAAGGGACTGTTTTAAAGAGTCTTTCCCAACACCACAGTTCAAAAGCATCAATTCTTTGGCACTAAGCTTTCTTTATGGTCCAAATCTCACATCCATACATGCCTACTGGAAAAATCATAGCTTTGATTAGATGGACATTTTTTGGCAAGTAATGTCTCTGTTTTTTAATATGCTGGTTAGGATTGTCATAGCTCTTCTTCTAAGGAGCAAATGTCTCCTAATTTCATGGCTGCAGTCACCCTCTGCAGTGATTTTGGAGCCCAAGAAAAGAAAGTCTCTCACTGTTTCCATTGTTTCCCCACCTATTTGTCATGAAGTGATGGGACCAGATGCCATGATCTTAGTTTTTTGAATGTTGAGTTTTAAGCCAACTTTTTCACTCTCCTCTTTCACTTTCATCAAGAGGCTCTTTAGTTTTTCTTCACTTTCTGCCATAAGAGTGGTGTCATCTGTGCATCAGAGGTTATTGATATTTCTCCCAGCAATCTTGATTCCAGCTTGTGCTTCATCCAGCCTGGCATTTCTCATAATGTACTCTGTCTATAAGTTAAATAATCAGGGTGACAATTTACAGCCTTGACTTACACCTTTCCCAGTTTGGAACCAGTCTATTGTTCCATGTCTGGTTCCATGTTGCTTCTTGACCTGCATACAGATTTCTCAGGAGGCAGGTAAGGCGATCTGATAGTCTCATCTCTTGAAGAATTTTCCACAGGTTTTTGTGATCCACACAGTCAAAGGCTTTGGGGTATTCAATAAAGGAGAAGTAGATGTTTTTCTGGAACTTTCTTGCTTATTCTATGATCTCCTGGATGTTGGCAATTTGATCTCTGGTTCCTCTGGCTTATTTAAATCCAGCTTGAACATCTGGAAGTTCTCTGTTCAGGTACTATTGAAGCCTGGCTTGGACAATTTTGAGCATTACTTGGCTAACGTGTGAGATGCGTGCAATTATGTGGTAGTTTGAACATTCTTTGGCATTGCCTTTCTTTGGGGTTGGAATGAAAACGGACAGTTTCCATTTCTGTGACCACTACTGAGTTTTCCAAATTTGCTGGCATATTGAGTGCAACACTTTCACATCATCTTTTAGGATTTGAAATAGCTCAACTGGAATTCCATCACCTCCACTAACTTTGTTTGTAGTGATGCTTCCTAAGGCCCACTTGACTTCGCATACCAGGATGAATGGCTCTAGGTGAGTGACCACACCATCGTGGTTATTAGGGTCATTAAGATCTTTTTTTGTATAGTTCTTCTGTGTATTCTTTCCACCTCTTAAGATCTTCTGCTTCTGTTAGGTCCATACAATTTCTGTTCTTTATTGTGCCCATCTTTGCAAGAAATGTTCCCTTGGTATCTCTAATTTTCTTGAAGAGATCTCTAATCTTTTCCATTCTATTGTTTTCCTCTATTTCTTTGCACTGATCACTGAGGAAGGCTTTCTTATCTCTCCTTGGTATCCTTTGGAACTCTGCATTCAGATGGATATATCTTTCCTTTTCTCCTTTGCCTTTAGCTTCTCTTCTTTTCTCAGCCATTTGTAAGGCCTCATCAGACAACCATTTTGCCTTTTTGCATTTCTTTTTCTTGGGCATGGTCTTGATCACTGTCTCCTGTACAATGTCATGAACCTCTATCCAGAGTTCTTCAGGTACTGTGTCTATTGAATCTAATCCCTTGAATCTATTTGTCTCTTCTACTGTATAATCATAAGGAATTTGATTTAGGTCATATCTGAATGGTCTAGTGATTTTTCCTACTTTCTTCAATTTAAGTCTGAATTTGGCAATAAGGAGTTCATGATCTGAGCCACATCAGCTCTCAGTCTTGTTTTTGCTGACTCTGTAGAGCTTCTCTATCTTTGGCTGCAAAGAATATAATCAATCTGATATCAGTTATCAACCATCTGGTAATGTCCTTGTGTAGAGTTGTCTCATGTGTTGTTGGAAGAGGGTGTTTGCTATGACCAGTGCATTCTCTTGGCATAACTCTGTTAACCTTTGCCTTGCTTCATTTTGTACTCTAAGACCAAACTTGCCTGTTACTCCAGGTATCTCTTGACTTCCTACTTTTGCATTCCAGTCCCCTATAATGAAAAGGACATCTTTTTTTTGGGTGTTAGTTCTAGAAGGTCTTTAGGTCTTCATAGAACCATTCAACTTCATCTTCTTCAGCATTACTGGTTGGGGCTTACCCTTGGATTACTGTGATATTGAATGGTTTGCCTTGGAAACGAACAGAGATCATTTTGTCGTTTATGAGATTGCATCCAAGTACTGTATTTCAGACTCTTGTTGACTATGAGAGCTACTCCATTTCTCCTAAGGGATTCTTGCCTACACTAGTAGGTATATAATGACCATCCAAATTAAATTTGCCCATTCCGGTCCATTTTAGTTGGCTGATTCCTAAAATGTTGATGTTCACTCTTGCTATCTCCTGTTTAACCACTTCCAATTTACCTTGGAATTACCTTATTCATGGACCTAACATTCCATGTTCCTATGCAATATTGTTCTCTATAGCATCTGACTTTACTTCTATCACCAGTCACATCCACAAGTGGGCATTATTTTCCTTTTGGCTCTGTCTCTTCATTCTTTCTGGAGTTATTTCTCCACTCTTCCCCAGTAGCATATTGGGCACCTACCAACCTGAGGAGTTCATCTTTCACTGTTCATCATCATCATTTATTTTTCTTTTCATATTGTTCATGGGGTTGTGAAGGCAAGAATACAAAGTGGTTTGCCATTCCCTTCTCCAGTGGACCATGTTTTGTCAGAACTGTCCAGAACTCTGAGTGCTACCAATGCAAGGTAATATCCCATTTGGATAAAGATGAAAGGCTTGGAGAACACCTCCATTTCTTTGCTCTTCAATTTTTACCACAAACAATAAAGGGTTTCTGCTGCTGCTAAGTCACTTCAGTCATGTCCGACTCTTTGTGACTCCATGGACTGTATCCCACCAAGCTCCTCTGTTCATGGGATTCTGCAGGCAAGAATCCTCGAGTGGGTTGCCATGCCTTCCTCCAGGGGATCTTCCTGACCCAGCATTTCTAGTCAGGTTGCAATCCAGGAAAGGAGTCAGAGAAACAATTCTAAAGAGGAATGGCAAGAAACCAGTTATTGGAGGAAGTAAGAGCAGAGGTGAAATATAGGACTAACTGTTCATGGTAGAACAATCCTCAGAGTTGTGGGTGTATCAAGGGCACCAAGGGAGAGAGGCCAATTCCACAGCCTCGAGGTAGGAGATCTTGCTTGAGCTTGAAGATGGAAAACTAATCCAGGGAAATCTGAATTGGAAAAGAATACATAATTGTTCTTTGAGCTAAGAGGAGGGAGAATGCCCCATTTGCTCCAGGAAAGTGAGGAGCTTCCAACTTCTTTGATGAAGGAAGGTCATGTACGCACAAAGGGAGGAAGAGATATGACAAAGGCGGATCCAAGTACCTGAAAGTTTACAGGAGAAAATGACAATCAACTAGGCCCCAACATGCAGAAAGGGTCGTCCTAAAGAATTTACTGTCTTTGTTTATATGCATTTACTGAGTAGAGATAATATATGTTGATTTTAAGTGTCATTTAATACAGGAATATTCACAAATCACATAATTTAAGAAGAGACATGAGATGATATGTAATGTCTGTCCTCGATGATTTATTGCTTTTCTTCATTAAAAAAGTTCCAATGAGTTAGGTCATTTAACATGAGGCTTAAAGATGCATTAAAATCATTTCTCAAGTTCTTTAGCAATGAAAAAGTTCATTATGTCATTCTATGCAATGCTGCTTTTGTGAAGAGGGAGAGAAAAGACCTTTTGTTTAGTAATTTTCTTGGCACAGGGTCTTCATTATGTAATAAACTTAGCCATTGTTAGAAAGATCTGGACAAGAACAGCACCAGTTATTGTTATAAGTGATCATCAAATAAAGTAAGAAATTCCATAGGAACCATAGGTTAAAGGATATGGCTCAAGAAATATGCTTCTTGGTATTGGGAGAAGAGCAGGAGCAGTAGAGGAATAGCTAAGCTGACAATTCAGGGTTGTGTCACTTGGGATGCTTTTCACTTGAAGTGACCAAAAAAATCTGGCTTATTTGTATTAAATAATAAATATATCTAGTATTACATTGCAGGCCCAGGTGTGGTTAACTCAGCTAATCAATGATGCCAGCGAGGACCTGGGTTCTTTTCCTCTCCCACCTTTGCCATCCTCCGTATTTTGGCCTGGTCCTCCGGCCAGTTCCTCTCAGTGCTATGTTGTGACTGCGGCAGCTTCCAGACACGGCACATCCAGACATGGCAATGACCAAGGAAGATGAGCCTGTCTTCTATGAGGTGTCTCTTTTTAAAAGTGTGGAAAGGTTTCTAGAAGTTTCTACCTACAGATTCCCATTATGTCTTATTGACCAGGAGTATGTTGTATGTCCATATTTAAATCAATCACAGACTCAAACTAGCCCAATTACAGTTTATACCCTGTGTCTGGGAGAGGCTAGCTTTCTTTGAAGATCCTGGTTTTGTAAAGGGATGGATACAAACAAAATCAGGGTGGTGCTGGAAAGGGAAAAGGAAGGAAGATGTTGGGTAGCAACCAACAATATCTCTCACAAAGGCCAAGTCGTCTCAGAACTACACAATGTCCCAGACAACACACGCAATTTTCTGAATTCCCAAAGTGTGGTTCCAAACTGTGAAAGGGAAGCCCTACTCCTTTGTACATGTGTTGTTAATTTGGATTATTTCATCAGTTGGTCAGTATCTGTCTTCAAATAATGCCTAAGAAAATATCACCGGCTGATCTATTTTCTGAATCCTTGACTATCTGACCATGTCTTTGACTAATACAGGCAACAGTAATCAATAACAACATGGTTAGATACAAATTTCGTAGATCACAATCCTTTTGCATCAAAAGTTTGTTCATAGAGTTGCACCGTTTTCTGGCAGTTAGCATTGCAAAGAAGTCAGAGATTAGACTAATTTCTGCACCTTTGTAAGTAAATCATTTTTTTTTTAAACCTGAATGCCTGAAAGATTCTTGTCTTTATTCTCTTAATTCACAAATGTGCTCAGGATGCATCTAGATCAATTTTTAAAATTTTACCTAGAACATCATGAGTCTTGTCAGTCTGCATACTCAAATATTTCTCATAACAAGAAAGCAATTTTCAATTATGTCTTTGATTTGTCTCAGTTCCTATTTTCTTGTTCTTATCATACCTTTTAGGTTGAATCATGTTTCCTGCCCTCTGAGTCTACCATCTTCTCACCCATCATTTTATTTCCTCATTTTTCTTTATATTATAGAAGAATATCTCAGGTGTTATTTCCAGAATACTAACTTACTTTTCCACAGGGCTAGTGCTGCTCTTTACTCACTCCAATTTATATGCTCATGATATATATATATTTTAACATGAAACAGTGTATTTTTGGTATTGTTAATTTTCTTATTTACCCATCCTAGCTCTCATTGCTATTCACCTCACTCCTGTCTTTGCATCCCGTCTTTTGTCTCTTTGTGACTATCTGCCCCTCTTTCCTAGAAGCCATGTCTTCTTGAATCTTTTGGAGGATATTACACAGTTTTCTGAAAAATGTTTTCTGGTTCCCCTGCAGGAGGCCATTTTAGGAGGAATGTTCTTCATCTGATCTTTTTCTGTGTAATGGTTCTTCATGTTTCCAATGACAGTATTTTTCTTTTTCTGATTACTCATTTTTGAATGAAAAGAGAAAGAGTTAGTTTCAGATTCACCCACAGACATGATGTGTAGGCTTTATTTGGTTCTATTGATTGGACACTGGTGTAATGATGGAATCTTCTGAGACCTGTGAGTTGATGAGAATCTGGTGTTTGCTCAATTCTGATAATTTAACTAGCATTCCTATAGTCAGGTTCTGCTGAGCTGAGTTTCTACCTCTAAGTCTGTGTCTTTGATACCTTCCTCATTGTGTGTTGCTACTGGGACACTTGTTTATATTACCAGGCACAGCATTTTATTTCTCAGGATTATTCCTTTGAGAACCCAATGAGTCCAACACCCTCAGTCTCATACACTTAGAAATAGTCTCTGAATGAATGTTGAAAGATGGAAGAGGCAAAAAATGTTTATATCAGTTCAAAATGTCACACCCATGTGGTAAAGGAATAGCTGCCGGGGTTCTTGTGATGTGGACCCCAGGTCTCTAATTAGGGTAATGGAGCAGCCAAGAGGAACAAAACCTCATCCTGCCTTCTTTTAAATGGTCAGAGGTCCTCTGTTTCTTGAGCAAAAAGGTCAGACCGATAGCCAGTTATCTCCCCTGATCATTTAAAATGAAGTGCAAATTCCTTCTAGACTTTGGTAACCGGTTTTCTGTTGGTCTTAGCCTTTGGTGGTAAATGTAATTTTTATCTTTCTGTGGCTTCACAAGTACTTTAGAAGAAACTGAGGCAAATTTCTACCAGGGCAGTTAATCTGGAGCTGTTTAATATCAGAAGTAAAAGCCAACAGTTTTAGTTGACCCAAACTGGATATGAGCCAACAGTGTGCTTGCTGCTAAAAAAAAAAAAAAAAAAAAAGGCTACATTAATATGCAGATCAATGTTGGCAGTACTCTTATTACACTCTGCCTTGTATGAGCTGCATCTGGGAGCATTGAGTTCACTTATGGCCCCTAATGTTGATAAAATCTCAAAAGGTTCTTTTGTTACTGAATCCAATCACATACTGCTTGCCGCATGACAGGCAATAAATCAAGAGATGAGTTTGGGGCAAGGAATAGTGACTTTATTTGGAAAGCAAGCAAACGGAGAAGATAGTAAACTTACACCCCAAAGAAGCATCTTGCTTCAGTTAGAATTCAGGCTTCTTTTATACTAAAAGCGGAGGGAGCAAAGTCAAACATTTCCTGGTTCTGGTCAGCCTCCAGAGTCATTCATAGGCTGGCCTGGTCAGGAGGTTTCCTGTGAGCTAAACAAAGGTATTTTAGCTTAATGCTTGTTACCTCGCAGGCAGGGTTCTCAGAGATGGGCCATTGTGTATAATGTAAGCTTATAGGCAACATCTCTTTAGTGATTAACTTGTAATAGAATACAAAAGGTTCTTCCCCATTGTACCTTGATGAATAGGAGCAAGTTCAAAAGTAAATGAATAGGATGCTAAAAGTCTATGCATCATGTTGAGGGAGTGTCTGTGCTTAGTTGCTCAGTTAACTTTGAAAAAGAGGTAATATGGATGGGGAATGGGGAAGACCTGGTAACTGCAATAAGGTATTTCAACAGTGGTCATGTGGACAAGGAATTATATTTATTGTGCTTTGCTCCAAAAATGCAGAACAAGGGTCAGCTGGAAGAAGCTATAAAACAGTGGATTTGGCTCAACATAAGGTTGATTGGCAGTGAAGTGGACACCATGTAAGTTAAGCTGTGAGACACCTGGCGACTTCGCAGGCGGTTTCACAGCCAAGATCCTGGCTGATTACCCAACAGAGGAGGCTGTGGGAGAAACTCTGATATTGGGTGGGATATTGGGTAGTTGGGTGAACCTGTGATCCATATTTTAATGATCTTGGTTTTGGAGTTTTGCTCTTGAGGTTTCTGTTTTTTTGGTTGGTTGAGTGACTCTGCTTCTCCCGCAAGGAAAATGTTGAACTGTGAGAACTCAGCTGCTCCAAATATTGGGCTCCATCCAGACAAGTCAAGGACCCAGGAGAGGCAAGGTCCGCTTCCTCCTGTGCTCTGCAGCTCCCAGCGCACACAGTAGCAGAGGCTACTTTAGAAGCAGCCTGGGACCAAGCTTCTGTCAGGAAAAGTGGGGAGTGGAAGCAAACAGGCGGTTCCTCTGTCATCTCACGCAGTCCTCACCACTGCCCTGGGAGGTCACCTCCTGGACCAAGGACTGGAGACCAAGGAGTCTAGACAACTCACCAAGAACCAGAAGACATTCATTCATGGAGTCAATGGAGGCCTCAGAGTTTTGACATAAGAGGGGCTCAGGGGTAACGATCATGTTGAATGACACCTGGAGACTGACCCTAAAGCTGCGTTTGCCTCTTTTGCATTTTCTAATGATGCATTTAGTTGCATTTTGCAGGGTGGATACGTGCGTCACTATTTTCATTTTGTCTCTGGGGTGGCTTGCAGGGGGCAGGTGGCAATGAGAATGGAGCTCCCGTGTCCCACCCTCGGGTACTCCTCGGGCACTCCTTGGGCACTCCTTGGCATCATGTGGATTGAGTCAAGACCGGAACCCTGGTCTGGTTCCAAAGCTCAGGCTGACCTCATGGTGAGCAGAAAACCCTTTAAATGTTCCTGAGGATTTGTTTTGTTTTGTTTTTGTATTTCATTTAAACTAATATAACTAAATAAGGCAGGCGAAAGCAGACCGCACAGTTTGGTCTGTTTTCCTGAAGACTCCCCAAATACAGAAAGCCGGCTGGAGGCTGGCCTGTCTTCACTCCTGCTCGGCACTGGCCCCTGCCCCCACTGGCCCCTGCCTCTGACCTGCAGGTGCTGCGTGTCCCCCACCCCCGCCCCGTTGCAACACACACAGGAGGACCCCCACCTGCTGCTTCCCAGGCGGGACACTGCAGTCAGTCTGGGTCAAGGCTGGAATTCTTTCTTTCCTTTCCTCTTACAAACAAAAATTCCTCCCGTTTGTCCTGTTGGGCTTGCAGTCTCAGATGCGTCCCAGGAGTTTGTTCCTGTAAAGCAGCCCAGCCGAGGGGCTCTTCTACTGCATTACGTAATGGCAGGGCTCACGTCACTTTTCCATTGGCTGTGGACTGTGCTGTGTAGTCCTTTGGGGATGTTCTGAAGTTCATGCTCCTCCAGAGCCAGGAGCGAGAAGCCCAACAGCAAAACAAGTGGAAAGGAAGAGAATACTAGCCCTGCAATCCTGGGTCTTCTCTGAAATGCCTGCCTGTGTCTGTAATTTGTTTCTGGAAGGTTGTGGACAGTCTTCTTAATGCTAGGTCCGATGTTTTTTGTCCTCCTTATCAATCCTCCTCTCCTGTCGCTTGACATTTAACACCCCTGACACTTCTGCTCAAGGTTGCTCCTCCCTTGGTTTCTCTAACACTGTGCTTTGGGAGTTTGCCTTCTATTTCTCGAATCACTCGTCTTCTTTCCTTAGCTGAATGTTCTACTTCTCTATCCCCTTTGCCCTGACATTCCCTAAGAGCCCTTGTTGTTGGCCAACCATCAATAACAAAATAGTTCCAAAAACTATAATGGCCCAGTCACAAAAGAAACCTATCTCTTACTCACATTTTAGTCCACAAAGGCTTTTCCTATTGGCAGGTGGATTTCCCCTACCCAGGGACCCAGGATCATTCCATTTGATGACCTCACCATCGCCCTCAATGTTACCTGCATCCCACCAGCCAAAGGGGAAAAAGAGAATGGAGAATGCATATCTGTTTTAAGACTTTGGCCTGGAAGTGACTTCTGCTCATTCTCTGTAGGAAAGAACTAATCAAATGGCCAGTTCTAGATGCAAGGGGAGTTGGAAAATATAGTTCATGGCTGGGAAGCCCCTTCCCCAGCAACAACTCTATGCTATGAAGGAGAAATGGATTGGGGAGGAATATTGCCATCTCTGCCAAAAGACTTTTGTTTTCTCCTTGATGAACTCATTCATTTTCAGGGTTTCCATCTTTATCTCAGCATTAGTGACTTCTAAATCTTTGTTTCCAGAATCAATCACACCTAGAAGTCTAGTTTTATATCTCCAACTTCCTCCTAAACTTCAGCCTCCCCTCCCTAAACTTAACATCTTTCCCCACCCAGAGCTGGCTCTCATTCTGGTCCTCCTTAGCTCTGTCCATGGATCACCACTCTTCTGGCATTACCTACAATTCTTGCCTTTTCTCCAGATCCCATATCTAGTGTACCTCTGAAGTGTCACTGATTTGTCCTTTTTCCTAACTCCAGTCTCTCCCTCTTTTCTGATCTACTTCGAACGCTAAATAGGCTAATCTTTCTAAAACACTTTTATTATATCACTGCCAAGAAATTCTCCTTAAGAACCTATGATTCCTTGCTGCCACTTTAGAAATGTGGAAGCGTTTTAAATAGTAACAGACTATAAATACGACAGCTTGTTAGGCGAAACAGTTATTTCTTAATCTGAAGGGCAAGTTAAGTTCAATGCGATGAGGTATAACAAGTAACAGACAAGGAGGCAAGAAATCATGATTCTAGCTCACCCTCCATCTCTAACCAAATCTCTGAGCTTCAGTTATTTGTTTTATAAAATTAAGAAAGTATTATAGCATCTCCCAATTTGTCCCACTTTCTCCTTCTCCCCATCCCCCATGCATACGTCCAACTCTTACATCTGCATTTCTATTCCTGCCCAGAAAGATTAGAATTGACATATATACACTACCATGTGTAAAATAGCTAGCTAGTGGGAACCTGCTGTAAAGCACAGGAAGCTCGGCTTCATGCTCTGTGATGATCTAGAGGGGTGGATGGGGGTGGATGGGAGGAAGGTCCAAGAGAGTGGGGATATATGCATGTATATAGCTGACTCACTTTGTTGTACTGCAGAAACTAACACAACATTGTAAAGCAATTATCCTCCAATAAAAAAAAAAAACAAGGATCATCTTTCTTGTCTAAAATCTGTGGGAGGATAGATGATCTCTTTCGGTTCCTTCCAGCATTAGGATTACACTAGGACCGACGATTTTTTAAATGCAAATTTTCCTGCCTATTTTTTAAGACCCTCCAAAATTTGACCCCGCTTTCTCTCTCCAACCCACACTGCCTAGATGCTTCCCCTGCTCCATCAGCTTGTTCTCTCTCACTGTCCCAGGTATGCTGAGTGGAGCTGGACCCAGCGTGTGTGCCATGCTGCTCTATCCAGAATCTCCTTCCCTTCCCCTCTGCCCATCCAAGTCCCACCATTCTCCAGGCTCCACCAGGAGCCAACCGGGCTACCAACCGGAGGAACAGAGGCATTTAGAAGGACATGGTCACCCACCTGGCTCTGCCACTGAAGAGTTTAGTGACCTCAGTAACACATGTAAGGTTTGCTTTGTACAACGCCATCACTACATACCTTAGTCCCATTAATATAACTGCTTCATGAGTTAGTTTTGTTTCCCCAGCTAACTATCCAGCTGGTTGGATTAATTGATGATTAATAGATTGATTCAATCCGCAAGATTTGCATAAAGTTGAACAATATTAAGTTGCTGATATTGGACTCCTTTTGACCTACAAAAAAACAGCAATTTTCCATGTAAACTGAATCAAGTACTCTAAAAATATTTGTTATTCTTTCCACTCAACTTAGTCAAATCCTCCAAGGCAGACAAGCCAACATATGAGAGTAAGAGTTGAAATCACTGTGGACTTAATTGGCACGTTTTCCTTCAGTGGCCATTGTCTGTACTGTGATTTAGGGGAAAGAGACAAAGATTGAAGTCAGGAGGAGAAGGGGGAAGCAGAGGATAAGATGGTTAGATAGCATTTCTGATTTAATGGACATGAAGTTGAACAAACTCCAGGAGACAGTGGAGGACAGAGGAGCCTGGCATGCTGCTGTCCATGGGGTCGCAAAGAGTAAGACATGACTTAGCAACTGAACAACAACAAAAAGCTACCCCCAGAGGGATGGCACATTGTAAGCAGTGGGTGCCCACCTTCGAAGGTTGGTCCTGAGGGCACAGAGCAGCAGGTGGCTCCACACTGTGTGAAAGGATTAGAGCTCATGCTGTAGCTCTGTCTGAGGTGGGCCCCTGGCTTATCTGCACCAGACTGATGGCTCATGGTATTTGAGCATCCCTACCTACCTTAACTTCCCGTAAGGAAACCAGAGTCCCTGGAGCCAAGACCTTAGGAATCCAGATCCTTCCTTTGTTTCCTTTTTGCTGTTTCTGCTGTGTCTACGAGCCCCTCTAGGCAGCCCTCAGGGAATGGTGGCCCCACATATGTGGTCACTAACAACAGCGCACTGAGGAGAAGTGAGGGGACTCTGGACCAAGTCCATCTGCTTTGTCTCTCAAGATCCAAAAACAGACAATCCAACAATCTGGCAATAACACGGTGCTTTGAAGAGACTGTGAGTCCCGAGCAGGGAGGTGCCTGGGGATGTGCCATGACCACGAGGTAGGGGACCACTCCCACTTACTTGCAGATTCCACGGGAGTCAGAGCACAGTGACCTCTGAGGCTCTGGAATCCCACAACACATGCAGCCACTTCCCACCATATGCCTTCACCAAACATGACAGGCATGCAAAACTGCCTTCCCTACTCCATTTAAATTCACAGCCTGAGAGGGGGTTGCTATGGGGTCAGGATTTTAGAGTCTTGCCTTTTTATCTTTTTTTCAGGAGGATTTTGTTTGCTGGCAAAGATCTTAAGGCCAGAGAGTTCAAAGCCAGGATCCACGTTTGCAGGTAACAATGGAAATGATGAGGCCTAAAAATGACAAAAGTTAGAAGTGGAGCAAGTAATGTCATTACATATATTAGGGAAAAGCAAACGTTAGATATGACTTTGTAATGCATGGAATAATCTGCTAATTTTGGATGCCAACACCACCCATCCTTATACTGCCTTGCTAGGAAGTAATAGTTGCAAACGTTTTTGAGGACTTCTATGTCTCAGGGTCTGTTCTAAGTACTTTTCAAGCATTAGATCACTTATTCCCCACAATGGCCTAATGAAAGAATTATTATCATTATTTTTGTCTTATCAATGAGAAAACTGAAGTTCAGAGAGATTAAGTAACTTGCCCAGTGTCACGGAGCTAGTAAACAGCAGATTTGAACCCAGGCAGTTGTTACCACAGTGCACTGTCTCATCTACCAGCCACATTGCATCTCTAAAAAAGAGGCCTTCAAGGCCTTGGCCAAGTACTCCAAAACCCTGCTTTCTGTTTCTCTTGCCCCACCACTCAAGCAAGAGTATCAGGGTCTGCATATAAAATATACCTATGAGTGAGCCAATAAATTAATGAAAGACTTACCAGCAGAGGCAAGCTTTTTCTAAGAACCCCTTTGATGTTATATCTAAAATATTTGCCCTTCTTATTGCAATAGCCCAAGGCTAGTGACTCATTCAAGACTACAGTTCTCTCCTTTCCTCTCATGGACATACTCCCTACACTTCCCATCTTAATTTTCTGAGCTCCTGCACAAAAATTGGATTTCAACTTAATTTTTATATGATTTTGCTGATCACATAGATGACACCAACCACAGTTACACTGGGAAAGGCTACTCACCAGCTCCCAAGTCAGCAGGGAGTACTCAAGTTGTGGGTTACATGTGACAGTTTTTCAGTGAAAATGTTTTAGGTCTTTATTGTCTTATATACAATGTGTGGGAGTTGTGGCTCTTCTTCCCATTGCTGAGGTAGGGAAACTGAGGAACACTGGTGTGGTTGCTATGGGTTGAGCCTGGGGATCTCCTGGGGGTTCAGGATGCTGACTGCAGGCCATTGTGTCCCTGCTGTGGGTGTCCTCAGGACTTCCTGGACATCTTATTGCTGTTGTTCAGTCGCTAAGTCATGTCTGGCTCTTTGTGACCCCATGAACTGCAGCCTGCCAGGCTCCTTTACTATCTCCTGGAGTTTGCTCAAATTCATGTCTTTTGAGTCAGTGATGCCATCTAACCATCTCATCCTCTGCTGCCCCCTTCTCCTTTTGCCTTCAATCTATCCCAGCATCAGGGTCTTTTCCAATGAGTCAGTTCTTGGCATCAGATGGCCGAAGCATTAGAGTTTTAGCTTCAGAATCAGTCCTTTCAATGAACATTCAGGGTTTATTTCCTTTAGGATTGACTGGTTTGATCTTCTCTCTGTCCAAGGGACTCTCAAGAGTCTTCTCAAGCACCACAATTTGAAAGCATCAATTCTTTGATGCACAGACTTCTTTATGGTCCAACTCTCACATCTGTACCTTCCCCCTAAGTCCTGCAGGCCATCACTTGCTCTGGCAGAGGGATACTGCTAAGTTCTGCTTTTGCAGAGGAAGGGAGGCGATGATTTCCTTGTTCATGAACTCCTTCATTCATCCTGATCTTTTGGCTGTTTGGTGGGGCCAGAAAGTGAGGCCAGTCCAAGGTGGTGCTGGAGTTTCTTGAGCCTGTGGGATTCCCTTATGGGCTCAGAAACAGAGCAATCCACTAGGTCAAAAGCTTGTCTACCAAGCGCCTACAACTGGGGCCTAGCCAAGATGACATGGGCCTCTGCCAGGTTCCTCGGATGCTTAGGGTGGGTCCAAGGAATGCTGAAAAGGAGCCAGCAAGTTCCCAGTCAGGTCCACACCCATAATTCCCGGAGTCGAGTGACTCAGGGTGTCAGAAGACACCTCAGGGCTAACTCACCCCTGCCCTGTTCCACGCCCCCACCAAAGAAAGGGTGTTTCACGTGAAGGGCTCTGTCACTTGTGAGCTGGAAACAAGCTTTCACTTTCATCCTGGGTCTTGCAGTAGGAACTGGCATTCTGCTACCCTGTTTCCAACCAGAATATAGCGAGTTACCACATTTGTGAAGACTCCTTTGCGGAGGGGTCATGGTATCCTTGACCATCCTCTCCTCTCAGCCAACTTTTGACTTATTAACTAAAGAAGAGAGAAGGGTGGTATATGGGATCTGGGGTAAAAGGGACATCTACACAGCCCAGAGGCGTGTCAGGGGGAGATGGTGGACACGGTTTTTGGTCACATACTGTAGGTGTGTGCGCTTGGCTGATCCTCAGTCCAGGGGCCTTTCCTGATCTCCGTCCCTTGTTCTCTGATACTGGTGAGCTCTGGAACTTTAACCACGTGTGACACAGCCCCTGAATGAGAAACTGCCTTCCTTAAGGGGTGATTTAGCACCAGGGTATCTTCTGAAGCCCTGAGTCAAAATTCTACTCCAAGCCTCAGCCATGGGGATCTTAGAAGATGTGCTTTTAGATTCAGCTGAGATCAGGCTGAGTGTAAATGAGAACAAGAGTATGGACCATCTGTTCAGAGCACATGCTGATGTTCACAGACATTCCCTGTAGGAACTTCTTAAGCGGAGGAACAAAGGCTGAGTGCCAGCTGGACCCCAGCAGTTCCATGCTCTCCAAAATTATCATTATTTATATGCAGGCATGCTAAGTCACTTCAGTCATGTCCAACTCTTTGTGACCACATGGACTGTAGCCTACCGGGCTCCTCTGTCCATGGGATTCTCCAGGCAAGAATACTGGAGTGGGTTGCCATGCCCTCCTCCAGGGGATCTTCCCAACCCAGGGATAGAACCCACATCTCCTGAGTCTCCTGCATTGCAGGAGGATTCTTTATCGCTGAGCCACCAGGGAAGCCCTCATTTTATATATTTATATATAAAATTATAGATGGTTACCCATAAATTCTGCAGGTTCTGAAGTGGGTACTGCACGGCACAAATTTGGGAAACAAGCACACAACTTTTAAGTAGCTTCTCATCTTTCATATATATGTGCCTATCTTTGACTCCCAGTATAAGTTTACTGCTATATTTTTATTATGTTATTTGATCATGAGTTAATGGAAATATCAATCTCTAGGGAAAATGATAGAGACAGAGTAAAGGGACAGAGTAGGTAATTAAATAGTTAATCCTACTAGGGGATTATAAAAAGAAAAATATGGAAGACTCCTGTAAGTTAATGATTACTCAAGAAAGCAGGTTTCAGTTCAGTTCAGTTCAGGTGCTCAGTCATGTCCAACTCTTTGCGACCCCATGAATCGCAGCATGCCAGGCCTCCTCCGTTCATCACCAACTCCCAGAGTTCATCCAAACTTGTGTCCATCAAGTCAATGATGCCATCCAGCCATCTTATCCTCTGCCGTCCCCTTCTCCTCCTGCCCCCAATCCCTCCCAGCATCAGGGTCTTTTACAATGAGTCAACTCTTCACATGAGGTGGCCAAAGTACTGGAGTTTCAGCCTCAGCATCAGTCCTTCCAATGAACACCCAGGACTGATCTCCTTCAGAATGGACTGATTGGATCTCCTTGCAGTCCAAGGGACTCTCGAGAGTCTTCTCCAACACCGCAGGTCAAAAGCATCAATTCTTCAGTGCTCAGCTTTCTTCACAGTCCAACTCTCACATCCATACATGACCACTGGAAAAACCATAGCCTTGACTAGACAGACCTTTGTTGGCAAAGTAATAATATCTCTGCTTTTCAATATGCTATCTAGGTTGGTCATAACTTTCCTTCCAAGGAGTAAGTGTCTTTTAATTTCATGGCTGCAATCACCATCTGCAGTGATTTTGGAGCCCAAAAAAATAAAGTCTGACACTGTTTCCACTGTTTCCCCATCTATTTCCCATTTGTTTAACCACAAAACCAAGCAGGCCTGCTTAGCAACAAAGCCATCCTAGAGAAGCATGGGACATGCCCCCAAACAATAAAACAATGGTGGCATGAGACCCAACATCCTGCCCAGTAAGCTCAGGAAGTTAGGATATGCTCTCTGCACACATAAAAAACAATAATTTGTGGACCTAGCTTGATCTTGTAGGGACAAGAAAATTTCCTTGCCCAACCTGGAGGAGGAACTGATGATGGAAACATGACATCTACTCAAGAAAGGCAAAGAAGATCTCCCCCCCTTCCCCACTTGTCCTTTGATTATAAAACTGGAGCCCACTAAGTTCTTGGAGCATGGCATCCTCTCGCCTGCCCACTTGTAAACCTCAAAAACATCCTTTTCTAATAGATCAGTTTTTTTATCTATCACTTTGCCTCTCACTGAATTCTTTTTGCGCTGAGACATAAAGGAGGATTGGGAGCTCTTCAGAGCCCCACAAAATGCCACCCCATGGTTCCAAAATGATCAGGTAAACTATGGTACACCCATACAATGAGACAGTCTGTAGCCACTAAGGGATTGCTCTCGTGGTTCAGATGGTAAAGAGTCTGCCTGCAATGGAGGAGACCCAGGCTCAATCCCTGAATCAGGAAGATCCCCTAGATCAGGGAATGGCAACTCCCTCCAGTATTCTTGCCTGGAGAATTCCATGGACAGAGGAGCCTGGCAGGCTAATCAGACTGATAACATAGAGAGGTACTTATGGTAGTTTGCTAAGTAAGATAAGCAGACTAAAATTCTATATGAAGTAAATTTTCAACCCCTCTCTTATAAACCCAATAAAAAGCAATGCTTTATATAAATATATGTATATATTGAAAAATATTAAACTCTTATATACCAGGATTTATGTTATCTTTCTTACTTGTTTTTTTTCTACACTGGTTCTATAATGATTTGATAATTTTTAAAATGTCCAGCCTGATGAACTCATGTTTGAGCTTTCCGGAGAGATGGGCTGCAGACTAAAGCAAGAAAGACTTCCATCACCAAGGGCTCTGAGCTGCACAGAGCCGTAAGCAGTCCCGACTGTGTATGGTTATATGCATTTGTGTCTGGTATACTAAATGCTCAATCATGCTATTTTAATGACAACATCTGAGACAGAGTTAGGAGTGGGGACATTTCATTTTCAGACATGACTTATTGCTGAGGCTCTGGGGCAAATGGAAGCCCTGTGCCCTCTGTGCAGACATCAGCGTTCTTACAGGAGAGCCATGCTAAGAACCCAGGAGGGCAGCCGGTTGGGGACGGTCCCCTTCCCAGAAGGGCAAGAGGAAGATGTAGAAAAAAAAAGAAAGAGGGGCTAAACCATAGCTCCTTTTCTTTTCAGTCCTTCTTACTCATCAGAAAGCTGAAGGTAGAGAGTGTCGGTAGAACATGTGCGTGGTAAGATGTGAAATCAAAACAACTGCATTAGTCTTGTTCAGTATCTTCATTATTCTGATAAGAATGAAATACATAGGGACCTATGAACTATGAACTAAAACTATAATTTCAGCGATTCTACATATGAATTAAGTGCTCTTATATTTGCACTTAAAACAGGTATCATACAATATAGGGAGGAATGGTAAAGTTTGTGATAATAACTTAAAATGTTAATTTTTCTGTACTAAGAACAACATTATATAAAATATATTTTTAAAAAAACACCAATGCAAACAGAGACAATGGATGAAATAAAATTTTTTATATTTAATATCTTTAGAGGTACTTCTTTTCCTGCTTTTTTAACAAGGGACTCCATATTTTTATTTTTCACTGGGCCCCACAATTTATGTAACTGGCCCTGGCAAGAAGTTTATATGTTAAAGGTTTAAATTTCTTTTCTTTGTCATCATCACTGAACCCCAGGGGAGCCTAAAGACTCCCCACCTCCTCCTCATGAGACAGAGATGCCTGGACCGTGGATGAAGGAAAGATGCAGCGAAGCCATGGTGTCAGAGGGAGCCTAAATGGGCCAGACAGCCTCCCCCATTTGTTTCTTTGACTTTTCTTTCTTTTTCTCAAGAATGCTAAAGTCTAGAGGGCTTGGATGAAGGGGCCGGCTACGCTCAGCCTGATTTTCACTAAAGTTTCAGACTTGCAATATAGACTGTAAGAAACTTGGCTCCTCCTAGCTCACCAGGAGGAGTATAAAATTCGACCCCCACCGCAGTCCCGCCCCCGGGCCTAGTATACATATTTGTATGTGTAGCTCCTTCAAGGCTTATCTTGGTCAAAGAGGTGGGCTCAAAGAGGGACTGGTCAAAGAGGTGGGGTTCTTGGTTGGGACTCCAAACTGATCACCTCAGTGTTAACATCCATGGAGTCAGCTCCTAGAATCCGTCCCACGCATTTTCCTCTGTCAGTGCCCCAGGACTGTGGAGAAAGAGCCACGAGCCTGAGGAACTGGTGAGAGGTCCTGGGAGAGAAGGCACTGGGAAGCCGGACCCGGTAGGGAGGGCGCCTCCCCCAGAGGAAGGCAGCGGATGTGGAGATGCGAGGAACCTTCTGCTGCACAGCGAGTGAAGACAGGGGAATCAATCACTGCCAGCTGGTGGGTGGCACCACCCCAGTCTTGTCAGCGATACTGGCCCTGTTTCTCATCTCCTCACCTACCTCGGCAGTGGGGAGGCTGGCGGCGTCCTGAGCGGGTGGAATGCATGTCTGTGTTGGGGTGGGGCCTTGCCAAGGCTGCAAACTGCTCATTGCCAAGGCCTCTTGAGCGCACTTGGGGCTTTTTAAGTTGATTTGCCTATATCCGAAGAATCAACCGGGGTTTCCCTGGTGGCTTAGACAGTAGAGAATCTGCCTGCACTGCAGGAGACCTGGGTTCCATCCCGGGGTTGGGAAGATCCCCTGGAGGAGGGCATGGCAACTCACTCTAGTATTCTTCCTTGGAAAATCCCACGGACAGAGGAGCCTGGCAGGCTACAGTCCTTGAGGTCGCAAAGAACCGGATAGGATTTAGCAGCAAACACTTTCACGTTTTCAAAGAATCCACCAGAGAAGAACAAAATCCTTACAGATGACAGAAGGGGACAGAGTTGCAGGTTTATCTTTCCTTGGCACCATTTTGGATCAATGGCAAATCAAGGAATATTACTGGGAAAATTCATTCATTCATTCACTCAGTGTTTATTACCTACCTATTTTGTAAAATTAGAGGATATTCCAAGAGAGGAGACAAACTGAGAAAAGAGGAAAACCCAAGGTATGTTTCCATGATAGCAAAGTGTAGCAGGCATTTAAATAAAATTAATAGTAGAAATGATTAAAAATGATAGAGGGGCTGGAGACTCTAATTCCTTGGACAAATGGGAGCTATTAAACTTTTTTTTTTTTTGCTGTCATCTTTTTTTTTTTTTTTTGAAGTACAATTGACATACAGTAAATTTCATCCTTTTTAGCATTCTGAGTTTTGGAAATGTGTGTCATGATGTAAACACAGCCACAAACAAGCGGTAGAGTGTTCCATCATCCACAAAATTCCTTGTCTCTTTGCAGTCAATCCTTTCCCTACCCCAGCCCCTTGTAACCACTGGTCTCTTGTCTGTCTCTACAGCTTTGCCTTTTCCAAAATGTCCCATGTTTTTGTATCCACAGTTTGTTCTTTCTTTTGCTCAGTAGTATTCCGCTGCTGGACTACCTCGCAGTTTGCTCCTTCTTTCATCACTTAAAGAACATCTGGGCTATTTCCAGTTTCAGGCAGTTAGGAAGAAACCCACTAACAACATTTACATACAGGTTTTTTGTATTAACGTAAGTTTTCCATTTACTTGGGCAAATTTCTAAGCATATGGGAGTAAGACTGCTAGTTCAAATAAATGTTTATAAGTGTATGTTTAACTTTATTTAATAAAAGAAAAAAAACCTGCCAAACTATTTTCCAAAGCAGCTGTAAGATTCTGCCTTCTCCCCAGCAGTGTGGAAGTTCTAGTTATTCTGCATTCTCACCAGCACTTGGTATTGTAATTTTTATTTTCAGCCGTTGTAATAGGTGTGTAGTGTAATCTCACTGTGGTTTTAACCTGTGTTTCCCTAATGACTAATGCTGTTGAGCATCTTTCCATGTGTTCTTTCTCTGGGTGAAAGATCTGTTCAAATCCATTCAAGTGACATGATCAGAGGTATGCATTAGGAAGATTATCCTGGCAGCAGAGCACCGTCTTGATACTCAAGCATTGAATAAGGACCAGCAGCACCTGCATCTCCTGGGAGCTTATTAGAAATGCAGAACCTTGGCCTCATCCCAGCAGGATCTCCAGGTGGTTTGTGTGCATGTTAAACACTGGGAAAACGTTGGGAGGAGAAAAAGAACGGAGGGGCTAATTTAGGAAAGTGTTGCAATACGGAGGACTCAGGGAGGCTGGGCAGTCAGAAGGCTGAGGAGATAACAATCTATACCTCTCCTGCTGACCCGGTCTAGAAACCTGGCTCAAGGGCTTCAGTTCTTATCTGTTTCCTTACCTGGGTTCCCCTGCTGGATGAAGGCCCATGAGGTAGCAAAGGGTTTTCAGAGGAAACCATTCCCTGGACCAGCAGACACATCCTTTCAGACCTCCGGTCATGGCCTGGAGGGCCTAAGTGTAGGGAAGAGGCCTGCTGGATCAGTAAGGCAGAACAGGATAGGAGTCAGTTTAATCAGTTTCTCCAGCCAGCACTGACAGGGCTTCTCCTCTATGTGGGCACACAGGTAAAGCTCAGCCCTCAGATGGCTCATGGTCTAGGTGAGGAGCCAGACAGATACCACTGCATCCAGTATGATAAGCGTCATAGCAGAGACATATATGAAGTACTGTGCAAGCCCAGGGAGGGGAGAGACTAATTAGGGTAGAGGATGTAGAGAAGGGCAGGAGGATTCAGAAAGGAGTTAACAGTTGACTTGGGATTTAGAATTTTATTATTAATAGCTAACATTTACGGCCCACTGGCTATGTGCCAGAGCCTGTATTTTGTAAGATTATTGTATTTAACCCTCACAAGAACCTTATGAGGAGGGACTGCTATTAGCCCCATTTTATGAATAAAGTAACCACAGGCATAGGGGATTCAGGAACTTGCCCAGGTCTCACAGTTTGATTCCTACTCTGGCTGGCTCCGAAGTTTGCATCCTTAACTGACCATGCACGCCAGGGAGAAGCGATGCCGAAACTAGTCCCTGTCCCAGTGACTCCCAGCCCCAGTCCCAACTCTGCCCAGAGGGACCAAAAACACTGAGCAGACGTCTAGACCAAGCCTTCTAGCCACCCTCAGAAGACGAGGGCACAGACGGCGGGCACCTGGCTTTCTCATTTGCTGCTGAGTTGCGCTTGGTCAGACTTGCGTGGTCATCTTCAGCTCTGGCCCTGCCTTTCTCAGCAGGCAGAACTGGAGAGTATCAAAAGCCTGGCTCTGCTTAGATCTCACATAACTGTGGATTTCTCCTCTATCTAAGGAGATAAAGCCAAAGGCAGGCTTTTGCTCTTTCTCAGCCTCCCCTGACAGCATCGAGGCCTGTGCATTGTAAAGATTTCCCAAAAGGGGCTCTGTTATGGTTTTCAGAAGTAAACCTTGAGGTGCAGGGTAGACACAACCTTCAGTTTATCTTTGTGAAAGCCTCATGCCCTCTTGACCTCAGTTAGGCCTAGCAAGCTCCTTGGGTCCGAGGACACATATCCCTTTACGTTCCTCTCCCAGTGCCGTCGTGCCATGCTGGCCCAGCACAGGCTCTCAAGGAGAGTTGGTTGTGCTGACAGCCTAGGAGGCTGGAGCTCAGAGAGACTGTGGCCAACGGGGGTGAGGGGGTGTAGACTCTGGAGCCAGGCTGAATCCTATCTCTGCCACCTACTGGCTGTGTGACATCAGGCAAGTTATTTAACCTCTCTGAGCCTTAGTTTTTCCCTCTGTAAGATGGAGATAATAGTCCATTCCTCCTAGAGATGTTGTGAGGTATAAATGAGTTGTTACAACAAAGTGCTGAGTATCAAGCCTGTAGTAAACACGGTATAATTAGCATCATAATGGAAGAAAGCAGTCTTTGAAATTATACCTGGGTTGAAATCTCAGCTTCATTCCCTTCTAGCAATAACCTCAAGCAAAGTAGTGAGCCTGAGTTTCAGCTTCCACATCTGGAAAATAGGAACAATAACATCTTCATCAGCGGATGAGTGAAGAAAGAGAAAGTTAGTCACTCAGTTGTGTCGAGTTCTTTGCAACCCCATCGACTAAAGCCCGCCAGTTTCCTCTGTCCATCATATTCTCCAGGCAACGATACTAGAATGGGTTGCCATCCATTTCCTTCTCCAAGGGGTCTTCCCTACCCAGGGGTCGAACTCAGGTCTCCTGCATTGCAGGCAATATAGCCTCAAGTGAAGTACTGGGCCTGAGTTTCAGCTTCCACATCTGAAAAAAAAGGGACGATAACACCTTCATCAGAGGATGAGGGGACAGATTAAAAGAAGCGACATAGGTAAAGGGATGGTGCAGTGTCTGCCCAGAATAAGGTGGGTATAATCATTTGGTTCCTTGATATACTTGCCCACCTGATCTAAGGGTGAGGGAGATGTGACTGCTGTCTGGTCAACCTAGTAGGGTGCTCCCCAGCCCAACCAAGGTAGAATTGTGACGCAGTAGAGGATTGTGGGTGACTAGGCAGCTGGGCTGTCCAGAGAGCACCTGCCAGTTCTAGGGCAGAACTAGCAAGACTCAACTGGTGGAAGGAAGAAAGCAAACAGCAGACAACATGGCAGCTGCAAGACCCCGGGGAGGGGTGGAGAGGGCCTGATGGATGCTGGGTTAGAACCTCTGTGTATCTCTGCTTTTGGCAATCTGCTGGCGTCCTGGTCTCTGCCACACAGCAGTAGCTCACTATCTGTTTCTATGCATTTCAGGCTCTGTACAGAAAAATCCATGCCCTTTGGTACTGCTGGCACTCAAGTACTCAGCAAACCCGACAGACAACAGGCACAATCAACGCGCTTCCAGCCAACTGGGGTCAAGAGCAAGAGTGAGGAGAGATCAGAGACAGATGTCTGCTGTAGATCTGTATGGCGCAGGGAGGCCAAGGACAGTCTTCCAGGTTTCTATGCAGCTGACCTTGGGTGGCTGATCTCATGAGGCCTTTTATCACCTTGGTCTTCTGAAGCATCTCCACTGTGACCACCACAGAGGGACCTGATTGACCCCTTTGGGTATAGCCTTCAAGAGCCCCTGGAGAGGGAATGCATGGACGAAGGGATGGGAGCTGACTCCAGAGATGTAAATGGGCAGCACAGGGATGGAGGATCCTGGCTGCAAAGCCCAGCAACCTGATCTGTAGGTAGCCAGGAATGAACTAAAGGCAAAGAAGCAGAAGGATTTGATGGCTGTTTTAGAAACTTCTTTCAGCTGTGTAAAAGATATTCTTCTTGAGAAGATAGAGGAAACATTGGTAATGTTTTTTCTTTGCAATCCTGTGGACTATAGCACGCCAGGCTTCCCTGTCCTTCTCTGTCTCCCAGAGCTTGCTCAAACTTGTATCCATTGAGCTGATGATACCATCCAACCATCTCATCCTCTGTTGCCCCCTTCTCCTCCCGCCCACAATCTTTCCCAACATTGGGTCTTTTCCAATGAGTTGGCTCTTTCCAAGGAAAGCCTAAATCAGAAGACATTTCTGAGGAAAGCCTAAATCAGAACACTTCTAAATAAGGAGAACTTTGTTCTTCTCTAATTGTATATTTTTGATTAGCTCTCTTTAAAAGGTTAAGGAAAAATTCTATTATCAGAAGCCTTTGGTGATGCCCTAGTTTGTTTTCTCCCCACCCTGTGAATCAGGTGTGGGGAGAGGACACATATACTTAACTTCTCTGTGTGAGAGAAATACAGCTGATTTACCAATCTCACTCGTGGGTTTTGGTACAACCAGGAAGGATTTCACAGTCTGAAGTCTCAGCATTGTGTCCTAATGAGATCCCCTTGTCACTCCCCAACACACCCACACTCACACTTACCTCCTAAAAAATCACTTTAGAAAGAACACACCCTGGTTTTGGAAACTTGACTCTGAGTCCCAGTCCTGAGTTAGACATTTGCAGATCACTGCCTCAGTTTCCTTCTGCCTCACCATTCTCTCATTGTTATTGTTTCTCAGTGAGTTTCCTGCCAGTTCCCTCACTGAATTATAAATGTAAACACACTACCAAAGTTGACCTTTAGCCCAGTGTGGTTCTGCAGCCCCAAAGAAACCCTCCTTAGGAGATGTGAGTAGTAAACAAACACTGACTAGAGAAGTCGATGCTGACTGCCTTCTCTCCTAACATCTCCAGTGTACTTCTTCCTTTACCAGGAACATTGGCCTCAGCCCCGAGAGCATGTCAGCAGTTTTTCCTAATTGGCTCAGAGCTGTGATGGCTGCCTTGTGGTCCCCCTGCCCCTGTCTCCAAAGCATGCCCGACAGGAAAGGCCCGGGTGTAAAGGAAGTTCAGGAGGCTGCATTTATAATATACTGCAGACTTCACGTAAATGCTTCTGCAATTTGAAGTAGAAAATGGTGCACCATACATCACTTTAACTAATTGATCTCAAACTTATGCTATTCCCTAAGGCAACATAAATTCATAGCTCTCCTTTATGCAAAAGGCTTCCAAACTGTACGATGACAAACAGGTGTGTTTCTGCATAGTTTGCTCTCTGTATAATATTATGTAGCACTTTGTAGTGCATATATTATGCACTGACCCTTGAGTCCTCAGATGAAAACAAAAATTAATAAAATTAAAAAAAAACAGGTGAAATCCCCTAAGTCACAGAAGTAAACAAAGTTTGAGCTTTTTAAACAGGATGTTGTTGGACTCATATTGGACTATGGGCTGAGGGGAGTGAATGATGGCTTTTACCACAACCCCAGGCTTCCAAAGAAAAGTAGAGCAGGCTTGAAAGGAATCAAGCTTCAGGCAAGTTAAGACTTTTCAAAAACAGGAAATAGAAATCTGTACCTTTTGAGCATCAACTAGTAAGATATTTTCAGATAGGTTTGTAAAAGCACGTTTAAACCTGTTTGTGGAGGCAGGCTCATAAAAATGTCCTGGCCAGAAAGCAGAGATGGGGGTGGGGGAAGGTGGCAGGCACTTTATTTTCCCCTGGAGAACTAAGGGTTGTCCCAACAGGATACAATATCCCCCTTGATCTGAATGAAGCCCAGAGCAATGTAGCTGGTGTGCCATATTTCACTGTGACACCACCTGGCCCCTATTCTCAAAGCTCAACTTCCTCATTTTCTCTAAATAAACTCTAACCTGGAACAAGACTGTGCTTACAAGAGGACTCACATTTGGCTCAGTCCTCGATGGGAGGGGGTGGCAAAGGGTGACCACAGCTGGCAAAAATCCAGGTGGGGGAAACCCATTCATGTGTGCCTCTCAGAAATCTGAGGTGCCCAGTCCCTATTGTACTATAAGCCTCATGATCTCACTTTTCTTTTAAGTCTCAGAGGACATCTTTTATTTACAATCAGTCATGTGTTTTGTTTTACTCTGGGATATATTTCTATCATTAAATGATAGTTTCATGGCTTCATTTTTTTTCTCTTTTACCCCAAGCCCCCTTTCCCAGGCCAAATGGAGACCTCCAAATATAACTACCGTCAATTATTATCCCAGGGAATTCAGGAAAATCCCAGAAAAACATCCCTTAGGATCACTTTCTAGAATCAGCATTTAAACTGAATATTTCTTCCCTTTGCCACAAGAGAAAAAAAAAAAAATCCACTGGAGAAGTCATGTTGCTGATGAAACTGAAATGAGAGTGTCAAGTCAAATGTCCCCCATAAATCTTCCAGCGGGGAAATGGGAACGACCTCCCTAAAAAGGGATGAGCCTGAGGAGAAATTGTGTTATCATCCTGAACCATGTTTACAATACTCGAGTGCAGGGTGAGCGCAATGATATCAGGACAAAGCTAGATTGTTCAGATGTATTTGAAAAAGTCAATTAAAGCAAACTAAAAATTTGCAGAGGGCTGGAAGAATGATTTTTAAAAAAAAGCAAAACAGGGGTTTTAAAGCCTATTTGCCCAAATCATGAAGTTATTAGAGTTCATGATTAAAATGTGAAAGTAACACTTGAAAGGCCACACTATTAGTTCAAACAAGGCTTAATTTGTACAATGTCTTTCTTCTTACATTCTAACTACTTCATGTTGGGATTTTTGCCCCCACTTACTACATAATAAGCATTTTCTGTCATAGCCTTCATAAATTTATTCTTTATACATTAATGTTCCAACCACTGAATGTACCATGACAACACTAATTTTTCTTATTTTGGTTAGATTGTTTCCAATTTATCAATATTATAATGCTTCAATGGACATTTTGAGGACTTTAGCTTATTTCAGTATTTGAATGATACACTTAGGACTGATTTCTAGATGTAGCAATAATGAGTTGAATTGTATGTCCATCTTTATGACTCTGGACACAGTTTGTTGGGATTGTTTTTCCAAAAGGTATACCCTGTTTTCCAGTCATTTAGCCCTGAATTAGAAGTTTGTTCTCATCAGCACTGAGTATCAATATGTAAAATTTTATCATTAATTTAATAGCAAATAATTCACCAGCTGAGCTATTTCAAATCCTAAAAGATGATGCTGTTAAAGTGTTTCACTCAATATGCTGGCAAATTTGGAAAACTCAGCAATAGCCACAGGACTGGAAAAGGTCAGTTTTCATTCCACTTCCAAAGAAGGGCAATGCCAAAGATTGTTCAAACTACTGCACAATTTCACTCATTTCATGTGCTAGCAAAGTAATGCTAAAAGTCCTTCAAGCTAGGCTTCAACAGTACATGAATCAAGATGTACAAGCTGGATTTAGAAAAAGCAGAGGAATCAGAAATCAAATTGCCAACATCCATTGGATCAAGGAAAAGCTAGAAAATTCCAGAAAAACATCTACTTCTGCTTCATTGACTGCACTAAAGCCTTCGACTGTGTAGATCACAACAAACTTTGGAAAATTCTTAAAGAGATGGAAATACCAGACCACCTTATCTGCCTCCTGTGAAACCTGTATGCAGATCAAGAAGCAACAGTTAGAACCAGACATGGAACAGACTGGTTCAAAATAGAGAAAAGGAATACATCAAGGCTGTATATTGTCACCCTGCTTATTTAACCTTATATGCAGAGTACATCATGTGAAATGCTGGGCTGGATAAAACACAAGCTGAAATCAAGATTGCCAGGAGAAATGTCAATAACCTCAGATATGCAGATGACACCACCCTTATGGCAGAAAGTGAAGAGGAATTAAAGAGCCTCTTGATGAAGGTGAAAGAAGAGAGTGAAAAAGCTGGCTTAAAACTCAACATTCAAAAAACTAAGATCATGGCATCTGGTCCCATCACATCATGGCAAATAGATGAGGAAACAAGGAAAACAGTGACAGACTTTCTTTTCTTGGGCTCCAAAATCACTGCAGATGGTAACTGCAGCCATGAAATTGAAAGACACTTGCTCCTTGAAAGAAAAGCTATGACAAACTTAGACAGCATGTTAAAAAACAGGGACATTACTTTGCCTACAAAGGTCCATAGTCAAAGCTTTGTTTTTACCAGTAGTCATGTATGGATGTGAGAAATGGACAACAAAAAAGGCTGAGCACCAAGGAAATGATGCCTTCAAACTGCAGTGCTGGGGAAGATTCTTAAGAGTCCTTGGACCAAAAGGAGATCCAACAGTCAATCCTAAAGGAAATCAGTCCAAAATATTCATTGGAAGAACTGATGCTGAAGCTGAAGCTCCAATACTTTGGCCACCTGATGCTAAGAGACAACACATTGGAAAGGACTCTGATGCTGGGAAAGATTGAAGACAGGAGGAGAAGGGGATGACAGGTTATGTGATGGTTGGATGACATCACCGACTCAATGGACATGAATTTAAGCAAACTCTGGGAAATGGTGAAGGACAAGGAAGCCTGGCATGCTGCAGTTCATGGGGTTGCAAAGAATCAGACATGACTGAGCAACTGAACAACAACAATTTACCTAGAAGTTTTAAAATTTTTAGGAAGGCATCCCTGCCCCTCTTTCTCTTTTTCTTAAATTGTGTCAGTTTATCAAGTTTCTCCCTCTCCATTTCAAGAGCATTCTGTGCCCCAGCCGATTGCTTTATGCAGCCAAGGCTGAGAACCACTGGTATTGCAGGTGAGGATCCCAGCCCACTTTAAAGGGCTAAATAGGAAAAAGGGTGTTGGGAATGTAGAGACAAGGTTCCCTTCCAGGAAGTCTGATGGAAGGCAAAGACATAAGTTTAGTCTGAGGAGGCAGCAGGGTCAAAGAAAGGTGCTTTTAGCAATGGGATAGGTGACCTGCATATGTTCAAAGGCAGAAGGAAGAATTATCTGAATGAGGGAGACCAGGAAGAGGGGTCAGCACGGGCAAGGGAAAGTACCTCTGAGATGAGGAGAGAGCATGGGCAGAAATGTAGGGACAGGCTGAGGTGTGGGAGTTTGTATCAGCCAGCCCTGACTTTTTGCAGGGAGCAGGTCATCTCCTGGGAGTGGATTCAAGCAGTGGAAATCATGAGAGCAGCTACTGTGGAAGAAAGGAAATGAAAGGACAGTGTATTTACTATAAAGCAGCCAGTCTGGTCAACTGGTCAACAACACTCTTGATGCTTAAGTCCCCATTGAGAAAGGGGACAACAAACTAACGACAGAAATTAGGGTTGGACACGATTAGCTGTCAGTTATTCACACTTGTCTTTGCAAGTGTGTGAATGACCTGGCTCTATACATCATATCAGCCATGGTTCAGTCAGAAAAGCTTAACCACTATAGGTATTACATGAGATTTTTTACAGTGTGGACTAGAACTGAAGCAATTGTGGGATCTGATGGAGAAATGTATGCAAGACTGCTGCCTCTGCATCCGTGGGATTGTAGTCACCATAGATCAGCACAGACTGAAAACTAGGTGTGCAATGAGGGAGAGCAAAGACGGGCTGGAACTCCAGAGGACAACCGGTACTGACGTCTGTCTCTCCGTGTCCAGCCTTGAAGATGTGGGGGACTTGTAGCAGCTGCTCCTGCCTTTGTCAGTCACACAAGTACCTGGACCATGACCTGGAGGGGCTGGAGCCTTGCACAAACAAGGTAGGCTGGCAGGTGCTAACAACACTTGCTGGCTGCCGTGGGACCTGGTGTCTATACAAACTTCTGATCATAAAAATAGCTGTTGCCCCACTTTTGCCTTCCAAATTTCACCTGGAACCATATAGGGAAGGGGATTCTGGGAAACTTGGCTTCATTGCAGCTGAGTTGACATCTTACAAAGTCACCACACAGAGTATCTATTTTCAGAAGTGCTTTTGAAACACTCTACAGAGTCATGCAGGAATCTGGTACACAAAGTAGGCTGCAAGCAATATTTTGGTTTTATCAGAGCCAGAAAAATGCCAGCCCAAAGATTACAGTTTGGGCCCAATGTCCCGTCTTGTTCCTGCAGGAAGGGTGACATTTAACACTTTGTGTTCCGGCCCCACAACCAAGTCGAGAAGTGAGGTACCATTTCTCCTCTGAAGGTAGTGGCAGCCTGAATGCTGTAAACACCTAGGAAACTCTTTCTGCAACTGTTTTACAACTGTCTCTGCAGCAGGAAGACTGAGGCAAGAAGAGTTCCCAGGGCTTTCAGAAATTCAGCCCTTCATAAGCTGCTTCTCATCTCAGCATGGTTTCCTAACCATTACCCGCTTGGGGTGGGAGGCTTCCACAGCTGGCACAGTATGAGTGGTTAACTCTTGGGAGGAAGCTCAGTCATGAACTTGAAGACTCAGCAACACCCTGAATATTTGCCATCCAATGAAGCATGGCTGAAATAACACTGTCTCCCAGCTATAGGTTTGGGGGTGCACTGTCAGCTAGCCCCTTGGCCCTGTGGCTTCCGTTCCTCTCTGTGGATGTGGCCAGCTGAGGAGTCAGCCTTCTGGGTTCTGAGGGAGGGGGGACCACGTCTGCTCTGGCATGGCTCTCCTGCTTCATCTCTCATCTGACTTCAAACACAAAGGGATCAACACCAAGCAGAAACGAGGCAGCCAGGTCTTCCTCTCACACTGAAGCTCAGTGACCACAGCCCATGCCTTGGAGAGTGTTGCATTTTAGTCAGACGCAGATATCATGTAGTTTTACTACACATGTGCAATCAAGCTAAATTGGAGAGCAGAGCCATTTAATAGGAGCCTGGGTTAGAAGGATTTGGAAAAACGTTTTTGGAACCATGAAGCTGGCTTCCCAAAGCTTTGCTCAGTCTCTCTCTTTTTTCTTTCCTTCTTGGTTACTTCTTCCTCCTCCCTCCAACCTTTCTCCATCTGACCTCTGTTTTCATTCCAGAAGCACATAGCCAAGAGTTTACTGGGATCAGGCCTCTGATACACAGAAGAACTATACAAAAAGATATTCACAACCCAGATAATCACGATGGTATGATCACTCACCTAGAGCCAGACATCCTGGAATGTGAAGTCAAGTGGGCCTTAGGAAGCATCACTAAGAACAAAGCTAGTGGAGGTGATGGAATCAGTTGAGCTATTTCAAATCCTAAAAGACGGTGATGTGAAAGTGCTGCACGCAATATGCCAGCAAATTGGGAAAACTCAGCAGTGGCCACAGGACTGGAAAAGGTCAGTTTTCATTGCAATCCCTAAGAGAGGCAATGCCAAAGAATGCTCAGACTACCACACATTTGCACTCATCTCACACGCTAGTAAAGCAATGCTCAAAATTCTCCAAGCCAGGCTTCAACAGTACGTGAACGGTGAACTTCCAGATGTTCAAGCTGGTTTTAGAAAAGGCAGAGGAACCAGAGATCAAATTGCCAACATCTTCTGGATTATTGAAAAAGCAAGAGAATTACAGAAAAACATCTATTTCTGCTTTATTGGCTATGCCAAAGCCTTTGACTGTGTGGATCACAAGAAACTGTGGAGAATTCTTCAAGAGATGGAAATACCAGACCACCTGACCTGCCTCCTGAGAAATCTGTATGCAGGTCAAGAAGCAACAGTTAGAACTGGACATGGAACAACAGACTGGTTCCAAATAGGAAAAGGTGTACGTCAAGGCTGTATATTGTCACCCTGCTTATTTAACTTATATGCAGAGTGCATTGTGAGAAATGTTGGGCTGGATGAAGCACAAGCTGGAAACAAGATTGCCAGGAGAAATGTCAATAACCTCAGATATGCAGATGACACCCTTATGGCAGAAAGCGAACAGGAACTAAAGAGCCTCTTGATGAAAGTGAAAGAGGAGAGTGAAAAAGTTGGCTTAAAATTCAACATTCAGAAAACGAAGATCATGGCATCCGGTCCTATCATTTCATGGCAAATAGATGGGGAAACAGTGGAAACAGTGCCAGACTGTTTTTTGGGGGCTCCAAAATCACTGTAGATGGTGACTGCAGCCTTGAAATTAAAAGATGCTTACTCCTTGGAAGAAAAGCTATAACCAAACTAGACAGCATGTTAAAAAGCAGAGACATTTCTTTGCCAACAAATGGCCATCTAGTCAAGGCTATGGTTTTCCAGTAGTCATGTATGGATGTGAGTGTTGGACTATAAAGAAAGCTGAGAGCTGAAGAATTGTTGCTTTTGAACTGTGGTGTTGGAGAAGACTCTTGAGAGTCCCTTGGACTGTGAGGAGATCCAACCAGCCCATCCTAAAGGAGATCAGTCCTGGGTGTTCATTGGAAGGACTGATGTTGAAGCTGAAACTCCAATACGCTGGCCACCTGATGTGAAGAACTGCCTCATTTTGAAAGATCCTGATACTGGGAAAGATTGAAGGCAGGAGGAGAAGGGGACAACAAATGATGAGATTGTTGTTTGGACATGACTTTGAGTAAACTCCAGGAGTTGGTGATAGACAGGGAGGCCTGGCGTGCTGCAGTCCATGGGATCGCAAAGAGTTGGACATGACTGAGCGACTGAACTGACTGAGGCCTTTGATGGAAGCTGTGATGGGAGTCTCTGCCCTCAGGGGACAGGCTCCTGAGCTGGCATTCCCCAGAGCGAGGCAGACACGGGTGGGTGGAATCAGGTGAGCTGAGTCTTAAAGCAAAAGCTACAGGTTCCTGATGGTTTCCTTTGTTCTTTAGTTCCCATTTCTCTGCTTAAATGTGGTAACGTTTGCTGACCATTAGACTGTCTGATGAAAGGAGGAGCCTGCAGCAGGTAGTAAACCTTCTCATGGCCCTCTGGACCCTATCTTGTGGGCAAAGAAATCATTCTCAAATGCCAAACTTTTCTAACTTCCCTTCTCTCTGCTGCTGCTGCTGCTAAGTCGCTTCAGTTGTGTCCGACTCTGTGAGACCCATAGACAGCAGCCCATCAGGCTCCTCTGTCCCTGGGATTCTCCAGGCAAGAATACTGGAGTGGGTTGCCATTTCCTCCTCCAGTGCATGAAAGTGAAAAGTGAAAGTGAAGTCGCTCAGTCGTGTCCAACTCTTAGCCACCCCATGGACTGCAGCCTACCAGGCTCCTCCGTCCATGGGATTTTCCAGGCAAGAGTACTGGAGTGGGGTGCCATTGCCTTCTCTGTCCTGACTCTCTAGAAGGACTCAAAGTAAAGTTTCAAGTGCCTAACAACCCACCCACTTTTATGAAAGCTGGTTAAGTCTTCTCAGCTGTGTTGGCCCATTAACATTCTGCAATTCTCTTAAAACACAAATTCACTTTGCGCTCCAGTCTCTTTCCTGTTATTCAGTTTTCCTGGCTGCGGTGCTAGATTTTGCTGATGCCTCCACTCTCACTCATGCCCTGTCCACACCAAAGCTTGTAAGGTGGCCAGAAACTGTTTTAACCACAATTTGGCTCCCAGCCTGAGAGCTGAATTTATCGTCTGCCTATCCCCTGGTGTCAACATGTCCTCCTAGCAGCAACCCCTGGTACCTGGCCCAACTGTAGCCAGAAGGCACTAACCGCCAAGGACTTGGAACCAGCTGTTAGGTAAGGGGCCTTAGAATGCTGATGCCACAGTCATCAGCTCTGCAAAATGATATTGAGAAGAGGGAGAGCTTGCCCTGAGACTAAAGGCTCAATTCAGTAAACATGCAAGACTTTGAAGCTAGGTATCAAGAGAGAGCCACCTTTGCAGAATCTTTAGAAGTGGCAGGTCACTTATCTGCACTGCCTTAAGGATGCTGCAACTGGACAGTTGGAGGGTCTTGGAGTTACTATTGGCCTGATAACCAGAATGCTGCCTTTATGCTGTACAGCAGCAAATCAGAAGGCGGGGTAGTGGGGAGGGGAGGTGATGGAGGGTGTCCCTGGATCAGCAGCATTTGAGTTATCTGGGAGCTTTTAGAAATGCCAGATCTCAGGTTCCAAAGCTGATCTATGGAAACAGACTGCATTTTAACAAGATCCCCAGGTGATATGTATGCACGTTACTGTTTGAGAAGCTCTGCTAGAAAGTTTATGGTTAACAAAGTGCTGTCATATAAGCTCTTCATCTGAAGAGGCAGAGGAAACTGGATTTGAGGTGAGTGACTTACCACTGAATGTCACTTGGCTGGAACTAGAAATCTCTTACCTTCTACTGGTTTGGAGCTCTTCCCACTGGATTACTTTGCCTCCTGGTGACAATCAAAAGGGAATAATAGTGGCAATGGACGTTTTCACTGCGCTCTCACCCCCACGCCATGCACTGTTGTGAGTTTCACTGGCCCTACAAGAAGAGGACCTTTACTTTTCTTGCTTTTCAGCAAGTTGAGTGGTGGAGCACCAGAAGCAACCAGTGCATTCCAGACTCTGTCGGAGTTTGAATTCCCCAGTAGTAACTGGAAGCAGCAAGAAACCGGGGAATGACACATAGATAGGAAAATAGCTGTGCAATGCTGGACAAGCAGCCTCACCTCACATGACTCATCTAAGAAATGAGGCTGGACTACATGACCTTCAGGGCAATTTCCTGTCCTGAAATTTGAGGATTCTAAATCCTTCCCTTGGTATCTACTGATAAATTTTCTTGTGAGCAGCTCTGATTTAAGATTAGAAACGATCTGCCCAGACCAGAGATGGCAGATATGGGTTGGAGGCAGAGCCATATTTTACTGTAATAGGACAGATGGTGAACTGCATCCAAACGCTGTACCCAGCTGGCTGGCCAGCCCTCAGCCCAAGCGGCTGTGCAGTGTCTTAGGATAATTTCCAAGTGGTATGGCTGTCCTACAAAACTTTCTGAGAGTGACTTAAAAACCCTCCTTGCAGCTGTACCACACCCTTCCAAATTCAGTTGGCAAGAGGATACCTTTAAAGAAGTGAAGGTAGGGCCTGGAGTGTTTCCTGCAGAGCCCACACGACAGAATGAGTTAGCTGCCAATGAATCAGAAACATATGGTACTGAACATGCTTCTCTCGGAATGCGCACTGTTTAACAAGCTAGGGAATCGCTGTTTCGCAAAACAGTTGGGGCTTGTTACCAAATCCAGGACCTCCGAAATCTAGTTTGAAATACATTGTCAAACACAGCACACTCTTCAGGGCCAGATTAATGTGTCTTTGCTCCATCCGCCGGGAGATTATTTTCCAATTGTACCATTTGTTGATTGTGACTCGGAACAGGGTCTGATTAGGACCACGGTTTAACAGACACCTGACCAATTACTCCTGAGTAAATCCGGCTTAAAACAAATCACAAGTAAGCGCCACTTAAGTCACAGCGCAGAAGAACACACACTTGCTGCTTCTATTTTCAGAAAATTAATGAACGATTTCAGTTATGGCAAAAACAACCCTGCAGAACAAGGGTTAGCTTGCTCTTTTAATCAAGAAGCTTTGCCAAATATTTACTAAAATAGGGCAGACTCCTTGTAAAAGTATAAATAGTTTTGTTTCTTATTTAAAATAAAAAGGTCCCTAGCACCTTATATGGTCTGATCCTTTTGATAGCACTTGAGTGTTTTTATAGTAGGATTTCCATTGTGGTCTCTGTTAAGGAGAAAAGAAACAAGATTGGAGCACAAGGCCAGAGAAAAATGATGCTTCACATAAAAATCTGATAGAAAATTCTGCAGAGTAAACTGTGAGTAATGTTGTCTGGAGCGAGAGGAGCATGTGGTGATACTTTCCTCATACTCAGGGAAAACCAGATTTTCTGTAGCAGACCTGGTGATCCATCCCTTCTCCTTCTTCTCTCTTTCCTGGTAGAACCCTGCTTTGGCTCAGCCATCTCTCTCTCCCTGATGTGACTCAGGGGGTGGGTTCCAGGAGCAAACTCTGTCTAAGCTAGTCATGGGAGTTTCACTGATTCATTTAGGACAAGGCATGTGATCCAATTATGCCCAGGAACAGGTGGGATGTCTACAGAAGGGATCTGGGGAAAGATCTTGCTTCCAAGAAAGAGGAGCAAGAAGAAGCAAATTCTTCTTCCTGAGGATATTGTCATGTTTGGATATGAAATCGGCAAAGTGGCAGCCATCCTGCTCTTGGACAAGAGTAAAGCTGACCCAGGGGTTGGGCACAGCAAAGGGAGCCATTGAGGCATGGAACAGAGACTGGACATGTCCCGCCCAGTGCCCACTTACTTTTGAATTTCCTGTTATGTGAAATAATAAATGTCCCTATTATTGAAGTCAGTTTGGGTTGGTGTTTGCAGTATATGCTGTCCAAAGCATCCAAACTTATCTAAAATAGCTTTCAAGTCAACACGCAGCCCAGCGATCCACTTATCCCATTCCATTCCTGAAAACTCCACCTCACCCATTATTTTGCCAAGAGGCTTCTGAAAGGTTAAAAATTCCCCAAATGCTGTAACATCAAGCTGTAGGTTAATCAATAAGTCTAAACGATGATTCTCTACTGATCGCTATTTATTCCATTTTCATTTCTCAAGATTGGCGGATCTGAGTGGCATCCTACAGGGCCTTTTCCGTAATGAAGACAACACTGAGGCAGTAGTGCGTGCATTTCTAGGGCGGGCTGAGTGCATGCAGCATGCGTCCATCCTTTCTTGTGCACAACACTTGGAATGAAGCATCAGGAAGATCAAGACAACTGATAGGAGTCAGAGCTGATGGTGGAGGCCCTAGATCAGCAAATCTTATTTACTCAGATGTCAAACCTCTGGCCAAGGCCCCAGAAGCAGCTTAAGCTATGGAGATAGACATAGGCCTACTACTGTCAAGCTCAAGATTTAGAAAAAGCTCCTTTGCTCCATGTGAAAAGTGAAAATTAAGGATTCTCTTGAGGTACTTATGCCTCTGTATGTACCCCAATAACTGGCTTTTGATTCTTCCAAACAAACTTTTGATTTCAAGTTATCCCTTCTGCAATGGAGTCAGGGAGTCAACATAACAAATACCAGATATATTCTGTCATTTACTTTCAGAATACCCTCCTTTTTTTTTTTTTTTTTGTTATTGCTTCATTAAACTGAATTTGTCTTTATAGTACAAATATTCCAAAACAATGCAATAAAAAGAGTCAAGGGGATGTCTAAAAGCATTCTCTACATACCTGATAAATGAAAAGATTAGATTTTCCAGCTTCAATTATTTGGTTTATTGCCTCAATTTTCTGCTTTCTTATGTCTATGAAAACCTGGTTTAGCACTCTGCAGCAAATCCTTCACAGGAGGTAGTCACTGATGTGCTACCAGTTCTAACATGGAAAGGCTCAAGTCGTAACTCCATAAGAGCTCCTGACACTTAGATTTCAGATTGGAGGAATGGTGGGTAATTCCCAACCAAAATGGAATCTGGAAACGTTTTTCATTAGGCACCAGAATGCTAAATTTTGCTCTTATATTCATTCAAAATTAAAAATGAAATAGAGGTTAATTTTTGTGGGGGCCTGGGGTGAGAGGTTATGGGAATCTGTTAGCTGGAGAGCAAAACTCAAATCATAAAGCAAATATTGTTTATAATTTCTATGTTGATGCATTCTTACAACGGCAAGGATGTCTCTGGTTGCGCTATCTTGGCACACATTATCACTCTCTTCAAAGACTGTAAACAGTGTGGTGTGAGCTCTGCTCAGACAGAATCACTACTCTATAAAGTTACAGAGGCACTGACAGTCTTTCACTTCTCCTTCCTGTAAAGGTACAGTGACTTCCTCGCAGACATTGCTCTGGGCAGTCTGCTGCACAGACTCAAAACCCACACTATAACATGCACAGCTTGACCCCGTATTGACAACCCTTGGGACTGTTCCCTTTGATGTGAAATCTAGCCAACCAGGCTCATGAACAATGTTAACACAGTCCTTTAACCACTGCATTCGTTACAATTCAAGCAAAAGGAAAGTGACATGGTGCAACAGTACCATGGGACCATAGGCTTTGATGATCGTAATCTATGTCTTCAAGAGTACACTCGGTTTGCAAAATGATTTTCCATACATTATTTTATGTGAACCTCTCAACAATCCTAGTGGGGTTTTATAGACAGGAAAAACAGAGATGAAATAAAAAAGCTCAAATTACTTGCCCAAGTTTACATTTGGAGGCAGAGCTGGCATTTGAGCAAAGCTTTCTTACTCCAAATCCAGTGCTTCTGGATTGTATTGTCTTAAAGACAGTGGCATAAGGGCAGTGCTATGTGATGGTTAAGAGGACAGTAGATCTGGGTTCCAGCTTCAGCTCTGCTACTTATTGGCCTTGTGAGCTTGGGAAAGTTCCTAAGCCTCAGGGCCCTGCCTTGGTTTTCCCATCTATAAAATATAAATAATAACATCACAAGTTTTGGGGAGAGGCTGAATGTGATAATGCATGAAGAGCACTAACCATAGTGTTTAGCACTAAGCACAATACTTAGCAAGTCCTCAGTGAATAATAGCTGCTTAAAAAGAAGAGAGAGAAAATTTAGTCTTGGTTGAGAGCTTGGAGTACAGGTCCTGTTTCTGTAGCTCTTCACTCTGTTACTGACTGTGTTAGTCAAAGATGTCCTGTGAGCTCCAGGTTCCTGTCCAACCAAATGAAGGCACGGGGGCCTTGATTAGAAAACCTGAAAGAACCACTCTGACTTCTCTTTTAAGCACAGGGCTCTCTATCATTTATGGGGTGTGTGTGTGCGTGTGTGTGTGTGTGTGTGTGTGTGTGTGTGTGCTCACGGGCACGTGTACCCTAGGTGTCTGGATGGGAGTGAAGGACCCCAGTATCAAATTTTCCAGCTTTTCCTTCATGTTAACACTCACCCAGCACGCAGCCACGGAGTTTACAGTGCGGGAGATTAAAATGCAAAGGAAAGTGGTGACGTTTGGAAACTGCCATAGCTCTCTTGGAAAATACACACCAACACACAAACAAGGCTGCTATTGATTCCAAAAGAATGATTCTAGGATGGCAACAATATGATCTGATAGTTAGGTTTCTTAAATTTACATCATTTGTTTAAAAATACTACAGGGCACAAACAAGTAGAATGAATCACAATGTTCACATCACCTGGCAGGAATGATAAGATGAGACAGCCAGCACAGAGAAAAGACTGTTTCTCATTACCAAGCTAAATGAACTGGGCATTTCAACTAGGAATGGTTTACTTTGTGCCATCAAACCACTTTAACCAAGGCTAGGGGGGCGGGGTAGGGGGAGTTCCAGAGGTTCAGAGTCCTTTCTCCAATCCTTTTAAAGGTAAATTGAGCAACTATATTCTGGGATGGGCCCCACAAAAAGAAAACAAATGAATTTGTACCAAGTCTGGCACAAGGTCAAAGTGATTCTTGACGAAGGACAAAATTCCTTCGGGGTTAGATTTGGCCAAGGGGGTCATGACTCAGGCTCCCAAAGTTATAACTTTGTATTCAATGCTCAGTGGTTCCCAAGGAGCTGGACATCATGGGGTGGAGAGTGGGGAGGACTTCAGTCTGAGCTTTCAGATCAAGTCTTCCTCTCTCTCCACCTCTCCTGTCCCCTTTGGGCAGCTCAGGCTCTAATATGGATTCTAGGACCCACCAGGCCCCACTTTCCTCCCTAGAAGTTCACATTTGGAGCCCCATGGTGTCCTTTCCCCAAAGCAGACCTTATGGCTTTGCTGGTGGTCCAGGGATCGAGACTCTGCACTTCCACTGCAGCGGACTGAGGTTTGATCCCTGGTTAAGGAAGTTTTGCATGCTGCTAGGTATAGCAAAAACTAAGCAGACCTTGGAAACTTTACCCTCAGAGAAGCTCTAATAATGTGAGCTCTGCATAACCTCTGTAAGGGAGAGCAGCGTTTGCTAAGCCTCAAAAAATGTTTCTGTTTCCTGCCCTCTCCTGGGTCAATATGTGTCTGTGGGCTTTAAGGACCAAAAAGGGACCACTCAAGTAAGGCTTCTCAGAACAAAGATTTACTTCAATGCAATTTATTGTCTCTTCTTAGAGAGCTGCTTGGCAACTTTTAAACAAACAACTCTCGCTAAAAGAAATGTCAAGGTTTGCTTAACCAGGTACCCTGATGCATTAAAAATAATGGATAGTTATGACATGGTCTCTTTTTATTACTGTGATTACATAGGCTCTACATCTCCAGTAATGTTTCTGGAAGTCTGGTCTGTTTGCTTCAGAGTCACCTGAGATGCTCTGTAAGATGAAGATCCCAGAACCCACCTCTGACCCAATGAATCAGATTTTTTGGAAATGGGCCCAGAAATGGGCATCCCCGGTGATTCTAATGCACACCAAAGTTTACAGTGATCCATGAAAATTTGCCTTTTCTGGTATTTGCTTATTCAGTTCAAAGAGATTTATTGAGCACCTACTATGTGTCATGCTTGATTCCAGGCTCTAGGAATGTAGCAGCAAGCAAAATGGATACTGCCCCAGTGAAGCTTAACTTCTAGAGGAGGAAACAAATAAATACAAAAAATAGGCAGATTTAAATATTAGGTAGTTATTAGAGTTATGAGAAAAATGGGGTAAGGGAATGGAGAGTGGAGGTACCTTTTTCCCCTCCCCAAGTGGTGGGGGAAGGCCTTTCTGGCAAAGCATTTAGGCAGAGGCTTGAAGGCAGTGCGGATATAGGCCAACAGATTTAGGAAGAAAGAGTTCAGGCAAAGGCAGCAGCAGATGCAAAGTCCCCAAGGCAGAAGGGATGGTTGACATGTTTGAGGAGCAATGACAAGGAGAAAAAAGTAGCTAGAGCAGGGGGAGTGGGGGAGACTCCCCCGAGTGGGGGTGGGGGTGGGAGGATGTGAAATCAGAGAGGCTGAGGGGGAGTGCAGATCTCAAAGGGCATTTGAAGACTTTGCTTTCACTCTAGGTGTGATGGGAAACCACAGGAGAGTCTGTTCAAGACAGCGCCATGCTCTGCCTCTAGGTTCAAAAACACTCTTCTAGATGCTGCTTCTCTCTCGGTCTCGATCTTCTCTCTAGGTGTTCTCAGCCAATTCTGTGGCTGTTAAATGAAGAACTGATTGGACCGAGAAAGAGTACTTTCAAGTTTCCCTCGCATGCCTACCATTCCTTGAATTCTTATATGTGTCAGACATTTAATTCTACAAGGTAAGCACAGGGTTATCGCCTCTATTTTAAAGACGAGGATGTTGAAGCTCAAAAAGGTTACACAACTTGGAAAGTTGTAAAAACAGGTTCAAACTTGAGTTTCTGATTTTAACCAATATGCTCACTGCCTCCTCTGATGAAACTGCTAGGCTTCACGGCAATTCTATGGGTAAAACTAAGCATGAAAATATTGAGGATTTAATGAAGAAAATAAAGGGGGTCTGGACTCATGATCTATAGGAGAAAGGTCGAAGCAAACATATGTATGTTGGAACTTTGAGATTTCAGCTTTATTGCCTTCAGTTTGTGATTTAGTCAACATCTTCTTCTATACTCCAGAGAGTCATGTAAACCCGAAGTCACAGCCCCAAAAAACCACCTAACCACAGGGAGTTTAACCTGTACTTACAATTTCAGACTGCCTTTCTCTCTCCTTCCTTGTATCTGACCACAGCTGTATCCTGCTCTATTAACCGTGACTCCAAGTTGCTTCAAACTGGTCTTTCTTTTTAGAGAATTATCTCCATTCTTCACATATAGAGACTGGAAATCAACTTCTCTCCTTGATTAAAATCGCCCCTCACAGTTATGCAGGAAGCTGAGTAGTAATCCATCACACTCTGAATAGTAACCCATTTAATTCAAGAAGATTCTGTCTCATGAACTCACCAACTGATGGGCCCAGCATCCCAGGGAGAGATCTACTTTTCTTATATATTTTTGTAGGTAGCCTTAGTTAGCCAAGACCTGTCTAATGGAAAGTCATGGAGTGTAGGTTAATTACTTCTGTTGTTTTTCAAGTTTGAACCATTAATTGGTAGCTTCTTATGTAACCGACAGAACAACCAGGAAGTATTCTCCATTACTAATGCCATAAAATTAAATTATCAGGCACACTGTGACCTCACCCCTCACTCCACCACTGCACCATCCACTCCTGCAAATTTTGAATTAAATAGACTGTGCAGATATTTATTTGTTTAATTTAATTGTCAATAAGAATTTATATTTAACAGCTGGGCTGGAAGCTGAATCACGTTTTTGTTTGTTTAATCAATGAAGAAAAAAAGGTAAAGAAGGAAGGAGTGGGAACCCAACCAACTTGGAGCCAGCTGTCCTTCAAAAGGGACCACTGAGGAGGCGATGTTTAATCTCAGAAATGTAAACAGAAGGACTTGTCACAATTAAGTTAGAATCGAGGCACTAATTAAGTCATATGCCGTATAACGGAGATTTAAATTTGGTAAATATTGATCCCAAATGACTTGAATCTCTTTATGCGTCTTAAATTAATCTTAACATAAACCAAAGTGCCGGAGTTCTTTTCAAAGTAAAATTTACTCATATCTGTATCCTAAGAGAAATGAGATTGGAAACCACAAGGATTACATGTCCCAGGAATGTATATAAAAGACCATGGCCTTGGAGCTGTGCTATCTGTATTTCTGCAGTGTTGCTTGAGGCCAGTCAGTTCACACAGACCAGCAGCAGATCTCTGAGGAATCCTGGGCAAGATTACATGCACAAACACACACACACACATACCCTCTCACTCTCTTTCTCTCTTATATAAACAGACCCAAAGCATTATAGACTCCAAGATTTTAAGATCTACTTTTTAAGGTTGATTGCACAACTGGAAGAGTGTATTCAAAATATTTGAAAAAAAAAATTATAATTAATCTACCAGGGACTGCAGCTCTCATTCAGTCCACCTCTGTGAGGGCTAACTGAAAATCCAGATTGCTTTTGAGGGCATGGAGAAATAAACAGTTTCTGATACTTCACAGAAGAGGAATTTATTTAATGCTGCTAAGGGAGTTAGTGATTGCCCAGTTTACTTTGAGACCATCTATGTCATTAAAAAAAAAATACATTCTTGTCAAATGAGTTAACCTTGAGCTCTTATTTTTAATGTAAAAATGATAAACTTCTATTATCTTCTTAAAGTTTTATTATTTTTTAAAACAGTTGTCATCAGAAAGGCAAAAAAAGTATACCTCACTTAAAATAGGTAAATGATTTCCCCAGGAGGGAAATTTTGCCACAGCGAATTAGTGGATAGACCAGGAAATATTTTGGTCATGGAATGAATGGCATCTTAAATTTTATATCAGAATCACAGAACTGGAAAGGACCTACTGAGTCTACTGATCAGGACTATCCCTGGAAGACATTATTTCTCTTAACAGTTTTACAATCAAAATATAGGTAAATAAACTAGCTGGGCTGCTCACTTTGCAGATAAGAGGATTGAGGGTTCTGTGAAGTCACTAAAGAGATCATAGCTTAGATGAGATATAGGATGTATGTCAGAGGAGGAACCAACAAGAATCGTCAATGAATAGGATGTGCAAGGAGAGCAAAAGGAATCAGGGATGACTTCTAAATTTTGATTTCAGCAGTTGTAGGTGGTGATGGTGTCATTCTTGAGACGGTGAAGACTGAGAACAGGTTGGGAGGTGGTGGAACACAGGATTCTACTGTGGAGTCTGTCCAGGACGCTGTTAACCAAGTGCAGACGTCAAATAAGCGGTAGGTCTGTGAATCTAGAAGCCTGGGGGAGCTCAGGGACGGAAGTAAAAAGTGGAGAGGAGACGAGAAGCAGGCCCGAAGCTCATCTCTCTGTAGAGAGACGTTCTAGTAGGAAAATCAATCACAAGACTCATAATTTTGAGCTCCTCTAGTATTTTTATTTGTTTACAGTTGTAAATTCCTAGAATAACAAATACACTCATGTACAAACAGATAGTTCCAATATATGACCAAAAGTATATTCTGAAGTCAAATGCTGATGAATTTTTGATTAATCACTTAAGGATTATTTTCAATCAGTGCAAATTGGAAGCTAGCTATATTCATATTTCATATCCAATAGGGACAAGTCCAGTGAATTTGGCAAACATTTAGTAAATGGCTTCAGAATCTGACATCCTGTACTTGGGTGCTAGTTATGCCACTTAATTCAATGTAAAATCTTTGACAAATAAGTATGGTCTGAGCTGTGGGTTCCGAGATATAAAATGGCATTGAAGGGAAGCACTGAGACAACTTAAGGTAAAATACCTGAAACAATTCCTAGCACACAATGAGAGCTCAACAAGAGGAAGCTATTATTATTAGATAAGGCATGTTCTCCAGGGACCTTACAATCTAGTGACAGGAGCCAGACACAACCAGGAAATGCCAGCAGGAAGTTTACAAAGTGAGAAGATTTGATAGGGACAGAAACCTCACTGCCTGCATGTGCGTGCGTGCTAAGTCGCTTCAGTTGTGTCCCACTCTTTGCGACCCCCTGGACTGTAGCCAGCCAGGCTCCTCTGTCCATGGGATCCATGGGATTCTCCAGGCAAGAATACTGGAGTGTGGTGCCACGCCCTGCACGAGGGGATCTTGCCGACCCAGGGATCAAACCCCCGTCTCTATGTCTCCTGCACTGGGAGGGGGTCGCTTTTGCCACTAATGCCACTCTGGCTTTTATTCCCTCCTAGGCAACAGGGGTCAGAAGGATGGCCCCAGCCTCCTCTGCTCTCCTGTGTGGCAGCCCAGCTCTAGCCCTTGAAGAACTGTTTCTGGCTATGAAGAGACACTGACCCTCAGGACCTGGAGCCAAGGACAACTGGCTGGCCCTGTTTTGGTCCCTTCCTTCCCTTGGGTGTGTCTGCCTTCCCCCCTGCCCTCCCCTTACTGGCCTGAGTATCCTCTCAACTAGAACCCTTCCAGTAGAAACCTCCCAAGTCACATGTGGTTTCCTGACATGATGCTGTGTCCCTAATCAGTAGTTTTGGTTCCCTCTCTGGCCTGGGGTTTCTAATAACAAAGGCTGTGGCATCCAGAGGATGAATTCTTTGACCCAGGTCTCATTGCTGTGTTGGGGTCCTTCCAGGTGAGCCTGATGTATAGCTACCTGGCCTGGAGATGTTGAGTGCACATAAAGGTTGTTTGGGGACCTGAGCTGAAGCTCCTGTTTGCATGGCCTGTATCGGTCTATAAGGGGCTCCCCCTACATTTGTAGGCTTAGATTCCATCTCCTGTGATGGCATGGGGACATTTATCCTGGCAGGATGTGAATACTTAACTTCAATGAGTCAAGTACCCACATTTAATTCACTATGGATCCTGAAATGTTTCCTTCTTCTACTCAACATATTAGAGTAAGCTCAGTAGCCAAAGGAGAAGGCAACGGCACCTGCTCCAGTACTCTTGCCTGGAGAATCCCAGGGATGGAGGAGCCTGGTGGGCTGCAGTCCACGGGGTCGCTAGGAGTCGGACACGACTGAGCGACTTCACTTTCACTTTTCACTGTCATCCATTGAAACAGGAAATGGCAACCCACTCCAGTGTTCTTGCCTGGAGAATCCCAGGGACGGGGGAGCCTGGTGGGCTGCCGTCTATGGGGTCGCACAGAGCCGGACACGACTGAAGCGACTCAGCAGCTGCAGCAGCAACAGTAGCCAAAGGATCAAATCTAATCGAGAGATGAGACGTGCTTCCTGCCTTGGTGGTGGTGGTGGTGGTTTAGTCACTCAGTTGTGTCCAACCCTTGCGACCCCATGGACTGCAGCCTACCAGGCTTCCCTGTTCACGGGGTTTCTCAGGCAAGAATACTGCAGTGGGCTGCCATTTCCTTCCCCAGGGGATCTTCCTGACCTAAGGATAGAGCCCATGTCTCCTGCATTGCAGGCGGATTCTTTACCACCAAGCCACCAGGGAAGAATTGCTCCTTGCCTTAAACTTTGCTCTAAAGGCAAAGGCAGAATGCAGTATATTGCTTGGTGTGTCTCATTAAGAGCTCGATTTCTTGGGTGTTGAGTCCCAAGGTGATCTGTGTCTGCAGGGATTTATGGGATGGAAGAATAACATCAGCAACAACAGAGATCTCTAAATGCAAAATGCTAGTAAACAATATCTCAAAAGTTTATTTAAAACAGTAGGTACTCTGCATAATGAATTTCTAAAATGCTCTCCTTAAATGATTACTTTGGAATTGATTAACCCTGTGCTTCAGGTCCTTAGGCTTGGCCAGTTTCTTTTCTTTTTAAAAAATTTTTATCGGAGTAGAGTTGATTAACAATGTTGTGTAAGTTTCAGGTGTACAGCAAATTGAATCAGTGCTACATATACATATATCCACTCTTTTTAGATTCTATCCCCATGTAGGTCATTACAGAGTACTGAGCAGATTTCCTTGTGCTATACAGTAGGTCCTTAATAGTTATCTATTTTATATATAGTAAATGTCAATCCCAATCTCCCAAAATTTATCTCCTCTTACTGGTAAACATGTTTGTTTTCTATATCTGTAACTCTATTTCTGCTTTGTAAATAAGTTCATTTTGGCATGTGCTGTGTAACAGGTGGGATCTTAGTTACCAGACCAGGGATCAAGCTTTTGCCCTGTGCAGTGGGAGCTCCCTGGTAGCCACTGTACCACCAGGGATTCCACTTGCCCAGTTTCTTTTTATTTCTTACTCTGAGCTTTTCAATTTCTACCCTGAGCTTGAAACTCAAAAATTAAGCATGTCTGTGTGCCAGGGAAATTAAGTGCAGCCTTGCTTCCTACCACCAGTCAGGAGCCGACCTCATCTTCTCATGAGGTCAGAACACAGCGAGAGGTGAAAGTGGGTTTATTGCAAAGGTAGGTTTAAGTTTGAGGGACTTTTTCTGCAACAGACCCTTCACAAGGCCCTGCACCTGATTTTGTACTTGTAATTTTGCATTTTTTTTAAAGGGCCAGAAATTATAGGAGTTTGAAGTGTCAACAAACCTAAGCCTACTCCTGGGAGAAGTGAACCCACTCCAGGGCCAGCTCAGGAGTTCTGCCACCCCCAGGGTCCCTGAGGGCAGCCTGTCCTGAGGTGTGGAGAGTGAGGGTGCTGAGCTGTGGAAGCACACTGGGGGCGGTCTTCATATCAAGAGTAACCAGGGCACTATCTAAGGGAAGTGTTGGGTGAAAGTCCCAAGGTGCAGGTTACTGCTGGCAGAATTTGACATGATGCAGTGGACATTTACAACTATTGTTGTTGTTTAGTCGCTAAGTCTTGTCCAACTCTTTGTGATCCCATGGATTGTAGCCCACTAGGCTCTTCTGACCGGGGGATTTTCCAGGCAACAGTACTGGAGTGGATTGCCATTCCTTCTCCAAGGGGATCTTCCTGACCGAGGGATCAAACCCAAGTCTCCTGAATTGGCAGGCAGATTCTTGGCCACTGAGCCATCTGGGAAGACCTTACTACCGCTGCTGGTTACCAAATGGAAGTCGGTTTTGATGGAGTGCTGGAAAAACAAGTGTACACGAAATGTAGACTGTGAGTAGGGCTGAACATCGATCTGGTCACCTAGAGGAGGCCCCCAAGTTCTCTTATGTCCTTGATCTTACCCCCATGTGACCCAGATCTTACTTGAGGGGATTTTATTTAAGGGTTTCCTGTTCTCTTCACATCCCGTTCAGGGTTCTTGTTATATTGTTGAAGTTTTTGTGGTTTCTGTTTAATCCTGGCTGTTTCCCCGGGACTCTGGCCAAGTCTCTAGATCCATCCTACCTGCATGGAGGGCAGGGAATGTAAATGGTAATAGATTTCACACAACATTGTAAATGCTTTATGGACTGTGTGTTACAGGGAGTAACTGAGCTGTAAAATTGGAATTAAATCTATGTGTTTACAGAAATGTGCCAATTGCAAAACTCTGCTTTCTAAATACAGCCTTTGTGACGCAGAGCTTCGGATACACAGAGGGTGGTTCAGAAGTGGGAACTCAGGGATGTCTCTGGCAGCCTCCTGTGAGCGTCTGGGACAACATCTTGGTCCCATTTTCTTCACAGCACTTCGAAGTGACTCTTCTTGTGGGGTATGCATTTCTCCATCAAGCCTGTAATGCATTCCTTGTCAAATGCTCCTCATGTGGGCCCTTCCATGTGAGCAGGAAGTGTCCCTCCCCCTGAGGTGAAAATGGTGCTGTCAGCACTGCTCCTCAGAAGGCACATGCCTCGTGAGCGATAGTGATGAGCCCCACCGGCCAGCATGGGCTCCACCCCCTTCACTGACAAGCCATCTGGAAATAGCTGTCTGAGTCAATTTTACCATAGCAGGAGGAAGCAGCTTCCTTCCTTCCCCTCTTCCTTCCTCCTTCCCCCTTTGACCTTTGTCTCTGCCTCCTTCTCTTCTTGACTTCTACCTTGCTATGCTTCTCCTTTCTGAGTGGTCTACTCCCATAGCCTACTCCTGCTTCGCAAATCATCCCATGATTAATTCAATCACCAATCAGTTTCATGAGCAAAATATGCAAAATAAAAGAGGATTCTGCCAGCAACACTGGACCCAGTGGACCCCCATCCCCAGCCCCAACTAATACCCACACATCGTAGGAGAGGGAGGTAGCTTAGAATCATCAAAAAGAAGACAGTCTTAGCTTTGAATCTGGCCTAAACACTTATTAGGTGGGAGACCTCTGGTAAGTCATTTAAACTCTTGGAGCTTCTGTTCCTTTCTCAGATGCATCATGGGGATGAAAACCATATAAGGGCAACAAGTGAAAGTGAAGTCACTCAGTCGTGTCTGACTCTTTGTGACCCCGTGGACTGTAGCCCACCAGACTTCTCCATCCATGGGATTTTCCAGACAAGAGTACTGGAGTGGGTTGCCATTTCCTTCTACAGGAAAGGAAACCCTTCTACTGGTCGGGTTTCAATCCTGACTCAGGGATTGAACCCAGGTCTCCTGCATTGCAGGCAGACGCTTTACCCTCTGAGCCACCAGGGAAGCCCTAACAAGGGCAATATAAGAATTCAAATATACATAATATGTGCCCACTAAGTGGTCAGTTAGTTCAGTCGCTCAGCCGTGTCTGACTCTTTTCAACCCCATGGACTGCAGCACACCAGGCTTCCCTGTCCATCACCAACTCTGGAGCCTGCTCAAACTCATGTCCATCAAGTTGGTGATACCATCCAACCATATCATCATCTACTGACCCCTTCTCCTCCTGCCTTCAATCTTCCCCAGCATCAGGGTCTTTTTCAGTGAGTCAGTTTTTTGTATCAGGTGGCCAAAGTATGGGAGTTTCATCTTTAGCATCAGTCCTTCCAATGAATAGGACTGACTTCCTTTAGGATTGACTGGTTGGATCTCCTTGCAGTCCAAGGGACTCTCAAGACTCTTCACCAACACCACAGTTCAAAAGCATCAATTCTTCAGCGCTCAGTTTTCTTTATAGTCCAACTCTCACATCTATACGTGGCTACTGGAAAAACCATAGCTTTGACTAGATAGACCCTTTGTTGGCAAAATAATATCTCTGCTTTTTAATATGCTGTCTAGGTTTGTCATAGCTTTTCTTCCAAGGAGCAAGCCTCTTTTAATTTCATGGCTGCAGTCACCATTTGCAGTGATTTTGGAGCCCCCCAAAATAGTCTCTCATTTTTCCCATTGTTTCCCTCTCCATTTGCCATGAAGTGATGGGACCAGATGCTGTGATCTTAGTTTTTTGAACGTTGAGTTTCAAGTGAACTTTTTCACTCTCCTCTTTCACTTTCATCAAGAGGGTCTTTAGTTCCTGTTTGCTTTCTGCCATAAGGGTGGTGTCATCTGCATATCTGAGGTTATTAATATTTCTCCCGGCAATCTTGATTCCAGCTGGTGCTTCATCCAGCCCAGGATTTCTCATGATGTACTCTGCATAGAAGTTAAATAAGCACGGTGATGAAATACAGCCTTGATGTACTCCTTTTCCAATTTGGAACCAGTCCATTGTTCCATGTCTGATTCTAACTGTTGCTTCTTGACCTGCATACAGATTTCTCAGGAGGCAGGTAAGGTGGTCTGGTAGTCCCATCTCTTTAAGAATTTTCCAGAGTTTGTTGTAATCCATACAATCAAAGGTTTTGGCGTATTCAATAAAGCAGAAGTAGATGTTTTTCTGGAATTCCCTTTTTCTATGATCCACCTGATGTCAGCAATTTGATCTCTGGTTCCTCTCCCTTTTCTAAATCCAGCTTGAGCATCTAGAAGTTCACGGTTCACATACTGTTGAAGCCTGGCTTGAAGAATTTTGAGCGTTACTTGGCTAGTGTGTGAGATGAGTGCAAGTGTGCAGTAGTTTGAGCAATCTTTGGCATTGTCCTTCTTTGGGATTGGAATGAAAACACCTTTTCCAGTCCTGCGGTCACTGTTGAGTTTTCCAAATTTGCTGGCGTATTCAGTGCAGCACTTTCACAGCATCATCTTTTGGGATTTGAAATAGCTCAACTTGGATTCCATCACCTCCACTAGCTTTGTTCATAGTGATGCTTCCTAAGGCCTACTTTACTTCACATTCTAGGATGTCTGGCTCTAGGTGAGTGATCACACCATCATGGTTATCTGGGTTATGAAGATCTTTTTTGTATAGTTCTTCTGCGTATTCTTGCCTCCTCTTCTTAATATCTTCTGCTTCTGTTAGGTCTATGCCATTTCTGTCATTTATTGTGCCCATCTTTGCATGAAATGTTCCCTTGGTATACATTGTTATTATTTGGACACCTGTTCCCAGTAGCTCCTGTACTCAGGAATGAGTTCTGCTACCTGTGTTTCTGATGGATACAGACTGATAGGAAACAAATGAATCAGTATTTCAGCAATTGGCACAAAACAATGAGAGGTTCAGCTCAGTGACCATGTTGGACTGGTCCAGGTTCATGATTCAGTGAAAACCAAGTCATCAAAGTTCATGTGCTGGGAACCAAGGTAATGAACTAGGGTTGAAATAGGAGATGGTTGGACCTCTCAGAGAGCTGAGTGTCATTCTTCTGGGGTCTTGTGGGTTCTGAGTGCACAGGAGCAGAGTTCCAGGCTGAGAAAATGACAGTGGGCTATGCACGTGATCTGAAGAACACTAAAAATCCTACCCCACCCTAGAGCGTTTCTCTCAGCTGTTGGTACCTACGATACAAGCACGGCACTGTCTTGAAATGTAGAAGCAGGAAACTTACAGGCATATTTTTAGTACTTCTAAAGTTTTGATACTTGCCACTTTCGAGTCCAGGCTGTCCCCTGGCACTTGTGCTCTGTATCTTTTCCTAGCTTCATCTGCTATCAGAATGTTCATCTCTGCATTCTGTTTTCTCTCTGCTGACTGTAAATAACACTAAGAAGCAACCTGGTAATCCAGTCCCTGTGAAGAGATTAGTAACTGAGAATAAGAATAACAACACTAAAAGTACTTACTGTACACCAGGAACATTATATCACTTCTAATCTAGATGATAATTCTGCATGGTAACCTTAAATATATATATATATATATATGTGTGTGTGTGTGTGTGTGTGTGTGTGTGTGATATATGTGTGTATGTGGATATATATATATGTGTGTTATGTGTGTGTGTGTGTGTGTATATATATATATATATATATATATATATATATATATATACACTGCTATGTACATGAGGAAATTGAGGCTCAAACAGGCAATAAACTTGGAAAATGTATGCACCTCCATGTTGAATCCAAAGGGAGACTAGTTCTCCATTAAGAAGATGTCAAGGAATCCTCTGGTGGTCCAGTGGTTAAGACTGTGCTTCCACCGCTGGGGGTGTGAGTTCAGTCCCTTGTTGGAGAACTAAGATTCCACATGCTGTGTAGCACAGCCAAAAATTAAAAAAAGAAGATGTCAAATAATAAGCAAAAGGTGCAACCCACTCCAGTACTCTTGCCTAGAAAATTCCATGGATGGAGGAGCCTGGTGGGCTACAGTCCATGGGGTCACAAAGAGTCGGACACGACTGAGCGACTTCACAACGACACGACTATGACCATGAGACATTCACAGGGGTAGCAGCTGTTCCAGAAAGGATGTTGTCAGTGTGGGATACAGGCAAGCCACTCCATCCTCGGATGGGTGTACCACCCTAGGGTCTGCTAAGTCCCAGCAATTAAACAAGGATTTCTGGCAGGGGCTTTTGCATTGTTGATGCCCACACTATTTGGTTTACCCAACCAGGTGAGAGTGGCCTGGGACTCTGGGGTATAACTTGATGGCTAAGAGGCTGGTGCCAGGTCAAAGTACTTAAATCAGACCCTGAATCTGCTACTCATGGGGAGTGTGAGTTTGAGTAAGTTGATAAACACTGCTGCCCCCAAATTTCTTTATCTGTCAAATGTGAATAATAATTATACCTATACTTCATCAAGGTATTGAGAGGATTAAATGAGTGAATGTATTAAAACACGTAATAGAGAACCTTTGCGTCCTTAGTTGCTCAGTCATGTCCAACTCTTTGCGACCCCATGGACTGAAGCCCACCAAGCTCCTCTGTCCATGGGGTATCTCCAGGAGAGAATACTGGAGTGGGTTGCTGTGCCCTCCTCCATGGGACCTTCCCAATGCAGGGATCAAATCCAGGTCTCCCACATTGCAGGTGGATTCTTTACCAGCTGAGCTATCAGGGAAGCCCTAACAGAGAGCCTGCTGCTGCTGCTGGTGCTGCTGCTAAGTCACGTCAGTCGTGTCCGACTCTGTGCGACCCCATAGATGGCAGCCCACCAGGCTCCTCTGTCCCTGGGATTCTCCAGGCAAGAACACTGGAGTGGGTTGCCATTTCCTTCTCCAATGCATGAAAGTGAAAAGTGAAAGTGAAGTCGCTTAGTCGTGTCCGACTCTTAGCAACCCCATGGACTGCAGCCCGCCAGGCTCCTCCATCCATGGGATTTTCCAGGCAAGAGTACTGGAGTGGGGTGCCATTGCCTTCTCCAACAGAGAGCCTAGCATGTAATAAATACCCAATAAACGTAAGCTTTTAATATAATTTTGGTGTCTTCATATAACATATATCGTGGTTCTCATGTATGTGTGTTAATTTGCTTCAGTTATGTCCAACTCTGCATCCCCTTGGACTGTAGCCCACCAGGCTCCTCTGTCCATGGGTTACCATGCCCTCCTCCAGGGGATCTTCCCAACCCAGAGATCAAACCCATGTTCTATGTCTCCTGCATTGGCAAGTGGGTTCTTTACCACTAATGCCACCTGGGAAGCACATTGTGGGTCTCAATTTGGGGCAATTTCATACATACCCCATAGAGTGCTGGGAAATGTCTGGAGACAATTTTATTTGTCACACCTTGCAGGGGTGAATATTCCTAGTGTCTGGTTGATAAAAGCCTGGGGTGATGCTAAACATCCTGCTATGCACAGGGCAGGCCCCTACAAAACAAGAATTATCCAGCCCAAATGTTCATAGTGCTGAGGTTCATAAAAACCAAACCATGTGGATCTTCCATCGTTTACCAGGAAGTTGGTGAGATATTTGGTCCAACATGAGACTGGAAAAGCTGGACTCAGGAGGTTCGCAGACAGCCTCTTTGGTATCAATAAGCCAGGCTGCACCTACATCATTCTGACCCAATTTTTAAATTTTGCTTTCAGGATTGGTTAATTCGTTGCACATATTATCAAGCCATAGTCTACTTTGACTCCTGTGCTTTTCTTCTTTCCTTATAAAGAAGATAACTAGCTTTTGAAAGACCAATGAATAACCACAAAGAAATAAAATAGGCCACAATAATTCCTGAGGTTGGATAGGCCACCTTGCATTTATGCAAATCCCCTACCACCATGGTTTTACTCATTAAACTTGCAGAAGGCTTTATAATATCCTATATGCATGAGTTTTTTGGAGACCTTCCCTCCACCTGGAGTCCTCTGTTCTCCTTGCACCCTGCCCCTAATTGGTGGCCAAGAGGATGGGTGCTTGACCATTGAAATTGGAATTTTTCTCTTTTAAAGTCTACTTTGCATTTCACCTGCTGCAGCTTCACCACTGCACTTGGATATTGTCTCTCCCTCCTCTAAAGTTCTCAGTCATGGTCCAATTGTACTTTGACCTAAATTGAAGAGCAAAGACTATCTTGTTTTCCCTTATATCTTCCAGAGTTTTTAATTTCAGAGGCTCAGGAAGTGCTTGACTGGGTAAACAGTGATATGGATACTGACTGGAGTGTTCCTTCACTGCAAGGTTCAAGCCCAAGGAGACCCGTGCCCAGGTCTGATCCTCTGCTAGCCATTTTCATGATATCAAATGTCTCTCTCTGATGAAGCCATTTTCTCTGAGTCCTTGGGAAAACATCCCAGGCATGTACAATAAAGGTCACCACTCGGGACAGGGGAATGTCCAGCTGAATTTATGTTTTTACCCTCAAGGACCAGGGAGCTAAACTCCAAATAGGGTGGGGCCCAGAAATAAGGGGAGATTGTGGTGTGAATGCCAGCAATTTAGAGCCTTGGGCCCCCTGTTTCTAATGGAGCCAAAGGGCACTGCCCAATCTCTATAGAACTGTTGTTAATGGCCAAAGGGTGTCATCTGAGTGTCAAAGGAAAGTTCACATTTCCATGGAGGGCCCAGAGGCCAAGGGAGAGGTCAGACGCCTCTGTGGGGCTTTTGTCTGCTTGCTCTTTGTTAAAACCCACATGCAGGCCTATTTTGATCTCACACATATCTGCATGTGTTTCTGGGTGGATGAAAATGCAGTGCAGCTGGATCCTGAGTAATGGTTCCGGCCTTCAACAAGCTCCTCGGAGGAGCAGTTTAGACAGGGTTGCATTCTGCTCTCAATTTCCAATTTGGCAAAGGAAACTGCATATTCATCTCATCAAATAAGGGGAGAGTTAAGGGCGTTGCCACCAAATTCCTATCCCTTCCCACATGTGCGAGTCATGAAGGAAGATTTCTGTGCTTGTCTGTGATGCCAACTCATGACTTAGGTGTGCTAATGCCAGCCTAGTCCCTGGTACATAGTAGATATTTTTTCTAACTTTTTATTATGGAAAATTCCAAGCATGTACAAAGATAGAATATATACAAAGGTATCAGGCATGTAAGAATGGACCTATCACTCAGTTTCAACATCTGTGTCCTCATGTATTGTGTTAGATATACTCACTTCCTCCACCCTATCTTGCATTATTTTGAAGCAAATTCCAGAATCATAGAATTTCTTCCATTAAACAGCTTTGTACGAATCTCTAAAAGAGGAGTCTTTAAAACACAGTAACAAAAACACCATAGCTACAATACCATGATCACATCTAAAAAAATAGCAGTGAGTCCTTAATATCATCAAATATCTAGCCAGTGTTTAAATTTCAATTTGTCTCATACATGTCATAATTTATTTTTAACATTTCCTTATTTGATTCCAAGTCCAAATAAGGTTCACACGCTAACTGGTTGCTGTGTCTCTTTGTGCTTCTCTTCATCTATAGATCTCCCCTTCCCCTCTCATTCTCTCTCTCTCCTTCTCCTTCTCCTTCTCTGTCTCTTCCCTTCAAGAAACTGGGTTGTTAACCATATACAGTTTCTCTAGTCTAGGGTTTTCTGACTTCATCCCAGTGGTATCATTGTGCATATTTCTTTGTCTACTGGTTTTCCTGTCAATTGGTGGTTGGATCTTGAGCTTAATCAGCTTCAGGTCTGATTGGTTTTTTGTTGTTGTTGTTAGGACTTCTTTATAGATGCTGTATTCTTCCACCAGGAAGCATATAGTATCTTGTTTCTCTTTTTGTGATACTAGCAGCTATTGACAATCAATTTGTAGATCCATTAATTCCTAGAAGTTGCAAAGTGGTGATGAGGATATTCTATTGTGTCTTCATCTATTAGCTGTAATATTTCTGTAAAGAGGAGAGGAGAGAAACTTTTCTGCTACTTGGTTAACCAGTGCAACTGTCCGTGTAGGAAAAGTAGAATAAATGCTTGATTTCCCCCTTATTTACCAGTGGTATAAAATAAAAGAATTGATTCACTCGCTTTCTTCAAGTGTCTCCAATTATTATCTATTAGAATCAACAGAAATTCATGAATTTAAATATTGGAGGAATTTTAATTTATTGTTGTTACTATCATTATTGATTTTCAAACTGTCCCATCCTTGGCCAGTGGGAGCCTCTTAACGTTAATATTATCCGAGTAATGTTTGGTAACTTTCTGTCTGGTGTGACAAGATGCTCCAGCAACGTCTTGTACATTTCCTGCTCTAATTCTGAAATCACCTGTTGCTTCAAGGCACTTTGCTCCTTTTTGTGGGAAATGGTGTTTCTGGGTCTTTGCTTCTGGGTCTTTCTGGGCACAAAGGTGATCTGTGATAACTGTTTACTCATTTCTAGACTTTTTAGCAGATGGAGCTAGAAAATATGCTCATTTCTCAAAGTCATAAATTTTAGGACTTCATATCAATACTTCCAATTCAAGTTCAGGATTATAGGGATTTTGTTTAAATTCTTCAATCCTGTATCTCCTTTTTCCTAAAGTTGAGAATCATGGTTTTTAAAGACATTGGGGATTATCACATAATTATGCATTTGTTCTGTCACACAACCCACAAACACATACATCTCAGAAAAACTAGCAACATTTCCATCAACAATATGATTCCTGAAAAGAGTTTAAGTAGATTTTGTTTTTGACCGTGTAGTTAGTTCTGTTTGTCCCAAAGATACATCCTCCCAGGGGCCTGAAGTCCAGCTGAAGTTTTCAAGTCCCAGGAAATAGTTCCTCTCCCTGTGGTTATGTAAACTGGCATTGACACTTAGGATCGTTTGTTTGTTTCATCTCCTTTTCCAGGTTTACTTTTTTTTTTTTAACATGTAATTTTATAAAGCATTTACATGGGTTGAAAGCCAAGTCTACAAAACCAAGTATGCTTACAGTAGTTTGGTTTCTATTTCATATCTTTTTCAACCCTATTTCTTCCTATGTCTTATAGGTAATAATTTGTTTTTAAATTTCATATTTATTCTTCTATTGTTTACTTTAAAAGTTACATATAGGACTTCCCTGGTGGTACAGTGGATGGGAATCCACCTGCCAATGCAGGGAATACAGGTTCGATCCCTGGTCCGGAAAGATCTCACATGCCACGGATCAACTAAGCCTGTGTGGCTCAACTACTGAGCCTGTGCTCGAGAGCCTGTGCTCGAGAGCCTGTGCTCTGCAAAAAGAGAAGCCACCGCAGTGACAAACCTGTGCGCTGCAGTGAAAGTAGCATTGGCTCTCTGCAGCTTGAGGAAGGCTAAGCAAAGCAGTGAATACTCAGCACAGCCAAAAAAAAAATTGTACATGTACACATACACTCACGCTCAGTGCTTAGTTGCGTCAGTCATGTCCAACTCTTTGTGACTCTATGGACTGTAGCCTGCCAGGCTGCTCTGTCCATGGGACTTTCCAGGCAAAAATACTGGAATGGGTTGTCATGCCCCGCTCCAGGTGATCTTCCCGACCCAGGGATCAGGCCAGGTCTCTTAAGAGAGGTTGGTGGGTTCTTTACCACCATTGGCAGGCAGGTTCTTTACCGCTGAGCTGCGGGGGAAGCCCACCCACACACTCACACGGATACATATTTCCATTTCTTAGACATACAGTTGACCCTTGAACAACTAGGCGGTTAAGAGGGCCCACCCTCCTCGCAGTAGAAAATCTGCATATAACTTCATAGTGAGCCCTCAGAGTCCTTCCTTATAAGGAGATTCAACTAATCTCCTTATGAGGGATTGTGTAGTTCATGGGTGTATAAGTGGACCCTCACAGTACAAACCTGTATTGTTCAAGGGTATATACACAATTTTCTCTACTCTGTTTTTTTTGCTTATTATATCTTGGAGATCACTCCATAGTAGAATATGGAGATATTTCTAATTCTTTTTTTTTTTTTTTAGGCTGTTTGAATTTACTCAATCAGTCCCTCAATGATGGATATTTGAGTTGTTTTATCTTTGTTGGTAAAAATAATAGGCTTTTTACTCCTCTCTTCCTTCCTCTCTCCCTCCCTTTTCTTTCTCTCTATATTTTCAAGTTTATCTTTGAAATAGGCTCCTAAAAAGGGAATTTCTGAATATAGAGTAGTTAAGAAAAAAGTTTTTAACAACCTCAAACTCTTAAAAAAACTTCAAATAGAGTACAAAGAACATTTATTTCCTGCACCATTTGAGAGTAAGTTGCTGGCATGATGCCCTATCACTACTGAATACTTTAGTGTGTATTTCCTATAAACAAAAGGGTTTGCCTCCATAACCACAGTACAACTATCAAAATCATGAAGTTAACATTGGTCCAGTGCTCCTATCTCATCCTTGGATTCCATTCAATCTTTGCCAATAATCATCTTTAAAGCAAACGGATTCAGTCCAGAACCGTGTGGGATATGTTGGTGTAACGTTTCTCTAGTCTCTCGCTTTGGAACTGTTCTTTCTTTCCCAAGCTTTCATGACCCCAGTATGTTTGATGATAACAAGTCAGTTTTGTTGTTGTATGTTTTTCAGTTTGGGTTCATAGTACTATTAGCTTTTTTTTTAATGTGTTAATGTTGATCATGTTCTCCTTAATTGGTGTCAGGACCTTGGGGGAGAGGGTGAAGCAGGAGGAAGGGAAAGAAATATCTCTAGAAGAGAGGGGGCCCATCCCCCTCTGCAAATGTGTTTATCTCACTGTACACAAAGGATCAGGGCCTTTTTTTTATGGAGGGTGCGGGTAGGGGAGAGGAAGCCGATTCCCCAGGAAGCTCTGCCAGATAAGAAATCTGCCTCTGTAAACTCATCTGCTTCTGTGTTTTTGTGTGTTCCTCCTTAGCTTCCTCCTTAGTTCCAGTAAAATTATTTGTAGAGGGGAAAATCCCAACTTCGTTTCAGCTGAGCTAAGGGAAAAGGAATGGGTCAGGAGAGCTGGTCAAGAAAGAGGGGCTGCGGGGCACTGTGTATGCTCAGTATGCCTTTCTTAGGAGTCAGACTCGGCAACTGGCCCTTCCACAAAGACGAAAAGGAATCCCATGTGAAATTCGGCTGTATGAGATTGGAATTGACATATATACACTATGTAGGAGATGTGGGTTCGATCTTCTGGAGAAGGAAATGGCAACCCGCTCTAGCATTCTTGCCTGAGAAATTCCACAGACAGAGGAGGTGGCCTACTGTCCATGGGGTCACATAGAGTTGGACACAACTTAGCGACTAAACAGTAACAGCAGCAACAATGTATAAACTAGGTAACTAATGAGAACCTACTTATAGCACTCCACTCGATGCTCTGCCGGGAACTAAATGGTAAGGAAACCCAAAAAAGAGGGGATGTATATCTATGGCTGATTCACTTTGCTGTACATCAGAAAATAACATTGTAAAGCAACTATACTCCAAATAAAAAAAATTTTTTTAAGGTAGCTGTATGTAGCAAGCACTTGATGGGTAGCTACTATGCAGACAGTTAAGAGCTCCTCCTTTCCTGTCATGAGCTCTGTTCATACACCTGCTGTAGGCCCTAACACCCTAGTGAAACTGTCTTTTTTACAGGACTGGGGGTGCCTGCTGGATGGAGGCCTGAACTCTTCTCAGAGTTCAGCAAGGGGAATGGCATCACATACATCTCTTGAAGCTACTTAACTCATTAGTATCCACACTGAGGAGGGCTTTAGTCCCACAGCAGGAATCTTCTCCAGAAAGAAGCTGGGTATGAGAGACTTATTAATAAGGGCACGCATTAGTATAGGGGTAAGAAAATGAGAACAAGGGTGTATTCACAAGAAGGACCTGGGGATCATCTATCTGATGATCCTGTTAGGTCCATCAGCCAGAGTAATTTCATTGAAACGGAACTTGGGGAGAGAAGGAAGAGAAGGGGAAACAGGAAGTTAAGGACTGTGTGATTCCACTGGGGGGCGGGGCGGGTTCCATCTCCATTCCAGAAACTAGGATCCTGCATGCCACATGGTGGCAAAAATAATAATAATAAATACATAAAATAATCTTGAAACACATCAGAAACAACTCAATTTTTAAAAGTGTGTGATTAGTTCCTTTTCAGACCCAAGATGCAGAAGGCTTCAGAGGGGCCCAGTTTAACCAGTGTTCCCAGAAGCCCACACAGCCCAAATCCAGCCAGGCTCAGCCCTGGGACTCTAAATCCTGAGCCCACCTGAGAGTTTAGTAAGGCAGGGAGCAATTCATATTAATTGAATTTGTAAAGCCACATTTTCTTCTCAGGCCAAAATAAAAAAAGAAAGAAGGTAAGACCATACACTCTTAGTTGAATACAAGTGTTTGCACTGTTTGCCAAAGATACAACAGATGCAAATTCCCCTAAGGAAGGATGGTGACAGTTTGAGGGATGGTGTCTATGCGTGTATTTAATTGGGTAAAGTTCCTAAATAGAGTGAGTGCTTTTTTTTTAACCTGATAAGAACTCCAACCCACTCAGCAAGGAAAAATCAAAGTATACCTTCAAACAATGTCTTTGAGATAACCTTGAAGTCTTGTAGTCAATATTTGCTTACAGGAATTCTATGTACATTCCAGACACTTCATATTTGGATCTTCTAAAATTCCTTGTTTTTGATGGGCATCACTTGGACATCACCACTCATAAGAAGGTCCTTATTCCTCTACCCCCTCATCCCCATCCCTTTGACTTTTTTTTGGATGAAGCATTATTTTTTATCCTTCTAATGACTGGTATTTGGCTATAGTTGGAACTCTCTTGATAAGAGGGGGTTTGGCATTTAAAAAATTGCGTATCATTTTATGAATTGGGGAGAGACAGCATAATTTGACATTAGATAGAAAAGACTTTGTTAAAACACTTGGAATTTAAAAGCTCTGCTTGCCTTGTAATGAGTCCTTTGAAAGATAATCTGTTTGGAGCCCTATGGGGTTTCTAAGGAAACATGCAGCTTTGAGGGGAAACATTCTCTCCCCTCTGGTCCCACAAGTGCACATTTCTCAACCCGACATTCTAGCTGGATCACTCTGCTTCCTGATTCAGTAATTAGATATTTTGGTGAAGAAAATTTTAAAGCATAATCATGCTGTAGTGGGAAGGTGGGATTTCTTTGGGGGCATGTTTTCCTCAAAAACCAGGCATTACATTTTGGCCTCTCACAAGATGCCCAGCCCATTACTATGAAAGAGCCTACAGTCTCTGCCCTTGGAGAGGTTACCATTCAGAAGGGAGGAGAGGCTGCCAGCCAAATAATTTACACGTGTGGTAATTGCAATAAACTTTTATTAGTGTTGTCAGAACATTTGACACATTTATTGCATTAACTGAGCCCACTGCCTGGGGGACACAAAGGCAATTACTAAAATATATCAAGGCTTCCCTGGTCGCTCAGATGGTAAATAATCTGCCTTCAATGCAGGAGACCCGGGTTTGATCCCTGGGTCAGGAATATCCCCTGGAGAAGAAAATGGCACCTCACTCCAGTATTCTTGCCTGGAGAATCCCTTGGATAGAGAAGCCTAGTGGGCTACAGTCCATGGGGTTGCAGAGTCAGACACAACTGAGCAACTCACACACACACACACTGTATCAAACCTGTGTTATATATTACAATCACACCATGGCTATTTTTAAAAATCTCACCAAAAGAGGAAAAAATTACTGCCAATTGTAATATAAATGCATCCTGATTTCAGAGACACTAAAAAATTGAAGATCTGCATCTTCAACGAGATGCAGTAACTCCATCCAGATTCACCTGGAATACAAGTAGGAAAATAATCACAAAGCAAGGTAAGAAGTGAGCTTCCCAGGTGGCTCAGTGGATAAAGAATCTGCCTGCCAGTGCAGGAGATATAGGAGACTTGGGTTCAGTCCCTGGGGCAGGAAGATCCCCTGGAGGAGGGCACAGCAACCCACTCCAGTACTCTTGCCTGGAGAATCCCATGGACAGGCTACAGTCTACTGAGTGGGAAAGAGTTGAACATGACTGAAGGTAAGAAGGCACAAAGTAAGAAGCAACATTAGGGAGGTCCGGAAAAGTACTCAGTTGGTCCAGAACCAGGAGCACCTGACGCTAAGAGATAAGGTAGGTAGGCTTTCCAGAGGACGTGACATTTGAGCAGGGTCTTAATGAATGAATATGGATTTGCACGTAGAGAAGACAGGGCATTTTGGGCTGAGGAAATTGTAGGCACAAAGGTGAAGAGGAAATGACAATCACATTCTGGGCTTCAGATATATGTCCCAACTTCAGGCTCCCAACACAATGTTAAGTTGTATTTCTTCTCTCTTACAGAGGACACAAACACAGATTTAGTAATTTGTCCAAGGTCTCTCAGCTGGTAATCAAGAAATACTAACTACTGCTATTATTGCAGTCCAATTATGTGGGCTATTGTTCTAAAGCTGTGCTATTCAATATGGTAGCCTCTAGCCATGTGTGACCATTGAGCTCCGTATAGTCACTTGAAATGTCAAAATGTGTCTATTTCAAGTTGCATGTGCTGTAAGAATAACTATACCCTGGATTTTAAAGACATAGTACCCAGGAGTTCCCTAGTGGTCTAATGGTTAGGATTCAGTGCCTTCATTGTCTTGGCCCTGCTTCAGTCCCTGGTCAGGGTACAGAGACGTCTCAAGCTGCGTGACTTGACAAAAAATAAACAAATAAAGACTTAGCACCCCCCAAAATGTAAGATATATCCATAAATCATTTTTAGATTAATCACAAGTTACAAATGACAATAGTTTGGATGTGCTTGATTAAATAAAATATGGTCTTAATTTTTTTTTACTTTTTCATAATTGAGAAAGTATTTTAATTTTTATATAATTTTTATTATAATCACATTATATTTCTGTTGGCCAACACTGTTCTAGGATGCTCTGCTGAGAGGGGGAGGGGTGTGGGGAATTGTGTCCAGGGCGGAGGAATACAGCTCTACTGCCCAGGCGTGCTGCTCCCTGCCAGGAATCCCTGCCTGCTGGCTTTGCTTCGCACATTGGTGCATGGCTACTTAAGCAGTTTGCCCCAGGCTCCACATCTGCTGGTGACAGGGCTAGGTTGAAACTAGGTAGCCTAACCCCTGAGCCTGCCTTTGAGTTCCAGAAATGTGAATGATTTAGGTATAGGTGACAGTGGTGCAAGGGGGAGGGTTCAGGGCCTTCATCTGTTACCTGCTGTAGGAAACAGGTATGTGTGCATTCCCAGAAGACCTCTGAGGAGTGAGTGGAATTTTGGGTACCAGTGGCAAGGCCTGGAGGAAAATAACTTCCATCCTGTACCAGGGTCCTGTGAGGGCCAGGCACTCCAGGTGCGATGTTGGAGGACAACCAGGATCTGGCCTATATTAGTGAGCTTCTGTCTGAAGTTTAGGTCCTGAACCAGGATCCAAGCCCCTCCATACCCTGACCCCTGTTTCCTAACATCATTGCTCTGGCATCTGCCCAACCCTCTGCCTGCCATACATCCAGCTCCCTCTAGACCTCACACACTGCTGTGTGGCCTTGCCTTTGTTAATACTTTCCCTCAGCTGATGGGCACTTTCTTGTCTTGCCCCAGAGGCCGACTCCTCCTTCAAGACCCAGCTCAAACATCACCTTTACTATAACCTCCCTGACTTTGATGGAAAAGACCCTGAGGCTGGGAAAGATTGAAAGCAAAAGAAGAAGGAGGAGGCAGAGGATGAGATGGCTGGATGGCATCACCAAGTCAGTGGACATGAATTTGAGCAAACTCTGGGAGATAGTGAAGGACAGGGAAGCCTGGCGTGCTGCAGCCCCTGAGATTGCAAAGAGTTGGACATGACTTAGTAACTGAACAGCAACAACCCCTGACTTACCTGGGATGAAAAGTATCATTATCACTCCTCTGTTCCATACTGCAGCTGTTTGTCTATCTATCCATGGTGCCTGCTTGATGACATGCCCCGCCTGGACAATGGCAACATCCTACTGGTCCTGGGCACCCCAGCAGCGCCAATGTGGGCACACACCAGATGCTCCTTGTCTGCTTTGGAGTGGAATCAAATTGAATCACGTTTAACCAACTGAAGGAGAATGGCAACAGCTCCTTCACTATGGAATTCCCCTTTGCAAATCCTTAGGAAGGCTAGAGGCTCCTGCTCTTTGGCTGCCTGTTAAAATGCAGGATTGAAAGACAGAACAGGTAGCAGTTGTTATTGTTTAACTTCTGAAATGGTTGTTACAGAACCAAACTATGCAAGAAAAAACCCATGATAACTCACCCGTGTGACTCAGCAACGAAGCACATTCCAGGGGAAACACAGTCAGTTTAGCTTACAGGCTTTTAATCTGTGAAACTCAGTCCCTCTCCCTCACACAGCTCTCAGGCTCTGAGGTCTCAGTGGTCAAGGCACAGTGGGGAGCCCGGTCTGTGACACCAGAAGGCTTCTAGGCTTGATCCTTCTCTTGACTCGTTTGCTTCTCGCAGCAGCTTCATGGAATGTAGACTGTTTGGGGATATTTTCATTGGTCTGAAAGTTTGAGTTCACAAATTAACAAGTTGTGACAACTTCTTCCACCTCCATATGGTTTGATGTTTTCCTTTCAGACCCGCTACTGATGGTTGTTGTGCTGTGGATCGTGCCTCTTGAGTCAGTACCTGCCTCCGTGACTGCAGACAGACGCTGACAGCTGCAATTAGGTGCCCAGTGATATCTTTAAGATGGATGTAGGGCCTGGAGAACATGCCACAGGCCCAGAAAAGAAGCCCCATCCATGTCAGAATCAAAAGTCGTCATGCTACTGTATCTGTGAAGGAGTGGTCCTCTCACCAAAATAAAACACTTATTCTGAGAAGAAACAATTTGACAACCCCAGCCAAGCATAATGCTATGCTGCCCTGGGAGCCTGTCCCATCCATCACCTGGATTTTGCATAAAAATTTCAATTATTTTCTTATAATGTCCAGTGAAGATTCAGCACCTTGAAGCCAGACAACTTAACTAGACGATCTCTTGGTTTTCTTTCTGGTTGTAAATGGGTGTTGTAAACATAACAGTATGCACAATTTAGAGAAGGAAGTCTGCCTTCTTCTCAAAGCAGGGAACTTGCCTATGCCATCAGTGTGTGAAAAGCCACGCAGTGGAAGGATCTGCTGAAACTTAGCTTCTATGGTAGTGTCCCGTTCTTCTGCTCCTACTCCATCTCTTTCTTCTGCTTCTCCTTTCTATCAAAAAAGAAACCAGAAAGTCTGGGAGAGTGCCTGTCCTAAGGCACTGCAGTAGCTCGCTTTGAGGGCAATAGGGCCCCTTAGAGATCATCGGCATGCCCAAACATAAGTGATGGATAATTTCCTACTTGCTGGAAATGAGGACCTTTTGTGTTTCAAGGGTTGAAAAGGAAAAGTTGCCAGACCTACAGTGGCCTGGTCCCTGGAGATGGAAAGTTGATGGAAGCTTGGGGTCTGCAGAGCTGGACAGCCTGATAAAATCTGAGGTAGCCCTCTTGGGTGACTAGATCTTTGGGGAAAAGATTTCCTAAAGGAGTGAAAATTAGCACTAAGTGCTACAATTCTGGGAACCTAAGCAAGGGACAGTCTCAGCTGGGCCAAGCATTATGTCTCAAAGTTCTCTTTCCCACACAGACCTTCAGCAGCCTTTGCAGAGCCCTGCATAATATCATCTGAAGGCTCACGTGGGGCATCTTCCATAGCCATGTGGCAGTGATCAGTAACATTTCTCCCACTGGCCTGCAGAAGTCAGGCTGACCCCTATTTAATCCAAAGAGAGTCTTTGAGATTGTGGACAAGTCATAGTGTTGGAGACAGCCCCATGACAGAGATGCTGGGCTTTCACTAACCCCACAATCTATTAAACCATGGGAACTTAAGCCACTTGTTTTGTGTGAAAAAAGCTAAATATGACAATATTCGCCCCTGGATTTGTGAAGCAGTCCTACTGGTTATTGCATCCAGGATATATGTGTCTATGAACAATTTGAAATCTGAGAAGTTTTCACCATCAGCCCCAAATTGAAAGCTTATGAAAGTGCTGACCCCAAGTTTCTGCCCTGAGAATTCTGAGATTCACTGTCAGTTCAGTCATTCAATCATATCCAACTCTTTGCTACCCCAAGGACTGCAGCATGCCAGGCTTCCCTGTCCATCACCAAATCCTGGAGCTTGCTCAAACTCACGTCCATCAAGTCAGTGATGCCATCCAACCATCTCATCCTCTGTCGTCCCCTTCTCCTCCTGCCTTCAATCTTTCCCAGCATCAGGGTCTTTTCCAATGAGTCAGTTCTTTGCATCAGGTGACCAAAGTATTGGAGCTTCAGCATCAGTCCTTCCAATGAATATTAAGGACTGATTTCCTTTAGGATTGACTAGTTTGATCTTGCAGTCCAAGGGACTGCAATCTTGATTCCAGCTTGTACTTCATCCAGCCTGGCATTTCACTTGATGTACTCTGCATAGAAGTTGAATAAGTATGGTGACAATAAACAGCCCTGATGTACTCCTTTCAAAGTTTGGAACCAGTCTGTTGTTCTATTGCCTCTTGACCTGCATTCATTGAGTCAAAAACAAACAGCAGAAGCTGCTTGATGTATATTTTGTGTTTATAATGAGAAGGGGAAATGATCACTCTTGGGGAAGATGGTGCTAAGCCACACAAGAGCCTAAACTTTGAGACAAGGTTTGCCCATAGTCTATCTGCATTTAATAAATGTCCATAATACCCACTCTTTGCCATTTACTGTGCTAGCTACTTGAGAATAAAATGATATAGCAGATGTCGTCCTTGCACTCTGATACAGAGATGGAGAAATACATTAGTGAAATCATTGCTCCAAAAAGTAAATAGCTGTAGTTAGCACTAGCGGACTAATTATTTATTTTCAGTTTGATTAATTTTCAGCTAAGAGGATAGATGAGATTATGTATAGAGCTCAAGATAGGAAAGAGTTAAGCCCTACATGAGGCTTTGCAGAGGCTGTCCTAGGGGAAAAGAGGGACCTATTCATTAGTCCCTGGGCAATGGGTTGGTTCTTCCTCTACTGTCATTTCAGAGAATGTATGTTCCCTCCGGCATCCTTGCTGGCCCGGAAGGTCACTGCAGGCTCAGGGTGTCACAAACACAGGATTGTTCACTCTTTGGCTGGTGAACTAGGCTGGGGACCAAACTGGCCCACAAACTCAGGTTTTCCCATTTCATTTCAAGGGCAGCCAACTTTAAGACTGAAAAAAGGGCTTATGGCAACACTAAGAGGAATGGTGAGGGGAGCCAAAGTCAATGCCATCACTAGATCATGCTGCCTTCAGAATAATTTCCCAATCTTTGAAACAATTGCAGAGTGATTGCCAGAGGGTTCAGGGGGGAGGAGAGCTGAAGTGACTTTGGCTAGTGAGGTTGTATGTCGAAATAATACAAAACAATAAAAAGAATTTCCTAGGAATCCTCAATCTAGCAGTGTGGTTTTAGTTTCTTCCTATAATTCTTAGGCATATGGTGAATTAATATGGAATTTTCTATTAATTAGCTAATTAATTCAACATATATTCATTCTAGTCTACTCTTTTACTATTAATAGCTATAAGACCTTAGGTTACAATCCTTTCATTCTTCCATCTAACCAGTCATTTCATTTCATTTCAGTTCAGTTCAGTTGCTCAGTTGTGTCCAACTCTTTGCGACCCCATGAATTGCAGCATGCCAAGCCTCCCTGTCCATCACCAACTCCCAGAGCTCCCCCAAACTCACATTCATCGAGTCCGTGATGCCATCCAGCCATCTCATCCTCTGTCGTCCCCTTCTCCTTCTGCCCCCAATCCCTCCCAGCATCAGAGTCTTTTCCAATGAGTCAACTCTGCATCAGGTGGCCAAAGTATTGCAGTTTCAGCTTTAGCGTCAGTCCTTCCAAAGAACACCCAGGACTGATCTCCTTTAGGGTGGACTGGTTGGATCTCCTTGCAGTCCAAAGGACTCTCAAGAGTCTTCTCCAACACCACAGTTCAAAAGCATCAATTCTTCGGCACTCAGCTTTCTTCACAGTCCAACTTTCACATCCATACATGACCCTGGAAAAACCATAGCCTTGACTAGACAGACCTTTGTTGGCAAAGTAATGTCTCTGCTTTTGAATATGCTATCTAGATTGGTCATAACTTTCTTTCCAAGGAGTAAGCGTCTTTTAATTTCATGGCTGCAGTCGCCATCTGCACTGATTTTGGAGCCCCCAATAAAGTCTGACATTGTTTCCACTGCTTAAAGCACAACATTCAGAAAACTAAGATCATGGTATCTGGTCCCATCACTTCATGGGAAATAGATGGGGAAACAGTGGAAACCAGTGATTTATTTAGCGTCTAATGCAAGTAAGACTTTGTGCTATACCTAAAGCAGACCCAAGCTTACCCAAACGTAAGCCAGGGTTCACTAAATCTCATCCCATTCATCTCTTTTCCAAGCACATGAGAAAACTACATTGGGAGGCCTTATCACATTGGGACCACAAGACTGGATTGTAGCTAATAGAAGAGAGTAGAAATGATATATCTTACTCTCAAGCCTGTTTATAAAATTCACTGTGCAATTGTCCAGTTTCTTAATTTTCCTTCTGTGATGAATCTGGATGGCAGAAATACGAGATAAAAGGAATATAGATCCCTAAGGCAACCCTTGGAGGAGAGCCACAGAAAGACTGCATGTGGTGTGGAATTTGGTATAATCTAGCCTCTCTTTCCCTAACCAACACACACTCTCTAAATGTATGGATGTTTAAGCTTAATACTGAAAGTAAAAAAAAATTATCTAGGCTAATTCAGGTAATGTGAACTGATATTTTTCCAGCTAGGGAAAAAAACTACATAAAAAAATAACCTGGTTGGGGCTTCCCTGGTGGTCTAGTGGTTGAGAATCCACCTGCCAATGCAGAGAACGTGGGTTTGATCCCATGTTCGTGGGTCAGGGAAGATTACACAATGTAGTAAAAAGCCTGCAGACAGCAATGAAAGGGGCTCCCTCTCACCACAACTAGAGAAAGCCCATGTGCAGCAACAAATCCCAGTGCAGCAACAAGCAAACAAATAAACCTTTTTAAAAAAGCAAGTTTACCAAACAAAGTCTTGAATGAACCCCAGGTGTTTACTTGAACAGCTGAGTACAGTGGTTACAGTCGTCAAAGTAGAGATTGTAGAAATACGCTGAAAAATTGATTCACACTTTAGAACGTTTTTATTTTGTTGTATTAATTTATTTATGGCTGTGCTGAGTCTTCGTTGCTGTACAGGCTTTTCCCTAGTTGTGGTGAGTGGGGGCTACTCTTCGTTGCATTTCATGGGCTTCTCATTGCTGTGGCTTCTCTTGTTGAAGAGCATGGGCTCTGGGGTGCACTGGCTTCAGTTAGTTGCTGCTCCCAGGCTCTAGAGCATGGGCTCAATAATTGTGGTGCACGGGCTTAGTTGCTCCTTGGCACGTGGGAATTTTCCTGGATCAGAGGAACTGGTGTCTCTTGCATTGGCAGGTAAATTCTTTACAACTGCACCACCTGGGAAGCCCTAGAAAGTTGTAACAAGACTGAAGGAAGTAATAGGTTAGTTGAAGGAATCACTTTCTTATCATAGTAGATCATCCATTTCTTGACTATTTGGAGTTCATAGTTTAAGTGGTAGAATAGAGGAGATGAACCTAGAGCCTTGGGTTTAGATTCCACACACCCCCACCTGCCCCCGGCCCGCCCCGGCCTTCCAGACAGGTTCTTCTTGTCATTTAGTTCTTCAGAGAATGCTTTGCTAACAGCTCCATATGAAGCAGTCACCAGTTATTCTCTACTAAAGCCCTCTATTCTAATTGTCTCTGTAGCTCGTGACTATTTGACAGTTTTCTTGTTTATAAATTTGTTTGTTTTCTTATAGGGTGTCTTCTCTCACTCGAATGAGGGAAAGAACACTTTGTTCAACATTATCTCCAGCACACTGAGTGGTGATTAGCACATAGTAGGAGCCCCATAAATGTTTATCAAATAAATGAATGGCAGGAGTAAAAAATCAAATGTTTTATTTTGAAATAGATTTGCAAATATACTGAACTTCCAAGGTTGGGATGTGCCTCAAATAAGAACTATGAGGTAGCCATGTTTATCATTCTGCATCAAAAAAATTTTGATGCTTTCTGCATCGTTTCAGTTGACATCAATATCTTGCAAAATTTTCTCAAATAACACATTGGAGCAATCTATTCCTGGAGAATTCTTTCTCTAGACTTGAAAAAGTCCCAGAGATGTAAATAGTTTTGAATATAGCATAGTTCATATACATTAAACCCCTCTATTGCAACATGTCTCAGATAATTTGATGCCTAAGATGCAGTTTTTGCTGTAGAGGTTGAAGCAAGCAAGATCTCTCTTTCAAAAGGGATAAGAATTCTCTGGCTTGGGCCCCTTCTCTCTGACCTAACTTCTCTGGATCCTCAGGCATAGGAATTTCAGATCTGAGTTATCAGGAAATCATGATAACATTGTAGGGGTCTGTTCCATGACCTAATATCATCTTCAGATTATCAACTAAAATCTGTTTTGAAAGTCAGTGAGTATAAAGACAGAGATGTGATTGCAACCCTGAAGCTAGAAGTTATAGAGAGAAAATAGGTCAAGAATAAAATTGACAAAATTTGCATGCACCTGGGTTCGACAAGGACTAGCCTTACTGGTTCACCAAACAAGGAGGTCTCCTCAGGAAGCTGCATGAGAAGCGCATTTCAAGCCTTGCTAACCAACTAAGTACTAATAATGGCTTCACATCATGGGTGGCAACTGGCACAGTATAACAGCCTAGGAAATGCCAGGAGGGTAGAAGTTGTGTTATATTCATCTACTTAAATCCCTCCAATATTCATTCTGTTTGTTTGGTTTTGGCTGCGCTGGGTCTTTGCTGGTGCTCATGGGCTTTATATAGTTGTGGCGAGTGGGGGCTACTTTCGCTGGGTGCACAGGCTTTTCCTTGTGATGGCTTCTCTTGTTGCTGAGCATCTAGGTGCCTAGGCCTCAGTAGCCGCAGCATGTGGGCTCAGTAGTCGTGGTGCACAGGCTTAGCTGCTCCAAGATATGTGGAATCTTTCCAGACCAGGGGTCGAACCATGTCCCCTGCATTGGCAGATGGATATTACATAAAATTGTTTTATTTATTCATTTTTTAAAACTTTTTAATGTCAATTACCATGTTTTTCATAATGGTTTCTCTCTTGAGATAGATTCTTATCCACATACCACCAGAGAAGTCCTCAACAACATTATCTGCTGTATGAATTATAAAGCTTCAGGATAATATGCTTTGAGTGGTTTTTAGGTAGAAATCTTGGATTAACTCCAAGGCAGTTCTGCCTGCCGATCCCTGAGAGGCAGAGGTAAAGCAGGGAGGTTGCTGGATGCTGGGCTGGAGGTCTGTGGATCACGAAGACTGTGATGTCCAGAGTGCTGAAGGACCTGGGCTTGAAGGACTCTGTGGTTGAAAGGGGGAGCTCAAGAGATGGTTCAAAACGACATTCTTCCTTCACAAATCCTGAGTGTGTGACATGGCCAGGTGTTGTCCTAAGCACAGGAGATACAGTGATGAAGAAGATAGTCTTTTGCATCTAGTTTAAGAGACTTGAAGCAATCGGACTTGGGCTTAAATCCTGCCTGTGCCACTAATTAGCTGTGACCCCGGGGAAATATCTTGACTCTTTTTGAGTTCAACTTCTTCAACTAGGAGGTGGGGACAACCTCAAAGATATGCTTGTGAAAATTAAGTTAGATTATGTCAGTGAAGCTCTTAGCACAGACCCTGGCATACAGTGAGCGCTGTAAGCCCTAGGAAACAGGGATTACATCTTGGATTCGTTTTGAATTCTCAGTGCTTGCCTTCATACACAGAAAGTGCTAAAAGAATTATCTGTTGAAGGCTTGAAGGTTAATAGAGAGTCAGATTGGAAGCCAGGAAGCAAGCTAAGGGTCTGGAACAGGATAAAAAGCCAAAATGTCAAGAAGTATTACAGAAAAATCAGAAACAGGATGTAGGAACAGAACACTCAAAGAAAGTAAGTTTATTGATGGGGAGGCCTCTGTACAAGGTAGTGGGCGTATGGGTGAGCTTGGACCAGCTACACAGGCTATTGGCACTCCTCCTTGCTCCCCCAAACACACTCTGCCCTCTTCTATCAACAAACACAACCTATTAGCATAACAAAAGTTCCGTTATATTTGCCTATTGGGAGAGCTGGGGAGAGAAAGACAGGCTCTTGAGACCATATTCCCAAACCAGAGCTCAGTTTGAGCTGTGGCTGCTCAAACTTCCCTTCTACCCCATTCAGCCTCAGCACCTACCATCTCCCTTGGGCGGAGGGTGATCATAAGTCCAGGATGCCTGAGTTTAAGCACATGTCCTGATGCAATCATTAGTATAGCAGTATATACACCAATCACCTAGAGAACCTACTAAAATGCAGATTCTGATCCAGTAGGTCTGGGTAGGGCCTAAAATTCTGCATTTCTTAAGAACTCCCCGGTGAGGCTAAGGCTATTTGTCCAAGGACCACATTTTCAGCAGCAAGGGTCTACCACTGATTCTCAGTGTAACTGTAGTCAGTATCACCTTGGTTGTTCAAACTGCAGACTCTGAGGTTCCAGTCACCTATTAGTGTGGACGGCTCAGAAAGACCAGCTGTGAAATAACTCCCCTTTATGAATTTCTACTTACCTTCTGCATCAAGCCTTTCCTTTGAGTTGAGGGAGTACAAACAGAAAATCAACCTGTTAACCTCAATGAACACCCCTTAGTCTACATGCAGGGAGAGGCATCAAGCTAAGGGTCTGGAACAGGATAAAAAGCCAAAATGTTAAGAAGTATTATAGAAAAATCAGAAACAGGATGTAGGAACAGAACACTCAAAGAAAGTAAGTTTATTGATGGGGAGGCCTCTGCCAATTCTGAGACTGGGGAGGGTAGCAGGTCTACCAGGCTCAAGGAGCCACTCTGGGCTTTGTCCTTCAGATGTCCTGGGATTTGGTTGGCAAGGCTTTATGGGACCTGGTCAATAAAAACTGCGGGTGAGGTACTAAAAGAGGCACTATAGGGGGCGAGGAAAGCCACACTCTCTGGCTTCAGGGAATGTTATATTAAGAGATAGGATTTCAGATCCTTTCAAAGTCCCAGCTAAACACATGCAAAAGAAATCAAACAGAACACCTGGGTGCTGAAAAGCAAACCTGTAGGGAACTGAGCTGGATGAGGTGAGAAGAGCGAGACTTCCAGGTAGAAGTGAATTTCACACTGGGTTTCGCAGGAGATAATCTGTGGGGATTAGTGGTAGTGGATGGAGGATGTTGCTGAGTTAAGTAAGGGACTGAAAAGTGGAGGAATCCAGACTGGAAGAAACAAGGTCTACAAGGGGCCTCCCTGAAAAGCCATTGGGTTTTTAAAGTCGGAAAGAATTAAGTTAGTCTGTCAAGGACCCACAGGGCACTGTCCTTTAACAGCTCCCACTGGGGAGGATGCTGAGCGCCCAGGGCAGTGACCAGACCACATCCTGCCCTCCCGCACAGGCTGGTGTAGCAACCTGCAGTGCCTCGGCTTTTGGAGACCTCCCGGTGGGTGTTATTTTGATCGGTTTTTGCCTAGCAGTAAAATAACACCCAACTAATGAGCTGTCAATTGCAAGCTGTTCAACTTACTTCCTCCCTCCCTGTCCCTATTCATATCTATGCTGGAGTGGCCTCACTTGGGCAGAAGGGAATGGTGAAAAGATTTTCCATGCACTTCAGAGCAGGGTCAAATGAAAGGCACAATCAAGACTTCTGAGGAAGAGAGGAAGGGCAGAGAAAGGGCTGCCTTGCTGCAAGACAAAGCTGGGTGAACAACTGACTCTTTGCCTCACTGACAAAGGAGAATGAGGGACTTGTGCCAGGCTGGCTTAAATTGACTGGAGAAAAGTAACTTTTGTAATTTGCAGCTCTCTGCGTGCTATAGAAATGCTGGCAAAGCATGCACCCTTCAAGCAGAAAAAACATGAACCATGAGACAATTTCAAGCTCCAGGGTCAAGGATGGGGTTTTCCACTGTGCCTTGGGACAGTAGGGTTTGCTGGGGTAGGGGCCTGGCAGCCCCTGAAGATCTCTGGGTCTACCGCTACCCCAGAACTGCCTGCTAGTCTGCAAGGGGCTGAAATTGGCGCTGCCTACTTTTGTAATCATGTGGGGTGAGGTTAACCAATCCAGGATGGCCACTGCAGAGCACTGTGGGATGTCAAAGAGAGCTGGGAGACTGCTCCATAGGAAGGGAAGGCACAATGAATAAGTCAGAGAGTGGCAGGAGGGAACACAGTCCACCCTCTCTGTCAGTTAGTCAAGAAGACTACTGGGTGATTTTACTGGGCTCAGCATTGCAGCCAAATTTGGCTCCCACAACCTACATAATGAGCTTTGGGGTGTAGATGGTGACTTAGCACTGATGAGGTATACTGAACACTTGCCCCTACAGCCACTCCATAAACCTTAAAGAGGAGAAGAGATCCCTCTTGGTGACAAATATTGGATTTCTCATCAGTGTTGGTGAGTGAAACTCCAATACTTTGGCCACCTCATGTGAAGAGTTGACTCATTGGAAAGGACTCTGATGCTGGAAAGGATTGGGGGCAGGAGAAGAAGGGGATGACAGAGGATGAGATGGCTGGATGGCATCACTGACTCAATGGACGTGAGTCTGAGTGAACTCCGGGAGTTGGTGATGGACATGGAGGCCTGGCATGCTGTGATTCATGGGGTCGCAAAGAGTCGGACACGACTGAGCGACTGAACTGAACTGAACTGAATCTGCTGTGATTGTGTGCTAAACTGAGTGACAGTTGAGTACAGCTGTGGTGAGGTAGAGATTCCCAAGGGCCAGAGTGATCAGGAAAAGTTTTGTGGAAGGAGGTGAATTAGATGTAGGTGCTGATGGATGGGCAGGCTATGGACAGGCAGAGGAAAGTGGGAAGGCATTCTGGGAGGGTGGGGCAATGTAACCAAAGACCCTGGGATGAACACAGTAAGTTCATGGGGCTTTAAAAGGATTAGGTTGTTTGGAGTTTAGCAGGTGCTCTGAAAAACATGGGAGAGAAGACTTTAGAGAGGAGCTCATTGCAAGACCCCACGGTGCTGAGGAGGGGCTCAGCTGTCAAGGTCTTCTCCTAAGACTCATCTGCAGCTCCTTTGGGGGTTTAGGGAGATCTTTTATCAGAGTTCCAAGCACTTCAGTTGATTTTCAATTCTCTCCTCCCCCTGCCACTGAATTCCCATGGATGGGAGCCAGAAATGCAGGTGCTATTTATCAGAGGTACTAAACTCTGGTGCTGAGAGAATGAAGCTGTTCCAAAGGGACCTTTGAGAGAGAAATATGGGTGTCTTGGGCTTCCCTGGTGGCTCAGAGGGTAAAGCATCTGCCTGCAATGCAGGAGACCTGGGTTTGATCCCTGGGTCAGGAAGATCCCCTGGAGAAGGAAATGGCAACCCACTCTAGTACTCTTGCCTGGAAAATCCCATGGACAGAGAAGCCTGGTAGACTACAGTCCATGGAATCGCAAAGAATCAGGCATGACTGAGCGACTTCACTTTCACTTTCAGGAGTTTTAAAATCTTTTAGGTATGGACTCAAGAGGGCAGGAGGCTTTGGGCACAGGACTGGCTGTGGGGCCAGGAACCTGGACTTTAAGACAGGGGTGGGAAATGGGGAGGAGACAATGTGAGAGTCTCGGGCCACTGCTAGAAAGGTGCTGTCTACTGTGAGATCCTGGGTATCTACAATTCTTCCTCCTTTTCTGGAAGAGATATCAGGGCTCCCTAAAAAAGGACAGGATCTGTCAAAAGACAGGACAGAAAAAGGCAAGAATGTTTACTCTCACCACTTGTACTGAACTGTATACAAGAGGTCCTAGCCAGTACACTTGGGCAAGAAAAAAACATTAAGAAATACATATTTGAGAGGAAGAAGTAAAACAGTCCTTATTTGCAGATGACATGATCTTGTTTGTAGAAAAACCTAAGGAATCTACAGAAGTCTACCAGAATCAGGAGCAAGTTTCCAGTTTGTGGCATACACTATTAACAAACAATTGAAAAATGAAATTAAGAAGATAATTTCATTCACAATAGCTTAAAAAAGAAAAAATACTTAATGAAGTGCAAGATCTGTACACTGAAAACCTCAAAACATTGCTGAGAGAAATTAAAGATCTTAGCAAATGGAGAAATATACTATGCTCATGGTTCAGAAAATTCATTGTAGGAATTGTCCCCAAATTGATCTATAGTTTTGACACAATCCATATCAAAATTCCAGCAAGTTTTTTGACAGGATTTGGCAAGATGATTCTACAATTTAAATGAAAATGCAAAGGAGCTAGATAAATCAGACTAATTTTGAATCTAAACAACAGACTTAGAGCTCCACATTAAACCTTATCCTTGTTTACCATGCTTTTCCTGGTAACCTCATAACTCCACTATGAGCCTCCCCACACACAACTTTCTTCTGTCTTTAGCTGAAGATGACATTTAAGTTAGTAGCTTCGGCCACCTCAGAGAGTTAGTCATTCTTTCCTGGGTATCTCCCATATATGCTTGAAGGTATACATGTTAACTCCCTTTAAAAAAAAATGTAAGCTCGGCCAAAACTAATGAAACTCAAGCCATGATGTCTCATTGCAAAAATTCATTGAGAGACAAAGAGATAAGAGGTGGATTTGTTAGGATCCAGAGGGAAGCCACTCTTCAGGGTGTGAACCATTGCCAAGGGCAAGGGCTGGGGCCACGGAATTAGGCCTGTCTAGGTTGGTGGCTCAGATGGTAAAGCATCTGTCTACAATGCAGGAGACCCAGGTTCAAGCCCTGGGTTGGGAAGATCCCCTGGAAAAGGAAGTGGCAATCCATTCCAGTACTATTGCCTGGAAGATCCCATGGACAGAGGAGCCTGGTAGGCTACAGTCTATGGGATCGCAAAGAGTCGGTCACGACTGAGCGACTTCACGAGATTTTATTTATTTGTTCATGGCTATGCTGGGTTTTCCTGGCTGTGCAGGCTTTTCTCTAGCTGCGGTGAGTGGCAGGCTACTCTTGGTTGCAGTGTGCGGGCTTCTCATTGCTTGGCCTCTCTTCTTATGGAGCACAGGCTCTAGGGTGCTTGGGCTGCAGTAGGTGCAGCAGGAGGGCGCAACAGTTCCCGGGCTCTGGAGCACAGGATCAGTGGTTGCGGTGCGCAGGTAGTTGTTCTGCAGCATGGGTGACCTTCCCAGACCAGGGATCACACCTGTGTCTACGGCACTGGCAGGTGAATTCTTTACCACGGAGCCATCAGGGAAGCCCCTATCTATCTTTTTTACTACATGGGTCTCAACCAAGAACTCAGAAGCGTAGAGGGAAAATTGTTTTCCTCCCCCTACACCCCAAGCTGGGAATAAATCCAAATGTCCATCAACTTTTACATAATAGATAAACAAAATCTAGTACATCCATACAATGGAATACTACTTACCAGTAAAAAGAAATAAACTACTGATACATACAATAGCATGGATGAACTTCGAAAACTTGCAAAGTAGAGTCAGACAGTAAACTACATGTTTTCTCATTTGTGTAAAGTTTTTAGGAAAGGCAAAGGAATAGAGACAGAAAGCAAGTCAGAGGAGTGAAAGCGGGAATGGGAATTGATTGTATAAAATAGGAGGGAACTTTTAGGTGCAAAGGGAGTGTTCTAAAACTGGATTTTATGATAGTTGTGATGATTGTACAACTGTTTAAGGTTACTTTAATTATCAAATTGTACACTAATGATGGTGAATTTTATCGTATGTAAATTATACTTTAATAAAACCTTTTAAAATAAAGTACAGGGAGAGTGCTGGAGAGACTTTTGGAGAGAAGGTGTGGTGGGGTATGGTGCGTGTGTGCGTGTGTGTGTAGTTGTCACAGGAAGAGAGTAAACACCTACGGGAGATAGTTATGAATTTAAGTGCAGTGGAAAAACACAGGAGCTCTGTACCAGGTTATGGGTCTGAATCTGGTTCTACTACGTGTATGAGCTTGAGACAAATGACTTAACATCTTTGAGCCTGTATGAAACGGACTCATGATAAACACCAAGCATGTAGCCCAGAGCCTGACGCCACAGGAGGTATTTGCTGAGGGAACATTCTGGACCAATTACTTCTGCATAAGATTCAGGGCTTGGCAGTAACTATAGAATTATGGGTTTTATAGCAGAATGACAAGCCTCTCACTGACCTGATTTAGCACCTTTATTAATGAAGAAGCCTGGGAGCATGGGCCAGAAGCTTTCGGGTCCAGTACTGCTTCTACCACAATTGTACTATATGACTATAGCAGGATTCCTTAAACTCTCTAGATTCCTAAGATGTACCCTGCCTCCCAAATAGGGTTACTGGGATGCTTCAGAAGTCAGATCTCATTGCCAATATTAAGGGTCCTGTGTAAGGTAACAATGGTAGACAGCACACAGTGGGGGCTGGAGGCCAGCATGAAAGAAATATAATCTGACCAAGGTCACTGTGCCTATGGGCTGGGATATGTGAATGTTAGCTTAGCAGGAGGCCATGGAAATTTTCACAGACCAAATTGGCATTTGGAGCTGAGCTGGAAAGCTGTGAACACAGGATGTTACTGCAAATGGGGCTGGGGCCAGGCTGCTACCTGAGGTTTTGGCAGGCTTCACCCCCTGCCAGTTGATTGAAGGATGTTGGATCATCAGGAAACAGGGATTTTAAATGATCCCACAGGAAGGTGTGAATAACAACAGAAGCAACAAACAAAGGCAGCCAGGCCAGGTCTGACTGGGGGAGGCGGGGGCATTGGGTTGAGAGATACGTGAGTTCTCACTTTCTTCAACACTTTAGGAATTTCAGAGGAAGAACCCAGCTGGTATTCAAAGATGGTTGTGTGATAGATTCCTCCACCTCCCTTCCCTTCCTCCATCCATCTGTCCTGGAGGAGAAGGAAAAGTGGTGGCTGGAGGGAATGACCCACTTCTGGCTCAGGACACTGGCAGCCCTCCATGGGACAGTGTGGAGTGGACACTCGCTATACTTCTGGATGCCTAGCATGTGCCTTTACTTTTTCTCTAATAAGGTTACTTGGATTCTTTTGGGGGGAATTTTCTCTCCCTAGTATGTACAGTCTAGGTGAAGCTGTCAGTACAGGCATTCTGCCCTCCACTGGCCAATTAAACTCTCCCTTCTGTACTCTGAGTTGAGATGAGCGATGGATAAAGATTAGGGGGAAAAATAGCAACAACAACACAACGAAACTGCTGGGGAGTAACTGACACGAGGCCCTCACTCAACCTTTACTTATATCCACTACTTGAAACCCAGCTCTGCCCCCGTTTCTCAACTCTCCATCTATTTTTCGAGCCCCTGATATCATTCCCAGAAGTTCCATTTTGCGTAGGTTAGCTATGATCCATTTCTGTTTCCAAGGACAGACACAGAAACTGGCTCTGGCACTCTTGCTTGGGGTAGTTTTTGTAGAGGACATGTGAGGGGGCAGAAGAGCTTCCACCTTCTAACCAGGTGACCACAGGCAAGTCATTAAATCCCTCCCGGCCTCAACTTTTATAAAATGGAAATACTGTTACTTTGTAGAACTAATTTCATTCATTAGGATTAGGATTAAATGCATTAATTTGTTCATCTATTTACTATATGTCTAGCAGCCATTATTTTATTGGTACTCCAAGGAACCAGAAAAGTGATAAGACAGACATAGCATAGTCCTTGTCTTCATGGAGCACAGAGTCTCCTCGGAAGAGAGTCACTAAACTTAACGTTTACAAATGTAGTGATGTTATAATACTTCAAGGCACTGTGGGCATGGTTAATAAGGGGATCCAGGAATTCAATAGAGGGCCGCATATGGAAGGCCCTTAGCAACTGTGACTTTCTTTCCCCTTTCTTCTCCTGTTTTCTTCATCATGGTTCTTACCACAGAATAGCCCCCTTATATCCATGTTCTTACAGTAGAAGGAGGACACTCCAGAGAAATCCTGACTTGATTCAGTGACTGAAGATTTGCCTACTGTGTTAAAAGCAGAAGTTGGAAACCACTCATCCCAACAGACAGGACAACTTGGTGGGGAGTCCTTACCCCAAGATAGAGGGGGCCAAAATTTAAATGATGAAGAGAAAAGGAAGGTACTAACACCTTCAGATTTTTTTTTAAACGGAAAGCACATTAAAATATTTTTTTTCTTTTTTTTTTGACTGCATCGTACAGCATGCAGGATTTTAGTTCCCTGACCAGGGATCGAATCTGTGCTCCCTGTGGTGGAAGTGTGGAGTCAACCACTGGCCCGCTAGTGAAGCCCCATATCTTCAGAGTTGACTGCTTCTCAGGCTGATAAAGTTCAGTAGGAGTCAAGATGGAAGATGCTTGCCTAAAGTTGATACTGGCAAAACAAGAGCATGCAAATTCCTTGATCTACTAGGTACCTTTCTAGCATCACAAAGTCTCAAAAATGATTTACCCTATGTTAGCACCAGAAAATACTTTAGAGGACATTTAGGAAGCTCTTTCATTTTCAGATGGGAAGCCAAAGCTCACTGGAATTAAGTCTCTTATCTGTCGTGGGTATGTAACCTGTGACACATTTAGACATTTGCTAAACAGTGAGAGAGCCCAGACTGGTTCCTTTTTCAAGTAGACAAATGCTGATGGATATGCCTCCTGAAAATAGGTCTAGGTTAACCTCTTGAAGGGCAGGGGCAAAAGGAATGAGGCTCTGTGCTAGGTACTGGGGAGGGACAAAGATGGCAGCTTTAGAGTCCTTCTGACATAGCTGGGAAGCTGAGACACACACCACCCCATATAATCACACAAAGGAGCGATACATGCGAACTGCCCATTGGCCATGGTCCCAGAGATGCACTGGTACCACTTCCCTCTCAATATCTCTGAAACCCATCTCATCATTTCTGTCCACTTTTTTCCCCAGTCTCCTACTGGAGGTACCTTTTTCTCAGAGGCCTGTATCTATTAATAGTAATAATATCTTCCATCACAAAGACTTGAAATAATACATTCCTGTCTGTTCCTCATCCCCACATCCAGTAAGTCACTAGGTCCTGTTGGTCTGATCCTTAAATTCTACCTCATCCTGTCCAAAGACACCAAGAAGTATTCTTAATACACAGCTCTTACGTCATCCTCCTGCTCAAAATCCTTCAGGGCGCTGCAGAGGAATTTGTAGAATGAAGCCCAAACTCCTTCACTGAACATCTGTGGTTTCTCCTAATCTACTCCCAATTCGTATTTCCTCTCTTAGGTTCTGCTACTTTCCTAAATATCAGCTGTGTCTTTTATTTATTTGGTTCTTTGACATCTGAGGCTTGCTGACCCCAGGAGGGCTGCTTCTCCCAGGGTTAGCCAGTTCCTAACCCCTGAGTGTACCTTTCAAAGGCAGAGCAATCAATTCAGAGCCCATATCCCCACCACCTCCTCTATTGGACTCTCACACCAGGACTACTATTCCCCTGCCCTAAACACCCCAGGGCCAAATACCAAACAACTGGGAATGATCTCTGTGCCCCAAGCCCTCTGATATTCAGATTTGCCAGTCCCAAACCTGTTCGTCCTGTCTTGCCCACTTCTTTCCCCAGAAATCACAATAAAGCCTCTTGCCCATGCTTTCCCTGCTCCCCCTGCTCCCTGACCTGAGTCTCCCCTGAGTGGTCCCCATGGTTTGGCATGCTCCCTTCTCCTGGGAACCAGGAATATATTTTCCTCTTTTTTTTTTAATTTTTATTTTTACTTTATTTTACTTCACAATACTGCATTGGTTTTGCCATACATTGACATGAATCCACCACGGGTGTACATGTGTTCCCAAATATGAACCCCCCTCCCACCTCTGGTGCACGGGAATATACTTTCAATGACAGTCCTCTTCCAATCGGTTGTTCTTGTCAAACCTAAATAATAACAAAACCCATAAAGGAACATTATGTTCTAGAGTAGCACTCTCTTTCCCAAATAAGACCTGTTCTCCTGAACCCATGTCTTTGTCGGTGCTACTTTTCATCCTCAAAATGAACTCCCCCTGCCATTTCTGCATCTTAGGATTCTACCTGTCCTTTAATGCACTCTTATCAGCACTGGCTTGAATCACCGGTGACCAAGATGAGTGTGTGAGGTTCAGAGTGGTTCGTGACTGGTACTCTATGACAACTAGGTAGAAGGCACGGTCAGGCCTCAAAGCTTAGAAGGCTTTCTTTGTGTCCTTTTCCATCATTGTATTGGCTCAGGTCCTTTGAATATGTGCAACAGAAACAGACAGCTAGCCAACTTGAGCATAAAAAGGAGTTCCTGGAAGGATGTGGGGCGGTTCAAGTCATTGGAGGAGCTAAAGGGCCGGACCCCAGATGAATCGGGAACAAAGGCTTGCAGTCTCAGCGAGATGAGTACTTGCATCTTCACTCAAAATCCCAGTCTTCAATAGGACCCAGCTCAAGTCCACTCCGTTAGTTTCAAATAGCTGAAGGTAAACATTTGAGAGACCCTACCTAGTCAGACACAGTAAACCCCAAATCATTTGGCTGTGGCAGGGTGTTTGGGAGGGGACAAGGTGACCAAACACTACTGTGATCATCACTCCTGTGTGTGAGAGACTCTTCCCAAATAAAAAGAGAACTGTTGAGACCTGGGCACATACCCTAACTCGAGTTGCCTACAGCCATCTTTCTAATGTTTTAAATACTATGTTCTCCAAATAAAATTGGATAATGGAAGGGTTTGGTTAAAACAGCTCCAAAGCAAAGCATCTTTAACAGTTCCACAAATAGTCATTGAATCCTTATTCTGTGCAACGTACTATGCTAGACACTGGGTGGGAAGAGAAATATGGCTGGGATGTGAACAGCCGTGAGACCTGGCTCCAGGAGAAGACAGGCATATAAACCACAGCAAAGCAAGTCAGGATAAAGGAAGCGATGCCCCAAGAGGCACAAAGTGCTGTGAGGTTTCACAACATGGAGAGATTCCATAAAATTCATATATGGTGGAAAACTAAAAAAGCTCAAGTCCATATTTTCCTTCTTACTGCAACTTCATCATATGCTGGAGAGATTATGCATGGCTCCATGTGGAATGGAACACAGTGTTCTTATTTCCACCTACTGCAGCCCAGCTGCCAATTCAAACATCTGTCATGCCTTAAATGTGCACTTAGGGAAGCATCAGGTGCAGGGAAGTGTGCCACTTCCAAGCCCCTGCTTCAGTGGGCTGTGTCAACAAGGTATCTGGGAAGGAAAAAGGGAATTGCCAAAGGAGAGTCATGCCTAGACTCTGGTGAGGAATTCAGATATTCAGGGAGACACTTCTGAAAATGTATGGGCACAGATAAGAAGAAAGTTGCGTGGAATTCTTGCATCTAGGGTTAAGGACAGAGTCCTTTGCCGATAACATCACCATACAAGGAGTTTCCAAAACTTTTCATAATAACTCAAGAGCCACAGGCTCAAGGCTGGGCTGTTGTAACATATTTGGATCCATCTCACTTTATGGTACTGAGAATGAGAATTTAAACATGTTGGTCCTGTCAGGATTATGCAAGCAGCCTCTTTATTGAGAGCACCAGGTGTACCTCTTGACCTCCAGGGGTCAGGAAAGATCAGTCTAGGATCTGATCTAGGGGCTGGGAATGCCAGGGCTTCTTCAATTACTGCCAGCCATTTGGCTTAGGAGAAGCCAATGGCACCCCACTCCAGTACTCTTGCCTGGAAAATCCCATGGACGGAGGAGCCTGGTAGGCTGCAGTCCATGGGGTCGCTAAGAGTTGGACATGACTGAGTGGCTTCACTTTCACTTTTCACTTTCACGCATTGGAGAAGGAAATGGCAACCCACTCCAGTGCTCCTGCCTGGAGAATCCCAGGGACGGGGGAGCCTGGTGGGCTGCCATCTCTGGGGTCACACAGAGCCGGACACAACTGAAGCAACTTAGCAGCAGCAGCAGCAGCATTTGGCTTACCTTTAGTCAATCGTTACAGGAAGAGGCAGGGCTCTAGGGAAGGCAAAGGAAGGGAAGGCTGAAGAAGCACGAGATCTGGGGCATTCAGGAGGGAGGGGTGTTCCCTGGTGGCTCAGCAGTAAAGAATCCCCTGCAGTGCAGGAGATGTGAGTTTGATGCCTGGGTTGGGAAGATTCCCTGGAGAAGGGAATGGCAAACCACTCAGGATTCTTGCCTGGAGAATCCCATGGACAGAGGATTCTGGCTGGCAATAGTCAGTCCATGGGGTCTCAAAGAGTTGAAAAGGACTTATCAACTAAACAACAATAAAAAGAAAGGGTGCATATGCCTGGAAACAGGGCAGGAAAACACAGTAGTCATTACCTTGGTTTTCACTATTGAAGCAGGGGAGACTAAACGATCAGTCTCACCTTTAGCAGGAGAGCACCAGGAGGTGATCTGTTGAGGGAGAAAACGAGCCAGTCAGTTAATATTTCTGTAGGCCCACTTTGTGTCAGGTACTGTTGCCTTTTTTTTTTTTTTTTAACCTGGCAAATTACTTAGAGACAGAGAAAGCCCCTGTATTTGCCCCTGAAAACTTACAAAGATGTGGCAGACATTTCCTCACCCTTTAATGCATAAATGGGTTTCATCCCTAGAACGCAGCTCTCTTGCAGCCAGGTGATCAGCCTCCAGCCCTGCGTCAGAAAGCTTAGAACACTTTTGTTTGGAGGTTGAGGGTTCATGCTCATGCATGGATGAGGCACCTCAATCTTAAGACTCCAGTTGGTATTGAACGGGAGTCAGAGTGGGTAGGGGTGGATTTAATGCCCTGCTTATAGTCGTGAGACGAGCAGAGCCTCACATTTAGACTTCTGACATTTATCTCCAGATGAGGTTGTTTTATGGAACTATATGAAACATTTTGTTTTTCAAGAACAACAAAAAAAGGTTGAATATCAACAATTTCAAGGCTTAACATATAACATACATTGTAAATTATATATATGTTAAAGATGTTAATTTGTTAGATGAAATATTTATAAATTACATTTTTGTAAACCTACTTTGTCATCTTGTCATTTTCTTAAAAATAACGTATGGGGACCTTTAAGGAAAGATTTAGGGCCTTCTTGACTCTGGCTAACGCTGCCTCTACCTTGAGACCCTCTGACACACATGGGCATGTGCCTCATGTGCTGGTCAAGACCCAGAGCACATCTTTAGAAATGCTTCTTGTGCTCAAGTCTGGGCCTTTTTCTGAATGCTGCACCTCAGCCTCCTTTCTTTATCTGTCTAAATCTAACTTCTGTTGCATATTTTTATATCATCATATCTATTTGGTCACCAGATGACTGCTTACAGATATCTCTTCAAATCTTCTGCAGCCTCCCAAACTCTTGCTTTGTAAACCATGTTCAACTTCCTACAAAGTTTGACATGAATTCTAAATCCACTCAAGAATTCAGACCAACATAAAATCTATCCATTTAGAGCAGCTGCTATCAAAGCCCACCTGGCTGACTCAATGTACAGATGTTACCATAGAGGTGGGAAAAGGGCCAGTAGAGGTCCCTGCTTCCAATCCTCTTACTCTGCTTCATTGAGTTCTTCAAAAAGAACAAAATCAGTTGCTTCACTGTGATCATACTGTGTGCCTATGTGTATAGTATAGTTCAGTTCAGTTCAGTTCAGTTCAGTCGCTCAGTCGTGTCCGACTCTTTGCGACCCCATGAATCGCAGCACACCAGGCTTCTCCATCCATCACCAACTCCTGGAGTTCACCCAAACCCATGTCCGTCGAGTCGGTGATGCGATCCAGCCATCTCATCCTCTGTTGTCCCCTTTTCCTCCTGCCCCCCAATCCCTCCCAGCATCAGAGTCTTTTCCAATGAGTCAACACTTCGCACGAGGTGACCAAAGTATTGAGTTTCAGTTTCAGCATCAGTCCTTCCAATGAACACCCAGGACTGATCTCCTTTAGAATGGACTGGTTGGATCTCCTTGCAGTCCAAGGGACTCTTAAGAGTCTTCTCCAACACCACAGTTCAAAAGCATCAATTCTTTGGCACTCAGCTTTCTTCACAGTCCAACTCTCACATCCATACATGACCACTGGAAAAACCATAGCCTTGACTAGATGGACCTTTGTTGGCAAAGTAATGTCTCTGCTTTTGAATATGCTGTCTAGATTGGTCATAACTTTCCTTCCAGGAGTAAGCATCTTTTAATTCCATGGCTGCAATCACCATCTGCAGTGATTTTGGAGTCCAGAAAATGCGCTCATTTTTCAACAGGTATTTACCGAGACCTGATTTTATGGCAGGCAGTGAAGATTCAGTGGTGCAGATGGACATAATTCTTGTTATTAGGAAGTTTATAGTCCAGCAGGCGATATAGGTAAGACTGAAGATATAAGCTCTAAAAGCTATGTACTGGAGGGTACAGCACACTATGGGAGCACAGTCATGTCTTAGCATAGAGGTCTGAGTGTCTACTTGTCCCAAACACTGGATTCTACTTGTCCCCAAATCTAGACTCTAGAGAATGAGATGATAAATAAGTAAATTAGGAGGCCTGTTTAAGGAGGCAACATTTGAGGAGGGTACTGAATGGTGACAGGACCTAGGAATTGGGGAAGAAGGGTACCATGCACTAAACGCAGGATGAAAGACCCAGGAAGCTTTCCTGGAGGTGATGTCTGAACTGAGTCCTGAAGGATGGACAGGAATTATCCACGTGATAGTGGCTGGGGTTTGGTGGAAAAGTGTTCCAGGCAGAGGAAGCAGGATATGCAAAAACCCAGGAGAGAAGGGTGGAACATCTGAGAAGTTTGTGGCCGTGAAAGATGAGTGTGTGATAGATGATCATTATGTTTTGACTGTGTAAGGGCCAGTAGTTTTGTGTACCTTCTTGCCTGTTTCAGTAGCCTTACTGATCCACCAGTCCAAATTTGTCTAGACAGCTGACAGAACGTGCCAGAGGAAATCCTGCCATCTGGTGGACAGACAGATCATCACCCTACGTAAATGTGATGCTACTTCAGGGTCAGGCTCATAGCATCCCAGATTAGGGCAATTTTCCACTCAAAAGGTATAAAAGCCCTGATATGCTTTAAAAACATTAAAAGGTTAAGGAAGAAATCTATACAAATATTCCCCTGTATGGGGGAGATGAAGGGAAAATTGGGGTAGAAAAAAACAGCTGTGTACTGTGTGATTACATCCAGGGCCCATGCTCTCACTTATTCCTCCAAACAATAGATAGGCATAGCAACCCCGTTTTGCAGCCGAGGAAACCAAGACTCACAGTGAAGGCAAAAGACTTGGCTGAGTCCTTTACGTTATGCTGCCTCTAGTCAGGGTTTGTTTTTGTTTTTTAACTTGTTTTTAATAGAAGGAGAAGTGCTTTACAATGTTGTGTTGGTTTCTGCCATATATCAACATGATTGGTTTCTGCCATACATCGGCATGAATCAGCCATAGGTATACACATGTCCCCTCCCTCTTGAACCTCTCTCCCACCTCCCACCCTATCTCACCCTTCTAGTTTGTCACAGAGCACTGGATTTGAGCTCCCTGCAACATGCAGCAGGTTCCGGTTAGATAGCTATTTTACACATGGTAATGTATATATGTCGATGCTACTCTCTCAGTCCTCCCACTCTCTCCTTTCCCCACTGTGTCCTTAAGTCTGATGAACCTGTTTGGAGGGGAGGAATACTCAGACATAGGGGATTTGTTTTTCATTTGACTGTGCCTCACAGCTTGTTGGTGGGCTACAGTCCACGGGGTCGTAAAGAGTCGGAAATGACTGAGCAACTTCACTTTCACTGGGCTTCCCTGGTGGCTCAGAGGTTAAAGCATCTGCCTGCAACGCGGAATACCTGGGTTTGATCCCTGGGTCGGGAAGATTCCCCTGGAGGAGGAAATGGCAACCCACTCCAGTATTCTTGCCTGGAGAATCCCATGGATGGAGGAACCTGGTGGGCTACAGTCCACAGGGTCGCAGAGTCGGGCACGACTGAGTGACCTCACTTTCACTTTACAACTTGTGGGATCTTAGTGCCCCAACCAGGGATTGAACCTATGCCCTTGGTAGTGAGAGCACGGAGTCCTAACCATTGAACAGCCAGGGAATTCCCTCGGATTTATTTTTAATTGACAAAGGGTGAGTAAGGGGGCATTAGTTCCCCTTACTTTTTAAGTGTGAGGACCTCAGTGAAAATACTTAAGGCCCCATTTGGTGCTCAAATGGTCTTAAAAGACTGTGTTTTACTCAGTAATATATACATCAGCTGGTTCCCAAAGAAGAGAACCTCAAATGCCACGTTATGAATATAACAGACATATTTTCAAAGCTAAAAAACTAGAATGCGTTTCTAACAATTTCACACTACTTCTAGTTAAAAAGACATTCCATACAATTTGGATGCAGAAAATGTTGGAATTCTCAGAACACATCAATGAGCACTGACATTTTTGTAATAGAAGCTGCCTCAGGAAAATCCAAGATGAATAGGGTTCTGCATGTATGAAGATGAATCGCGTTAGCAAAGCATAATAATGTATATAACGGTTTACCATAGGTATTTACACATGCTTTTAAGTCCTTACTTGGCACACAGTAGGCACTAAAACCATGACTATAATAATTATAAAATTTTTGCTCACTTGCCTCTTATACAGGGATGTTAAGGGTTACTACAAACAGAATGTCCACCAGCTGTTCTCTGTCTCTGAGGTCAGCGCAATGGGAATTGGAGTGGAGAAAAATTAGAACTGATACGGATGGGAAGGGGGTGAGAAGCTGGGAAATTTTAAGACAGACGACCACAGGAAAACATTATAATCCTATAGATTTTTAAGAATATAAGGGCTGAGATTATGTTGTTGGGGTTTGGAAATAACCCCTGGTGTCAGTCAGGTCCTTAGTCAATCCCAGTTTTGACTGAGTACTTAAGTCTCTAAAGTGTTGATACAAAATGTATGTGTGGGTTGGGGAGAACATAAAACAATCTCTACCTTCTTATGATTTGAGTATAGGGAACTGAGAAAACGATCATTTGAAATGGGATGGGATGGGACTACTGAGAGCCTACTAACAGTGGATACATCTGGCTAAGGGAGGGAAAGGCAACTACAAGTCCAAAGACCACTTTAGGGCTATGCTGAACCTAAAGCCTGGCATTAAAATCTTGCCTTCACTTACATTTCATATGCAAGGAGAGATGAGGCATTTATTTTTCCTACAATTTGGTGTCACTCCCTATAAAATAAATTGTACCAAACAGGAAAACAGGCACCCTTACTAAGAGAGGTTTTGGCTTATATCTTCCCCCCAAAAGTAAATTAATTAAATGTAACTTAAATGTATTCACTCAACAAATATTCATTGAATACTTGCTCAATAAATGCCTCAGTCATGTCCAACTCTTTGTGACCCTATGGTCAGGGTCAGGTTCCTCTCTCCATGGAATTTTCCAGGCAGGAATACTCTGAGTGTAGCCATTCCCTTCTCCAGGGGATCCTCCTCCTGACCCACGGGTTGAACCCAGGTCTCCCACGTTGCAGGCAGAATCTTGCATCTAAGCCACCAGGGAAGCCCCTAACACTTAAATGCATTCACTCAAGAAACATTCACTGAACACTTGCTGATGCTTCTTCATAATACACAATATAGAGATGTAAAGATGCTGATATTTAACACATAGAGAGTAATAATGAGTTTTTTTTTTAAGTTTAAAAAAAATTTTTAAGGGGAGTACACATTTAATATGGCCATTTATGGAGTTTTAAAAAAAAAGTTAAAATGACAAAATGGACACTCACAGAACACCAGACATTCATTTCACTAACCGTGGGGAGAAGTGTAAAGGAGCATTGCTAATACTTGTCTAAAGATTACTCATATATGTATACATACAGTGGGGCTGGTTTTTATTTCAGTCAGAACATTAGTGTGTAGGAAGACCAGCAACATGCCAGAAGAAACAGAGAAACTTCTATCGGGTGAAAAAGCAGTAAGATGAGTGTCTAGAGAAATAAGAAGGTGGCTGGATTCCCCGGACCCCTGATCTTTTGCTTACAGACAGAGCTGAAATAACAATGTGAGGCTACAGAGCCATACATCTGTTTCTGATTTACTGTCTTAGTCTTGTCCTAGTTGGAGTCATTTCTAGATCATATGCTAGTCTTCAGAGAAGTTACAGAAGGAATTTATACTAAGGGTGAATACATGATTAAGCACAGATTAAAAAAACACACCATGAATAGAACATAGATAAGAAACGTAAGCAAAAGTTCTGATCAGGAAGAACTGTCAGATGGCTCTTTCACTTTCTGATGTGTGCCACTCACCCTTGCAGCTGACAGTTACTGTTCTGATTTCAGGATGTCAGAAGCCCATCCCTTGATTCATCTTCTTGGTTCCTGCTAGAGAGTGACTTTGGCCTTCTCTAAATCAAGTACTAGAGATGATTCTAGAAGCTATTTTATCCTTGATATCCCTTCATAAGATAGGATTTAATTTTCTAGTGCTAAATCCTTACCTTCCTCAAAGAATTGCTTCAGTAGGGTACAAGATGGAATCTGCCTAAGGGATAGGACAGCATCATATGCATTCAATTTAAAAGAGCATTTTGCTCATGGTGCATCAGGATCCTAAGCCATTCACATTTTGGGTATCCCCTGAAAGGTCTAGTGGCGAGGACTCAGCACTTCCTTGGTCAGGGAACTAAGATCCTATAAGCCCTAGCACAATGAAAAAAATTTAAAAAATAAACCATTTATGTCCATTTTGTAGTCATCTCTCTTGCCTTATAAAAGTTTTGTACACACTCTCCAAATAAATTTTTATGCTCATCCTTTTGAATTCTTTTACATACCTTGATAGTTTTTTAAAGTACTCAAAACAGAGATCTGGGAAAATTCTATTCTTTTAGTTCATTTTCCTCTATTGAGGAAAAAAAATTAGCAGGTCAGTTTAAGCACAAACTATTTTGCAGTTACTTTGTTCAGAACTTCACTTTTGTAATTTTCTCACCCAACTTGAAACTGCATTTCAAAGATCATGGCTTTTCACTTCAGATCTCTAAAATGTCACTATTTACTATATACTTGCCTTAGCACTGACCTTTGTGGTTACTTTGCTGAAACTCTTGCTGTAATTTGACACAGTATTAACTACTTCTGATTACTTACCTAGTTAGTACATGGGTGATAATACCCACCTTTCAAGAAAGGAAGATAGTTCAAACACACAATTTGACAAAATTAGGAAACGGCAACATCAGTTCTAAGAATATAGGAAAAAAATCTGAACAGACAACTGACATTTCTTCCTGGTGTTAGATAGTGTTCTTTAAAGACCACAGACAGCACGCACAGTTGTAGGCGGAAACAATCCATCTGCAGACACTGGCAGACAGCATTACCCGCCAAATTTGGCCACAGTTTCTTAAGATAAATAACTTTTCGGTGACGCGAAGGGCTGAAATTACATAAACAGCAGAAATTACTAAAACCTAAGCCTACGAGTTTTGTGGGTTTCAAGATTTCATGCAATCAATATTCTGACATCTGTAACACCATTTTGTTGCTAAAATGCTGATGCCAGAAACAGATTAACAACATTACTTGATGACTTTTGTTCTGATTTTGAAATAAACTAAGTTTAATTCTTTGGAATAACCATTCTTGAGCCACATTTTCATTTAGGTCATTAAGACAACCATAAGCATCTCCTTATAAGGAAAAGTTTCATTAAAAATGCTGGAGAGCTGCAGCCTGTTTCGAAAACCAATACTTGTAGCTTGTTACATTAATAGTTCTAGATGTCTATGGCTTATTAGATGAAAATACCCATAACAGCTTTATCTCAAGAGTCTGAGCAATAAGAATTTTAAAAAGCTGACAATGAAAAATAGCTGAATATTCTGGGAACTTACAAAATAATAGGAAATGGCATTAACTAGTTATCTTCTCAGTCCTTCCCTAGAAATGACTATTCTGTCTAATATCTTTTAGGGAGATGTCTGAGTTTATAAAATAGTCTTCAGAAGGCTGAAAAACCTGAAGAATATGAGAAGCTCTTTGCTAATCTTTATCCACAAAACAGCCAAAATTGAGGCAACATTATCTAGTTGGATTGAAATTCCCTGAGAACTAATTTGTAACACTGCATATCTTTCGGAAGACTAGCTCCCTTTTCCTTCCCTTGCATAACCACCAAATTCTATTCTTAAAAGTCGAATGTTTCAACTTTTCTATTCAAAAGACATTAATGGAAAGTTGAAACAATAACCCTGAATATTAAACTTTCTAGAGAATGTCTCCTTACTTGCATTTTTAGTAAATTTTTCTTCCTGTTAATTTTCTGAGAACATGTTGATTGTGAACCCACATTTCTATAAAAAATTATCTATCTTTCATAAATTACTCGAGTCAGGTCTACATCTGCTAATCTATTACCTATTATTTCTTTGAGAGAGAACTCATTAATGCCAGAAGGAAAATGTACCTAGTGGTCAATACTATTTTTTTAAAAAATGCATTTTTCAAATGAGTAGTTTCTGACACTGACATAAAAAATACGAGGATGACTTTATTAAACATACAAATTCAAGAACATTCTTTTTTTTTTTTTTAAGAGAAAAAACTATAGCATTAGAAGACAGCAGATCAATAACCATGGTATACAAGTATAATACTTGCCAAATGGAATATGGATTATGGCAAACTAACTTCAATGCTCAAAACAACAAAATGAATGTTAAATCCCCCTAAGTTGTATTATACTCTGTGACTACCAAGTGGGAAACTTCTCAGCAGACCTACACCCCTAGACTCAATTCCCTTAGTAAATCTGACATGTTGTCATTGATATATATATATATATGTAATTTTTTATGTCACAATACATAAACCTCTATCTTAGTTCTTTTTCTACTTTGCCTACTTCATTTAGCACTCTTTCCAATGCACCAAAGACTCTAGGAAGCGTCTTCCTCTGACCAGGACCGACTTACTCAAAATAGGATAGAGAGATCTGAATGGCTCTAGGCAGAGGAGGAATCTCCAATAACACTGTCAATTCTGTGTTCACTCTCCTTTTAGCAGCTACCTAATTATATCTATGACAAAATGCAAAAACCATATATATTCAGAGAAAAAGAAAAGCATTTTGAACTCTGAATCTTTACCTTGGTCCCACAGCTTCCCTTTATCAACACATTATTTTAACTTTCCAACTATGAACACAGGCGGTATTTAACAAAGTACCCAGAAGCCTTGGAAAGCACCACAAAATTTCCAAGGAGAATGTGTTTTAGATGTGGGTAGAGAAGGCAGAAAAATCAAGAGAGAAACCATTAAGAAAAACATGGCAATTCACACAAAAAAAGTATTAAAAAATGAATAAATAAAACTCAATTTTAAGTAATATCCCAATATTTTCTCATTGTTTTAGTGTTCATAAAAGGTATAATCCATGCCTCTAAAAAAGGAAATTATCTTCTCTACCTCCAGAATAATTAGAGGACCAGCATCGGGTTGAGTTTTCCAGAAATACATATAGCTCAAAAAAAAAAACAGAAAACTTGAAGGTTTTTGACTCACTGAAGTCTTTAATCCCTGTCACAACCCTCAATTTCAAGACTCATACCTTGAAGCCCTATGTACCAGGCTAAAACTGTTCATATTTCTGCAGATGGCAGTGACAAACAATTAGGTAAATGAAAGATCTGATTCTTCCTGGGTAGATCTAAAAAGATCATTTTGTCAGTCCAAGAACTATCCTAGGGAACTTAAGTCATCTTAATCTGTATTTTAGAATCTCCTAGGAGAGCAAATATTAAATAAATTAATTCACCCTGACCTGGTCTCTAATCAAGAATTTATGGCTATTACAAGTAACTCTTTTTTACTTTACCTCACAATACATAATAATAAACATTAAAGAATAATCATAAACTCATATCTTTAAAAAATGGATGCAACAAAGCTTCCGCTGCTGTTATTCTTGAAGCTGGATTCAGATCTAGGAGTTTATCAAGCAGGTCATAGGCTTCATCAGGCACCTCATCCCAGCCTTCTAGACTGGTAGCAGACGCCTCAAAATTGCCCCCACAGCCACTGCTGCCACCTTCATATGATGAACTCCCTGAGGGCTGCGCTTGAGGTGTCTGTATGCAGTGAACAATTTTATGGTTTTCTGTCTTCTCTGAAAAAGCTGGGTCATGAGAACTGCACTCCTGTATATCACTTGTTAATTTAGGAGTGTGAGAATTTACACCTCTAAGCTTCTCACAAAGTTTTCTCAAGTCTTGTGCTGGAACTTCTTTGCTACACAATATTGACTTGCCTAAAAGAGAAAAAATATACATATATCATATTATTTGAATATATCAGAAGTCTCTCCCATGAGAAACATGCAAGTCCAACTGTTTGCTCTGTGCATATATTTACACTGAATGGGAGATACAGCACCATGTGCTGTATTTTAGTTGTGTTTTACATCATGCAGTTGAAGGTCAACTCATAAAGTGGGAGATGGTAAGTAGAAAACAGTGCCTTAATAAGTAACATAAAGGACTCTCCTGACTCTGCCAAAATCTTCAGCTTCATCGTATTCTATAATCTTTAATCAGCTGCAGTTCCCATTCCCTCTTCCCCTTCCAAGCTTCTACATGTTTCTGACCACGTTTCCTGTCTTTGATGAGGATGCCCTGCACCCCCTCCACCCTATGCCCAGAATACTCCCACTTACATCACCACTCAGTTCAAGCATTACTACCTCTATGAGGCCTGACACTCTCAGAGTTGATCATTCTAAGCCTCTGTTGTATCCTGTGACAACTTCTATTATTCCTTTTGCAGTTCTGTATTGTAACCTGTATTGTAATATCTGTCTGTCTCACCTACTAGACTATGAATTCTTTGAAGATAGAAGCTATCATTTTCTCAACCAACTGAAAAACATACTCATACAAGAACACAATTTCTGATGTAACAATCTTGCTTTCCTTTATGGTTCCATCTCTCAAGTATGTATGCCGTACTTCATTCTATTACTCTCAGATAAAATTTTCTTGTAACACTGGGTTTGTCGAAAGGTTCTTTTGGGTTTTGGGAAAAACTCCAAATGAACTTTTCGCCTAACCCAATAGTTTCCAATAAGGTACAAGGTTGTAGACTGACTCTGCTGCAGGACCACAAGCGCCACTGACTTTTCCTGGTAGATTAGACCGCGCCACTCGGATGGATAATCATTTTTGCAGTGGTTCTTACTCAGAAATAGCTCTTGGTCAAAATTACTTGTTTTCTCAAACTAACAAATGTCAACCCTTTCTATGTATAACATTTTTCTGAATCATATTTTCCAGGAAAAGGTGGGATGAGACCAGTATATGTATTTCCTGAAGTTCCTCTGATAATTTTGATATGCAACTTTGATTAAGGCACACTGACTCTGGGGCTGGGCAAGAGGCAGCCCTGACTTTTGAGGTGGGTTGACTGAAATTTTGTCCCAAAGGAGTGTCCCATAGTTTGTAGTCACTAACAGCAGAGAACTTTACGAACAAAGGACATGTTTATTTGTAAAGAGAATTTTGTAATAATTTATTAAGTGATCTGCAGGAGATTAGCAAAGGTATGTGTTTCATTCTATAATATAAAACTGCTTACCAAAAGTTTTAGCAGCCTGGATAGTTTCCCTGGATCCACGAATTGTCATAATTTGAGCCAAAGCAGTTAAATCATCACTTGCTTTATAAAATGGATATCTTCCACTAAGCAAAGAAAGGAATATGACGCCTGCAGACCACATGTCAATTGCTGTAACAGAAAACACACTTTAAAAAAAAAATCCCCAATCTATGATACTTCTACATCAGTAGCTCTCAGTCTTTACTGTGCATTTAAACCCTCTTAAGAACCTTAGAAGAATTCTGGTGCCCTGCCCCAATCTCCACAGAGGTTCTGATTTAATTGCGCTGGAGCAGGGCTTAGGCATCAGTTTTTTAAGTTCCTCAGGTGCTTTTACGTAATTTCAAAGTTGAGAATCCCTGGTCTAACATCCTTAATGCAAAATACAGTATTTCCTTTCTTGAGCAACATGAGAGTTGGTTAAGTTTAAAAGGACATTTTATCACTAAGTGAATGCACATTTTATAACATCAAAATACATCCAAAGTAGCTACATAGGAAAGAAAAATTGAATGCACCCCGTGAGTTACACAGCATAGTACTGAGAGTGTTTCACGTTAGTGAAAAGTATTAAACATTAGAAGTTCATCTTCAGCCAGATGCTAACCCTAACTTTTATTGTGGAAACTTTAATCTCTGTAGTTCTTGCAGTTATGACTAAGACCAGCTCAGCCTCATGTGAAAAAACTCATTAAAAAATTCATATTTAGGGATCTCTTCTCTCCTAATGGTTGAACTCCCAGTATCACCAGCCCCTTGACCACTGCATTATCTGACTTTCTTGGTTTCCTCTGAACCTCTGCCTTCTCCTTCAATGTTTTCTCCAAGCCGTAAGGGCTGAGTTTCCCCAGAGTTCCAACTTCTATCCTGTATACTCTCCCTGACTGGCCCTTCATCTACTTCACAGCTTCAATTATTAATACCTTTTAGGCAGTCCAGACCTCCCTGAACTTCACTTACTTTTTTTTCTGTTGGACATCTCTGTGGATTTCTATAAACATCTCAAATCAATAATGACCCCAGTCATCTTTATCTTTCCCTGTACACGTTACTTCTTTATTCTCCCCTTCCCTTGGTTACTGGTACCCATTCGAATCTCCCAAGCTAGAAATCTGATCAACATCCTGGATGTCTTTTCCCCACCAGCTCATACCCAAGTCCCACATCCAATTATCCATCAAGCTTGGCCGCCTTTCCAATTCTTGACTTTCTGCTCATTCCTATTATTAATGCCTCGTTCAGGTTTTCACCACCTCTCATCTGGACCTGCACACACCTCCTCTCTGCATACCTGCCAGAATGACCCATCTAGAATACAATTATTACCATCTTTTTCCCTAGAAAAACTTTCCAAAACCTACAGGATATAGTCTAAACCATGTAACAACTGTGATCCAAACTTGTCTACCTCTCTCCAGGTTGGTTTCTCACCACTCCTTGACTTTCACCATACATTCTAGCAACACTAAACTTTTATTGATTCCTGTATGACCATGCTATTTCTTGAGTTCCTCTGCCCACGAAATCCCCAATTCCAATTCATTCTCTTCTCAGACATTCTCTCTTCTATGAACCTCCTTCAATAATCCCTTCAGGTAAGAAGAGTTCAGTTCAGAGGCTCAGTCGTGTCTGACTGTCTGCGACCCCATGAATTGCAGCATGCCAGGCCTCCCTGTCCATCACCAGCTCCCGGAGTTCACTCAAACTAATGTCCATCGAGTCGGTGATGCCATCCAGCCATCTCATCCTCTGTCGTCCCCTTCTCCTCCTGCCCTCAATCCCTCCCAGCATCAGAGTCTTTTCCAATGAGTCAACTCTTCTCGTGAGGTGGCCAAAGTACTGGAGTTTCAGCTTTAGCATCATTCCTTACAAAGAACACCCAGGACTGATATCCTTTAGAAAGGACTGGTTGGATCTCCTTGCAGTCCAAGGGACTCTCAAGAGTCTTCTCCAACACCACAGTTCAAAAGCATCCATTCTTTGGCGCTCAGCTTTTTTCATTAAGTATCCCTAAATACTCTGTATAAAGTTTTATAACCATACTTAACAGTTACTTTATAATTATTTGCAAGTGTGTCCTGACTAGAGTGGAAGCAGATGGTTTTATTCATTTTTTTAGGTCATTAGCAAGCATAGAATAAACCCACAATCAATGAATACATTTCTGTAAAGTCCATAATATAAGTGAATATAACAGGATTCATCTATTCAATAAGATGTTTTCTGGGTTCCTGCTCCAGGACAACTCTTTCAGGTTACAGACTTTTTTCTTTTTCAACATAGTCTTGGAGGTCCTAGCTACAGCAATCAGAGAAGAAAAAGAAATAAAAGGAATCCAGATCAGAAAAGAAGAAGTAAAGCTCTTACTGTCTGCAGATGATATGATGCTGTACATATAAAACCCTAAACATAGTATCAGAAAACTACTAGAGCTAATCAGTAAATTTAGCAAAGTTACAGGATACAAAATCAATACACAGAAATCACTTGCATTTTTATATACCAACAATGAAAAATCAGAGAGAGAAATTAAGGAATCAATCCCACTCACTATTGCAACAAAAAGAATTAAATACCTAGGACTAAACTTACCTAAGGAGACAAAAGAACTGTACACAGGAAATTATAAGACACCAATGAAAGAAATCAAAGTTGACATAAACAGATGGAGAGATATTCCATGATTCTAGGTAAGAAGAATCAACACTGTGAAAATGACTATACTACCAAATGCAATCTACAGATTTAATGCATTTGATAGGGATCAAATTACCAATAGCATTTTTCACAGAACTAGAACAAATAATTTCACAATTCATATGGAAACATAAAAGACCCTGAATAGCTAAAGCAGTCTTGAGAAAGAACGCAGTTGGAGGAATCAACCTTCCTGACTTCCGATTATACCACAAAGCGAAGTCATCAAGACAGTATGGTACTGGCACAAAAACAGAAATATAGACCAATGGAACAAGATAGAAAGCCCAGAAATAAACCCATGCACCTATGGGTACCTTATTTTTGACAAAGGAGGCAAGAATATACAATGGGTCAAAGACAGCCTCTTCAATAAATGGTGATGGGAAAACTGGACAGCTACATGTAAAAGAATGAAATTAGAACACTTCCTAACACCATACACAAAGATAAACTCAATGGATTAAAGACCTAAATGTAAGACCAGAAACTATAAAACTCTCAGAGGAAAACATAGGCAGAACACTCAATGACATAAATCAAAGCAAGATCCTCTATGACCCACCTCCTAGAGTAATGGAAATAAAAACAAAAGTAAACAAGTGGGACCTGATTAAACTGAAAAGCTTTTGCACAGCAAAGGAAACTAAGCAAGGTGAAAAGACAACCCTTAGAATGGGAGAAAATAATAGCAAGTGAAACAACTGACAAAGGATTAATTTCCAAAATATACAGGCAGCTCATACAACTCAATAACAGAAAAACAAACAACCCAAACAAAATGTGGGGAAAAGACCTAAACAGATATTTCTCCAAAGACCTACAGATGGCTAACAAACACATGAAAAGACACTCAACATCACTCATTATTAGAGAAATGCAAATCAAAACTACGATGAGGTATCACCTCACACTGGTCAGAATGGCCATCATCAAAAAGTCTACAAACAATAAATGCTGGAGAGGGTGTGAAGAAAAGGGAATGCTCTTGCACTATTGGTGGGAATGTAAATTGATACAGCCACTATGGAAGATAGTATGCAGATTCCTTAAAAAACTAGGACTAAAACCACCATATGACCCAGCAATCCCAGTCCTAGGCATATACCCTGAGGAAACCAAAATTGAAAAAGATACATGTATCCCATTGTTCAATGCAGCACTATTTACAATAGCTAGAACACAGAAGCAACCTAAATGTCCATCAACAGATGAATAGATAAAGAAGTTGTGGTACGTATACAGAATGGAATATTACTCAGCCATAGAAAGGCACACATTTGAGTTAGTTCTAAAGAGGTGAATGAACCTAGAACCTATTATACAGAGTGAAGTAAGTGAGAAAGAGAAAGATACAGTATTCTAATGAATATATACAGAATCTAGAAAAATGGTACTGAAGAATTTATTTATAGGGCAACAAAGGATAAACAGACATAAAAAACAGACTTATGGACATGGGGAGAGAGGAGGAGGAGGGGGTGAGATGAATGGCAAGAGTAACATGGAAACTTACATTACCATATGTAAAATAGATAGCCAAGGGGAATTTGCTGTATGGCTCAGAAAACTCAAACAGGGGCTCTGTATCAACCTAGAGGGGTGGAATGGGGAGGGAGGTTCAAAACGGAGGGGATATATGTATACCTATGGCTGATTCATGTTGAGTTTTGACAGAAAACAACAAAATTCTGTAAAGCAATTATCCTTTGATAAAAAATAAATTTAAAAAAATCTATTTAACACTATTATACTGTTTTCACAATAACAAAAAAATTTTTAATCTAACACACAATCGTGTGTCACACAAGAATTTTGAGGTATTAGACAAACATAAAAAGTTACAAGTCTTAAGTTAGCAAAGACTACTAAATACAACTTTTCCCCCCACAAAGGTAATATTAAATTACTTCTAAATCATCTCATAAATAGATAAGCAAAATGCAATCTATTGGGGGAAAAAAAAAGGCAACACTAGATTTCATTAATAATACTATCTCAAAAAGGGAATGTCACACTGCTGCTGCTGCTGCTGCTAAGTCACTTCAGTCGTGTCCGGCTGTGTGACCCCAGAGACGGTAGCCCACCAGGCTCCCCCGTCCCTGGGATTCTCCAGGCAAGAGCACTGGAGTGGGTTGCCATTTCCTTCTCCAATGCATGAAAGTGAAAAGTGAAAGTGAAGTCGCTCAGTCGTGTCCGACTCTTAGTGACCTCATGGACTGCAGCCTACCAGACTCTTCCATCCATGGGATTTTCCAGGCAAGAGTACTGGAGTGGGGTGCCATTGCCTTTTCCGGTCACACTGCTAGAACCACTTATATAATTTAGTTAAAAGCAGAAGAGCTCAAATTTAGTCATAAGTAGACAAAAATCATAAGATGAAATTTATGGCAACCAATTTAACTGGATTTTGTATTTCTGGTGCAACATACCTGTAGTTTGATTGGGGCACTTCGTCAAGACCTCTGGTGCTCTGAATCCTGGTGTACCTGCCCTGGGTGCAACCTGTTGCCGCCTTATGATGATGAAATAAGTTTAATTATTTAAGACCAAAAATATAACACTCATCAGTTTAGTTCACAGTAAACTCTACTTTGACATCTGTATAAATAAAAGTTATTATAAAGTAAATGATAACCCAGTGGGATGAAAATCCTGGATTTTGCTTCTATAGGCCTCTCCCCACACACCAGTTCCTAGGCCTTATTTCAGAAGGGCTTCAAGGTACTTTCACACATAAAAAGAGGTAGTGTAGGATAAGAGTCATAACAGAAAAATAGAGTAAAACAGGAACTCTGGGATATAAAAAATTTCTGTTTGGCGTGATTAATTACAGAGATACTTGTTCACTTATACACTTGAGTTAATTTGTTCACTTATACACTTGAGTTAATCAGGAAAGGCTCATGAAAGCTTATGAAAGTCCTGAATGGAAAAAAGGAATTCATGTGTGGCAAAAGAGTTGGGAGGTGGGAGTGAGAGAAGAGCTCTAGTATTTGGTTCAGGTTACTCTACACAGGCAGGAATAAAGAAAAGAAGACAAGCTTAAATCACCAAAGTAAAGCATGCAATTTTGAAGTTTCAAAAGAGCTATCCCTACCACTACAAAACCATCTCATGTGAAAGCAAATGTGCTTCCCAAAGAGCACATGTGTGTAAAGGGACAAGCATGACAACAGCTGTCATCTACTCTTCAAGGTACTTATCTGTATTAGTACCTGTGCTGTTCACAGAACCGCCTTTCTCCTTTTCACTCACTTATATCAATTGTCCATCAAAATCAATGTAATTTCTCATCTTGTCTGGCACCATACTGGTGGTTTTACAGCACCATCAAAACACATTACCTTGAAAGGCAAATACTGCAAACTTTATCTGTTGCGTAACAGTCACAGGTCAGGCTAGCTGGGCAAGAACTGGCAGTTTTCCTCATCACACCACTATTCATAACTTTTGTAGAAATGGTCTTCTTTTTTGTTCCTAATTTTCTAGACAGTAAATCCACAGTCTTTGACTGCTTCATAAGCTGTAAAAGAAAAGTCATAGTCTCTATTTTCACGACATTTAACATGATGCTAGTATATGCTAGTAACAGTAAAAGCAATAGGGGAAGTATAACTTTCAAAACTGCTGAACAGGCTGTTGGAATGTAAACAAACACTTGCCTATCAAAACATTTAAGGCCTTTTTAGGTTTCTGTGTTGAGTAAACATAAAAATTTACTAACAGGTCCTAGTTTGGTGAATATTTGAATTGCACTTTATTAGAACTTTCCCTGAAATGTTACAAAAGTATAAAACAGTTACGTTCTAGTGTCTAACTCCATTTCAGAACTGTAAACTGCACAATTACATCAGCTAAAATCGGTTTTCATTTGTTGCTCATGCTATCTAGCTGCTACAGGATATCTTCAGTCCATTTAAAACCATTTAACATTGATGAAAATTCTATAAACTTTACAAACATCTTTACACCATCAACTGTATCAGAAATGTGTTAGTTGTTGGGAGCTTACAACTCCAGCCAATGAGAGATAAGGCCATTCAGACATGGTCTAAGTGTTCCCTTAGAGAAAGAGCAACAATAGGCAGCTAATCAAAAATGATGAAAATTCCACTAGAAAAGTTCATACCTGGAGAAAATGAAAGCACTGACTAGATAGATGCTCAAAGCAGTAACACCTTCTGCTAAAGAAAAAAACCTTAGTAACTTACTGATAATAAAACCTAATCTAGCCATTCCCTAAATTCTCTCCAGTGTGACACTGATTGATGATTGCACTATTAAGCTACATTACTTACTTTCACTGCAGGGCTCTCATGTGAAATGGAGCTGTGTATATTGAAATTTCTTTCTCCAAAAACAGAGCGCTGGACAGAAAGGCCTACAGATCCCTCCTACAATACCAACAAAAACAAGGAAAAGAAGGATTATATCTGTAACACTTTCTGCCAGCTGTACTCTGCCATAGTTTTGAGAGAGTTAAGTGACATAAAACAAAAGCAGCTGCATCCAAGTCATCCTCAGGCACCAAAACACTTCTGTGAAAGGAGAAAATAGTCTAGACAGAGTTCTTCACTGCCATGCAGTGTTATCACAGTCCACAAATACACATAACTGAAAAATTATAAAACCACCTGCATGGATGTTACATGTTGCTGTGCAGCTAAAATGGAGATAGACACTTTGGAATTTTTTTCCTCTATAACTAACATTTTTCTTTTAAAAAGGATAATATAAACTTTACACATGCAGGGGTAAATTTATTATTTTCCATTTTTGTTATATAATACAATTGTAGTGACAAAGACATTATAAATCTACCAAACAAAATTTTTAGTTTTCAAATCATAAAACAATCCATTACAAATCTAACAAACTGAATATATAACAAGTATAAACAACATATATATATGTATTTTTTAGTTGCAAGTATCATCCTAGAATTAGAACTCCCTCTGTTGGACAGAGTACATTTCTAAAACTGTACTGGTACTTAAGAAATCAAAGAGGTAGAACCTTTCCATCTTTTCCGTGTTTAGTCTGAATTTGTGCATTTGTGTAGGGCCTTTTAACAGAAGTTTTTAGGGTAGACTGCTGATCCAGCTCTTTAGGTGCTGCTGGGCCACTCAATGAAATCTTGTTGCCGGTGATTACATAGGATTTATTTTGTGAACAGCTTTCCTGGTGAGCTTCAGACTGGACAAATTTGAGAAGCTCTATTTTAGTATCATGGGTTCCTTGGGCCAAACCAAAGTCTACCAAGGCATACCTATGAAACAAAAATAAGCATTTTTATTTCTCTGTAACATTGAAAGCTTAGTAACATCATAATATGCTCAAACCACATTCACACAGAAACTGTAAATCTTCTGGTGATAAATTAAGGATTTAAAATATTCCTGAAGAAAGAAAAGTTAAGTTTTACAGACAAGGTAAAACTTGTCTTAGACAATTTAATGGCTAACTATTGAAAATTAAGGAAAGATGTCTCCCACACAGAGAAAACATCTTTTCTCCCCTTCTTCCAACGGCTTGTGCAGACAAGGAAAGCAGATGTAAACACGATCCTTTGTTCTCTGGTGGTGGCAGAGATGGCATCATAGCAAATAATTTTTAATTAAACAAGTTTAAAATAAAAATAAATTAAAAATCATGGTCTAAATTTACAAGTCAGGAGTACAGAAGCCCAAGAAAAGAGGTTATGGTTCTATTTTCCTTACTATACGCAATATGATCCACTGTATAAACAGCAGTTGTTAAGTTGTCAGCTTACAATGCCTCTATGTATACCATCACCAGAAAAAAATAAAAAACGCAAAACTTTTAGTGTTGAAATAGGAAATTGGCTATGATGTGGGCCAATCCCCTCATTTACTAAAATGAAGCCCAGAAAAATGTATAAGGTTTAAAAAAACTAGACCCTTTCTAAGCCTCTTAGCTATTTCCACTGAGCCATGGCACATCTAACGATGTATACTGTCTTACTAACACACTTTTATCTTCTCCTTGAGGGTATTTTCCTTCCCGAACCACAGTGAAAATCTAAAACAGAAAAATCTGTGCATGGTTGTTGTGGTATGTTTTAAGTCAGAGAGATGGACCCCATAGCACAAATTCATTCAAGTATAAATATTTTCTGGTAACTTTCCATACTTACTTTTTCAAGCGCCTATTATATAAAAAATTGCTGGGCTTAACATCACGGTGAACAATACCAAACTGATGAATGCGTTTCAAAGCTTTGAACAGATTAAACATATATTCCCGTACTTCTTGAAAAGAAAGAGAATTCAAAACGTCCTAAAATAAAGTTATGAATAAGGTTATAAGATTGTTTTCAATGAAATATTTAGCCGATAAAAATTCAAGAAGTATTAAAACCTACCAAAAAGGACTCATGCTCCAGATATGGCATAGCAATAACCACATGATCATTTTTCCTAAAGCAGTATTTAACTCCCATGACATTGTCTTGCCCCCTAGTGGAAAAATGCACAATGAACTTTGGAGGAAAAAGGTCAAATGAACTGAAACTTTATGAAGTTTTTAAAAAAAATGCAATTTTAGCAATACATAAATAACACCAGGAAACTAACTTAAAGCCATCACCATATAAGATAGTCTACTCACTTAACTGAAGGTTTTTTTTTTTAAACAAAAACAGCACCAGTTATGAGGTTATAATTCAAAAACAAAGGTAATTATAGCTTTAAATGGGGAAGTGACAGAATGAGAAGGAAAAGATGACTAATAAAAATGAATTAACAAGACTTAGGATGATAACAGTAATAAATAAATCAATTAAAAATAGCTAATAATTATTGAACATTCACTACATGCCAAGCTCTGACCTAATCGATCAATCATAGTGATCAACAATTCAAATAACCTTCACAACAACCCTATAAGGATGGTACTATTATTCCCCCCTCTCCCCTTTTTTTAACAGATAAGGACACTGAGGACCAGAGAGGCTACAGAATTTCCCCAAGGTAACTAAACTAGCAGGTCATGAAGCCAGGATTTGAATTCAGGCAGTGTGCTCCAGACCTAGACTTAACCACCACACTACTCCATAGAAAAATGAGAAAAACAGGATAAACCAATTTCCATGGTTTTGAGTCTGAGTAAAACAACACAGATACTAACAAAGCATGTAGAGAAAACAGGGGGGGGAAAAGCATTAAAACTAAAACCTCATCAATTTGATAAAGATATCTAGATACAAGACTACATCTTAAGTGAGAAGTCAAGTGTAAGTCAGTGACTGTATTACAGATAAGTGATACCTAAAGTTGTGAAATTATGAGAGAAAACTGAGCCTTGGAAAAATCTCAAGTTGGAGGGCAAGATAAGGAAGAAGGGGCAGAAAGCCCAGACAGGAATGTCCACAAGTAAGTTTTGAAGGAAGGGGTGATCAGTAAAGAGGTCAATGAAAATAAGGACTGAGGAAAGGCTTTCATTCTGGCAAAGGGGAATTTACTGCAAAGTGGAATTAACTAATTTTCAGAAAGTAACTTAAGTGGAAAAGAAGAGGCCAAACAGGATTTAAGGAGGAAAAACAGAATAAATAGAATCAGAACGTAAAGACAGGTTTTCTGAAGTAACTGTCAAATAAAAAAATAAAAACCAGTATGGGGGCTAGAAAGGAAACAGGGTCAGGTAGACGTCTTTAGCATGCACACTGCTGAAGAGCTAGGAAAGAGAACCTTGCAGAAGGAGTTGTTTACAGTATAGAAAAAGGAGTAATCTTCTTCAGGGTACTAGAAGGCAGGCGCCTTACAGTAGCCACTTTACTCTCCTGTCTTCTATAATAAACAGACAGCACGTTCATTCATTCAACAGATACTTAGTGTGCCCTGTTAATCAACAGACACTATGTTAGACATTTAAGGATGTGATGGTGAATTAAAATTAACACGATTTCTGTCCTCATGAACTTTATTATCTAGTGGACAATATGGATAATAAACATGGTAACAAATAATGACAAAATGTAAGGATTTGAAAAGAGATCAAACGGTCCTGACAATGAAAAAAAAAGATCTCATTTAAATCAAAGATCACTTTGAAGTGATACTGTTGTTGCTCAGGGCAGAAACATAAGGAGTCAGCATGCAAAGACTGGCAGGGGTCTTCCTGGTTAGGGAAGCTGTATGGGGAGTGGCCCTGAAGTGAGAAAGCTCCTGACTCAAATTTGAGGAGCTAGAGAAACTAGGGCACAGTGAAGAAAGCAGAAAGACTGACATGAGATAAAGTTGGATATTTTTCAAAGAACATTGAGAAAACATTGAACAATTAGTGGAACTAACAGTATCCAATCTGAATTATATACATACATATTTTTATATTTTAAGGATCAATCTGGCTGTACTTTGACTATGGGTTTAAGAGAGGAAGAGAAGAAGCAGGTTATGTAGTAATCGAGGCTTGGACTAAGACAGCAGTTGAGAAGGTAAACAGATATGGATGAGATTTTAGATGTATTTGGGAGGCAAAACTGCCAGGACATGATGATGGATGTGGACTAGGAGAGATATGAGAAACTGAGTGTGATGATTTCTGGCTTTGGTATCTAGGTAGACTATGGTGCCATCTGCTGAGACGGACAGATGAAAACAGATTGTGGCAACAGGTAATTCTGGGGGCCAATGAAGGTGGATTAAAATTTACTTTCTGGTGTACTAGGTTTGAGATGTTTATTAGGTACCCAAATGGAAATGTCAAATAGGCAGGTGGATATACATATATAGATATATAAATCTGTTATATATATATATAAACTTTTATATATAAACATGAGTTTATATATAAATACGAGTTCTGAGGTTATATACACTTGTGGGAATCACTACCATGTATTTAAACCCATGTGGGATACATGACACCACTTAAGAAAGCCTAGAGAAAGAAAGCCCAGGATTGAGTACGGAAGAACTTCAACATTTAGGGGTCAGGCAGAAGAGGAAGAACTGACAAAGATACCGAAAATGAAGGCCAAAGAAAGCAGGGAGAAACTGAGGAATAAATAGCAGCAGAGAAGTCTAAAGACAACAGTTCAAATCAATTACGCTACACACTGCCAGGAGTTCATGTGAACAGAAAAAGGAACTGGCAAAATGAAGTCAGGGCTGACTCTAAAGGATATTAATAGTTTCAGTTTAGCACAGAGAGTAGCCTCACTCGTGCGTGTCTGTGTGTGTATGTGTGTGTCTGTGTAGTTAAAAGGGAGGTATGGAAGTGAAAACAGGTTTGTGCAGGTTAATTTTTGAGAAGTCTAGCTGTGAAGGGGAGCAAAGAAATGATGGAGTAGCTGCAAGAGGGACAGAGGTGCAGGGAGGATAAGAGATACTGTTGACAGGAACGACCTAGTAGAGACACACCAACGACAAAGACATGCTAGAAGATTCTGTTGTTCAAAATAAAAAAAGAGATGAAGCTGTTAATATCTAGGGAGATGTGAAATATGAGTTCCCCACATTTTAGACCATGGAAGACAAGGTCTATGATTTGGTAGGAAGATTAGAAGAAGTCCTAAGAGAACAGAAGTCAAGCTGAACCTCAAGGGAAATCCACCCTAAAAATTAATATAAACTTCACTAGCCATTCCAAGATTAGAGGAAAAGGGCCAGCAAACTGTAAACACCCGACTGAGGAATATGTTTAATTCACAGACAATCTCATCATCCCTATGAGCTATCTATTAATATTTAAAAATCTTAAAAATCATATACAGCAGTTTCCTACCCAGCCACTGTTAAGCACTGAAGTTCAGCTGCAATTCTTATGGGATGACTTGTTGGAATTAAGTGTTTTAGAGCAATTTTCTCTTCAGGTCCAACTTGTAACTGTGCTGTGGCCAAATAAACAGAGCTGAAAGTGCCTGCAAAACAATTTATTAGAATCTTTTAATATTTGGCTTTTAAAAATGTTTATGAGACAATGCTAAAATAATTCTTAAAAACT